>NW_024412376.1:125129668-125284601 GCF_014898765.1 Herpailurus yagouaroundi | reverse complement strand
GAAGTAAGCTCCACCCTGACAGCAGAGAGCCCCGGGTGGGGCTGAAACTCACACACCGGAAGATCATGACCTGCGCAGAAGTCAGACGCTCACCCTACGGAGCCACCCAGGTGCCCCAGGATATGGTTTTTTTTTTTTGTTTTGTTTTGTTTTTTTTTTTTTTTCAACGTTTATTTATTTTTGGGACAGAGAGAGACAGAGCATGAACGGGGGAGGGGCAGAGAGAGAGGGGGACACAGAATCGGAAACAGGCTCCAGGCTCTGAGCCATCAGCCCAGAGCCCGACGCGGGGCTCGAACTCCCGGACCGCGAGATCGTGACCTGGCTGAAGTCGGACGCTTAACCGACTGCGCCACCCAGGCGCCCCTGTCTTGTTCTTTTCTTTTTCTCCCCAGCTTTTTCTCTTCTTTGACTTGCTATTGTCTCTGCCTGTCTGTCTCTCATGGTCTCGGGAGCCCTTAATGAACGAGTTGTTCTCAGAGAGGGTGGTCGAAAGGCTCAGGCCGGCGCCGTTGAGAGAGCAGAAAGAATGGATCCAGGGAGACTTCCAGAAGGATCCACAGCTTGAGTATGGATGGGCTTTGGCTTCGCAGAGAGTGGCTGGGGGTACATCCCAGGATAGCAATTTATAAACATTTACGTGACCTTAGGAAGCTTGCTGTTCCAATAGGAGTCTGTACTAGATTCAGTCCAATCCAATGAAGGTTCATGGACATAGCAGTGAAGGTTAAGGACACAGGGTCTGCAGGTACATTATCTTATTTCCAAACCCAGCTCCAAAACACACTCCCTGTGTGACTTTGGGCAACTTACTTTTCTGTGCCTTGGTTTCCTCATCTGGTGAAGGCAGATGACAATAGAGATGATGTAAAAATTAAACAAGGGTATGATGAGAGGATATAGCTCAGTGGTAGAGCATTTGACTGCAAGGGTATGATGACCTACACATATTAGTCATTACTTTTTGGCCATCATTGCTTTTATTTTTTTTATTTGTTTTATTAAAAAAATTTTTTTAATGTTTATTTATTTTTGAGAGAGAGAGAGACAGACAGACCGTGAGTGAGGGAGGGGCAGAGAGCGAGGGAGACACAGAATCTGAAGCAGGCTCCAGGCTCCGAGCTGTCAGCATGGAGCTCGACCTGGGGCTCAAACCCACGGACCGTGAGATCATGACCTGAGCTGAAGTCGGACACTTAACCGACTGAGCCACCCAGGTGCTCCTGCTTTTCTTCTAAAAGTAAATGAAAACAAGAGCTTATCATTTAGCTGGGGGCAGTGGGCAGGATAATATGAACAACTCATACTGATTTTCCCTTCCCTGATTATTTCTCTTTTTGTTTTTAAGGAGGACATGGCTTATATATATGCATGCAATGGAAGAAATACTTAACCAATGCATTTTGGCAAGCGCTTAGCTAATTGTGTCAGTTAATCCTTACAAACCCTATGAGACAGACATCATTAGCCCTAGTTTACAGATGAGGAAACTAAGCCTGAGAGGCATCATTAAGTTGCCCAAGGTCTCACAGCTAGTAAGTGGCAGGGCAGGGGTTGGAGCTCTGGTCTCCTCCCAACCCATAAGCCCTTGCGTGACACCATGAAGCAGTCAGAGAGCTTGAGAAACAGCATCAGCCCAGAGTTTTCACCATGGGTGAACTCTGTGGACCTGCAGAAGAAACCACTTTCCTGCTAGCACCCCTCGGAACCCCACCCAGCTGACTCACCAAGAAACTGAAAAGGCAGTGTCACTAGGGAAGTCACAAAAACACGGGAAATCTTGACTGGCAGAAGCCACCTTGCCTTTCAAGCCTCCGGGCAAAGTGATCAAGCTCCAGGGAGATTAGGTAATCTTGGGCAAGTGTAGGACACCTGGTTGCCAGGATTCACAGGAACTTGTTGGATTCTGGTGTTTACTGTGCATTTACCGGTCTCCTGAAGACGCCCCCTTGGAAGTCCTAGTTTTTAGCCAGAGGCAAGAATAAATTTGGGGCCAAGCCATCTATTTACCAAATAAGACAGCCGAGATTTGCCGACCAAGCGGACAACATGCCAATATTCCCTCTCCACTAGGTCTTCGACAATGGGCAAGCGCTTTAAGGTCTCCTCCACACCGGCTATGAAGGTCCCATTTCTCAGAAGCATTCCAGAAAGCTCTGGGGAAGAGCAAGTGTTCTGTGACCTTCTTTGGGTCACTTATGGCCAGAGTTGGAGGCCATCCAAGATCTTAGAACCGATCTCCTCCTCTTCTTCTTTGGATGCCATCAACGAAAGTGTTTAAGAATGTGTAAATAATTCCCAGGAGAAATTGGCCAGGATTACCTAGTCATGACTAATGAAGCCGTCATCCACTGATCCTTCCTGCTGTTCAATAATGCTTTCCAAGGAGTGCTTTATGAAGATGGATAGTATTGTAACACTGCACCCAAGAAACTGGCACGATGTCAAAGAAAACAGAGGCCAGCTTATTTTGCATGCCACTCTATTTTTCATTATACCTCACAATAACTTGTTATTAAATGAAAATGAATTCGCCATTAGGGACTAGCTACTATTTAATAACTGTTCAGAGATGTCTCATGATTCAAAATTTTTTTTTTTTTTCCTGTTTGGTAACTAGTGCAGCAGCCATGTGAGCAAATGTCATTCTGGATTAGGTGCGGTTGGCTTTTTGAGAACAATCTTAAATGTTTCACGGAACTGTGTCGTTAAAACTTGTGGTTCAAAACTTCATTTGGCAAGATTCTGACTTCGAATTGGCTATTTGAAAAACAGAAAGAGTGAGGTAGACTGTCTCCATAAGTACTCCCGGAAAATGACATGAAGTGGGGATAGGACAGAGTTTATGTGCACACACACATGCTGGCTCTCCCAGGAGGGGTGAGGAGCCTTTCTGGAAAGCAGTGTCCCCAGCTGCGCTCTCCAAATGGAATGCATGGGTCAGGATAGTCAATGTTATTTTGCAATAACAAATAAACCAAGAGTCCAGTGTTTTTTTGTTTTTTTTTTTTTCTTCAACGTTTATTTATTTTTTGCGACAGAGAGAGACAGAGCATGAACGGGGGAGGGGCAGAGAGAGAGGGAGACACAGAATCGGAAACAGGCTCCAGGCTCCGAGCCATCAGCCCAGAGCCCGACGCGGGGCTCGAACTCCCGGACCGCGAGATCGTGACCTGGCTGAAGTCGGACGCTTAACCGACTGCGCCACCCAGGCGCCCCCCCAAGAGTCCAGTGTTTTAAATGGCAAAGGTCTGCTTCTCGCCTGTACCCTATGTATATGTATAAGTATCATGGGTACCATATCTGCGATGAATTCTCTTAGAAGGTAGAGGCTGATGCCCCTACTATCTGGAAGGGTGGGAGAGGGAAAAAAAAAAAGAGCTCTGGAGGATCTCAAAACAGCAATTAAAAGCTTGACCTTGAACTGGTCACATGGCCCCAACCAACCCCAGGGGGTGGGTGGGAGCCAAGAATTACAATCTTGCTATGTGCCCAAAAAGCAGAAACCTCACATCTGGTGGTCAGCCCTAACAAGTACTAATGAAAGATCAAAATGAGGGTTTTATTCAATCAGTTCAAGGCCTGAATAGAACAGAAAGGCTGACTCTCACACAAGTAAGAGAGAATTCCTCCCGCCTGATGGTCTTTGAACTAGGACATTGGCTTTTTTTCTATCTTCAGACTCCAACCCAAAGGCTGGCTCTTCCTGAGGCTTGAGCCACTCCTACTCAAGATGAAAAGGTGCATATTCTTTGACCCAGCAACTCCACTTTTAAGGAGTGCCACGCACTGTGCCTGTGGACTGAATGAGATGGCGCGATTAGAAATGTGATATTTAGAGGGGCGCCTGGGTGGCTTGGTCGGTTAAGCGTCCGACTTCCGCTCAGGTCATGATCTCGCGGTCCGTGGGTTCGAGCCCCGCGTCGGGCTCTGGGCTGACAGCTCAGAGCCTGGAGCCTGTTTCCGATTCTGTGTCTCCCTCTCTCTCTGCTCCTCCCGTGTTCATGCTCTGTCTCTCTCTGTCTCAAAAATAAATAAACGTTAAAAAAAAATAAAAAAAAAAAAGAAATGTGATATTTAGAGTTATAATATCCCAGACCCATCAACTGCTAACGGCATGACCTGTTTTTCCATCTGTAAAATGAATGCTACCACCTCACAGCATTGTCGTGGAGGTTAAATAGGATCATTTATGTACAGCCCGCTGCCTGGGACGTGGCGCGCTCAGTCATGGTGGCTCGTTTGTTATTACATCCCAAGACAGGTTGGTGTCCTCTCCCTGAAGGAATGGACTCAGTTTCATTAGTTCTGATAGACAGTGGGAAAGAAGGTTGGGCCCTTTAAGTCGTGGCATCTAGATCAATGACTCCCTGCACTTTTTGGTGTTAGCAAACAGCCTCCGTGTACCTCAGAAAATTGAGACCCCCTTCAAAAATGACAACGATTATGGAGCGTTAAACCCTTGACATAAGCACAAAGAAAACATATGAAACTAAAAAGCTTCTCTAAAGTTGGCCCTCAAGATGTACACACCCAGTGGTCTCCACTTCTATTTGCACGAGATTCCTTCCAAGACCCCTAATGAATGCCTGAAACCACACACATACTCAGTCCCATATGTACTTTTTGTCCTTGGGAGCTTGAAATGGCTGTACTTCCTTCCCGAGCTTCCTCCACCAATGCAGCCCCACCCAGGGAGGTGTGCACTCACCAGAGACTTCCCTCGGCCACCTCCTCTTGAGGGGCTGCGCCACCATAAACATCAGTCACTTGCTCAGCTCCAGTATATACTCCAGTATGAAGACATGACTAAGAATTATTATCTCGTTCTCAAAACCTGATTTCTGAACGCATTTGCCAAAAAGATTAGAAAACCTACGGAGACCTCACACAAGCATAAGCTGGAGGGCGGGACATCTGATCACTTACACAGGAAAGATGTTGTGAGACCAAATGGCCAGGACTGTGGTTCTGGCCATGGTCCCAAAGCCCAGGGAGACCCATCTGGAGAGAGACTGTGGTCCTCTCTGCATATGTGACTTTAATTTCACCATCTCCGGGGACGACATCCCCACCAGTAGGAAGGACTCGGTCACAGTCCCACACGTGAGCTGGTTCCCTCTTCGAGAAGCTAGGGCAAAATTGGCTTCTCGCTGGCTCTGAAGGTTGTTTCGTCTAGAATCGGACGTCCATACAGGTAGGCTGAGAAGTCGTTTGCTTCTTGTCCTCAACATGCAGCCACACAAATCAGCGAGACCATGGATAACACTAAACACGAGGAAAATGTGGGGCCCAAAATGACAGATTACAAAGATCTTCACGTGTAAGACATGCATAAAAATCAGCAGGAAGAAGCAGCTTTTCTTGGCTACAACTCATTCATTCATTCTTTCATTCAACCAGTATTTATCAAACGCCTACAATGCGTCACACGCTGTAGGCTAAGCATTCTACTTTTGAACAAGCAAAACAGGCAAGGTATATCTTCGTGAAGCTGGATTTCTACTGGCAGACAGATTATTTGTCAAATAGTCACACAAACAAATGCAAAACTGCAAAAGTGACAAGTGACACAAAGGAGAGGTTCTCGGTGCCAAGACAGCCATAATGCAGGTGTCAGCTAATGAGGGAGGACGGGGAAGGCTTTCTGGGTAGCGGATACGAGAGTGAAGAGAAGAGGAAAGAGGTTTCCAGGCACAGGAAACAGTCTGTGCAAAGGCCCAGTGGTGGAAAAAAGTCATAAGGAGGAGATTTCGATCTTGTCTCTCCTGAAATTAGAGAAATAGGTAATAGTACTTTCTTCTTACTCTTTTGTAGTTTCTTTTTTAACTTTTTCTCTCCAAGATTTTTTTTTTAATGTTTATTCTTTTCAGAAAGAAAGAGAGTGTGAGCGGGGGAGAGGCAGAGAGCGAGGGAGACACAGAATCCAAAGCAGGCTCCAGGCTCTGAGCTGTCAGCACACAGCCCGATGCGGGGCTTGAACTCACGAACCGTGAGATCACGACCTGAGCCGAAGTCGGACACTTTGAGCCACCCAGGCACCACTGCCACCAAGATTTTATTTTTAAATAATCTCTATACCTAACACAGGGCTCAAACTCACAACCCAGAGATCAAGAGCAGCATGCTCTACTGACTTAGCCAGATGGGTGCCCCGCATTTCTACTTTTTTTAAACCTCTCTGGAGGGGCGCCTGGGTGGCTCAGTCGGCTAAGCGTCCGACTTCACAGCTCAGGTCACGATCTCGCAGTTCGTGGGTTCAAGCCCCGCGTCGGGCTCTGTGCTGACGGCTCAGAGCCTGGAGCCTGCTTCAGATTCTGTGTCTCCCTCTCTCTCTGACCCTCCCCCGTTCATGCTCTATCTCTCTCTGTCTCAAAAATAAATAAACGTTAAAAAAAATTTTTTTAATTAAAATTTTTACTTTTTTTAATTAAAAAAATTTTTACTTTTTTTAATTAAAAAAATTTTTTTTAATAAAAATTTAAAAAAACCTCTCTGGAAAACAAATTTGATGCATGATGGTGTGAACATCGCTAAGAACCTCTGTTGGCTCCCTCACAATTTGTATTTGAGATATCTCCTCCACTTGGATCTGTTTATTTTCAGTGCCATTGATTTATTTGTGGGCAAAACTATACTCTTTTAGTTATTGAGAATTCAAATTATCTTGCAGATAATTTTGAAGATGTCTGGCGCAGGCTCCATATCTTCCTCATTCTTTTTTTTATTTTATTTTGGAAAAAATAAAAACAGAAAATTGCAGAGAATAATATAACACCACCTACCACATATTGTAAACAAAGATTCGTATTTTAGCATAGTTGCTTCAGACATTTGTCTTAGGAAAAGGTATAAAATGTAGCAGATTGATTCAAAGTCCCTGGCCCACTCCCCTGCCTCCCACCCACCAAATGAACATGAACTTGACATGGAACCTTCCGGTTCACATTTTAAAACTTTAACTTAATTTGTATCTACCCATAAGGAAAATGCCATATTGTTTTGCGGGTTTTCACTTATTTATTCTTCCAGGTGAATTCTAGAATGATCTTGTCTAAATCTCTGTAGACTCCTTTTTTGGGGGTTTTATTGGAGACGCATTAAGGGGATTTATTACTTTGGAGAGAACTGACGTCTTCACGTTATTAGTTTTTCCCTCTAGGGACAAAGTATGTTTTTCATTCATTCAAGCTTCTATCAAGTCCCTTCATAAAGTGTCTATTTTCCTTCTTGTCCATATAGCAAATTTCTTATTATTTCCAGGTAACTTGTGATTTGTGTTGACGTTGCAAATAGAATTTATTTTCGTATTATAATGGCTAATTCATTCTTACTAATATAAAAGGAAGAAGTTAATTTTTTACATATTTACTCGGTAACTGGCCATTTCACTATTCTTATCATATTTAATACTGTAGTTTTTCAACTGATTCTTTTGTGTCTTCTTGGCACATATTCACACAGTATATGTAATACTAGAAATTTGCAAATAATGATCATTTGGTCTGTTTCTTATGATGGTCACGCTCCATTTTTTTTTTTCCTTACTCAGTGAGTTAGCTAGGACTTCCAGAACAATGTTAAATTATTTTAGTGATGTCCATTATATTATATCCAGTAAGGTATCTTCACCTTATCCCTGTTCTGTTTTTTTTTTTTTTTTAATGTTTTTATTTATTTTTGAAGGAGAGAGAGAGAGAGAAAGAGAGAGGGAGAGACAGAGCATGAGCAGCGGGGGAACAGAGAGAGAGGGACACACAGAATCTGAAGCAGGCTCCAAGCTCCGAGCTGTCAGCACAGAGCCCGACGCGGGGCTCGAGCTCACGGACCGCGAGATCATGACCTGAGCTGAAGTCAGATGCTCAACCAACTGAGCCACCCAGGAGCCCCTCACCTTATCCCTGTTCTTAAGTGGAGTGCCTTCAGTATTGCACTTTTTACAGTGTCAACAGCTGTTCAGGACAGCCTTTATCATGTTTTTTCTTTCTTTTACAATAATGAGAGGTTTTCCACACCCCCCCATCTGTATATATTTATAAAGCAGAGTTGATTAAAAAGACACTGGAACTCACTATGTTTTTTGGTAATATTTTGCAAAATTGAAGACTCAACCCTCATCAGCTCTCTTTTCGGTTATTTGTGTGGGGGAAAAAAGCATTAGACAGTTCCAGGTCGGGCTTTGAATCCAGTTGATGGTTTCATTTGGGGCAGGTCCTTTTATTTCCCCGGCCCTCAGTTTCCCGCCCCCTGTAAAATGGAAAAGGATAAAATTCTAAAATTTACTTCCAGTTGTTAATAATTGAAGCCCTGCTCGGGGCGCCTGGGTGGCGCAGTCGGTTAAGCGTCCGACTTCAGCCAGGTCGCGATCTCGCGGTCCGTGAGTTCGAGCCCCGCGTCAGGCTCTGGGCTGATGGCTCAGAGCCTGGAGCCTGTTTCCGATTCTGTGTCTCCCTCTCTCTCTGCCCCTCCCCCCGTTCATGCTCTGTCTCTCTCTGTCCCAAAAATAAATAAACGTTGAAAAAAAAAATTTTTTTTTAAAATAATTGAAGCCCTGCTTTAACGAAACCTCTATTTTTTTAGTCAAACAATTTTACGGAGTCAACCACATGCCATAATTTGACAAGGCTGAAGAAGGTTGAAAGTTTAGTGAACTCAAAATAGTTCATGATAAGTAGACTGTAAACCTGCATGAAGTTCATGGACTACTTATTGAGGATTTACCGTGTCCTGGGAATACGTGTTTTACTTACACTATAGCCTAGTAATTGCTTATAACAGCTCTACGAAGTAGGGAAAACCGCGATTCCCATTTTCCAGATGAGGAAATGGAGATGTGGTGGGTTGGGAGCTCCGGAGGTTAGCTCACTCAGCGCCTGGTCCAGTTTCCTTGTGGTATAGCCTCCTTCCTAGAAGCCCAAGTCCACGGTTCCCCGTCTCCCTCACATGTAAGATTCTGGATTTGACTTAGCTTTCATCCATCAGCTGCAGTGGCCAGTGACTGGATTTTGAAATGGAGAGAGGCAGAAGGCAAGGCTGTGTTTTGCAGATCCTTGTGGTTCAGATGCCTACAGTTGGGTGCCCGGCTTCCCAATCCCCAGATCGCAGTGAAAGCAGGGGATCCTGGCCCCCCTGGCTGGGACCGCAACTTCTTGAATCTCCAGATCGAGGCAGAGAAGTTATTTCCTTCCACAGGCCACTTCTACAGTGCTCTTCTTGGAGCCTTTCCCGGAAGCCAGTCTCTGGCCTCCCCTTTTGCCCTTCCAGCAAAATGCGATAAGCACCCAATTCCCTTATGAAATCCCTTTCTTCTTAAACCAGCTAAAGTGATTTCCATTATCTGCACTTGAACTTGGATCATTATTTTTTTAGTTTTTATTTTATTTTTATTTTATTTTTAATGTTTATTTATTTTTGAAGGAAAGAGACAGAGCATGAGCGGGGGAAGGGCAGAGAGCGAGGGAGACACAGAATCCGAAGCAGGTTCCAGGCTCTGAGCTGTCAGCAGAGAGCCCGATGCGGGGCTCGAACCCATGGACCGCAAGATCACGACCTGAGCCGAAGTCAGACACTTAACCGAGTGAGCCACCCAGGCGCCCCAGAACTTGGATCATTATAAGCCATGTAATTAATCTTCCTTTTCTCATGTGCCCCCTTCAGCTGAATAAGAGAAGCCACATAGGACAATGAATTTGGATCAGTGGCCTGGGTTCTAGTCCCATCCCTGTTATTTAATAGCTGCGTACCCTGGGCGAGTTCCTTTACCCTCCCACGTCTCAAGTTTTGTGGTTGTGGTGGTGGTGGTGGTGGTCGAATATTTGACATGAGGGAATACAGGGTCCCTTTTGGCTCTAACATCCCATGAGTATCATCAGCCCAGAAGAATATGAAACACCCAGGATGCAGATGGCCCGCTCAGCAGTTCACAGGAAGCCAACTACACACCTGAAACTAGCAAGGCTATTTCTAGTTCCCAAGTCTTGGCTCTTCCCTGGTCCAACCCATTTGGCAGAATGCTCTGTGGGGGGCCTGGGATCCAGACCCTCCCCGGAGACGGACCTGAACCACTGGAGCACCACACTGATGGCCAGGAGGGTGTGACACCAGCAGGATCTAACTTCATTAGGAAGCTGCTGGGGAGACGAGCTGGGGGGTGCAAAGCCCGTGACTAGTAGGGACCAAGCCAAGCAAAAGGTCAGGAAACTGGAAAATCAGGACAGGACGAGGGAGAGGTCTGAGGGCAGAGGCCAGTCACAAGTCAGGGAGGGGAGCCAAGAAGTCTAGCCCGAGGCCGAGGAGGTGCCGGTTCAGAAAGCTGTGGTCCAAGCGAGGGTGAGGAAGGCAGACAGGCCTCGGCAGTGAGGACAGAGAATTCAGAGTCCACGTTGTGAGGTAAGATGAGGTCCTCATCCGCGCTCGCCTTGCTTGCTCACGTTCGGCCAACTCGGCACCCCGCATGGTGTGCAAGCTCCGAAATGGTCGTGGCATCCGTTTGCCTTGAATGAGTGAAAACCTCGGGGGTCACGACAGAGCATACCTCGTCTTGGAACAGATGTTTCCGGCCCCAGTGACAGGCAGTGTTTTGGTAAGTGAGCCAATCAACTGCGTCTGGGGACAATGGTTGTCGCTGAAGGAGAACAAGACGAGGTGCAGTTGAATTCTGGCAGATTGTCGAGCGGGGTGGAGGGGTGCGGGTGGGAGGAGAGCTGGGTGGGGTGCTCCAGCCATGCAAGGGTAGGCTTCTAGGGTCTCACCGTGTGGCAGGGAGAGCGAAGACCCGCTCTCACATGGGTGTGTGCCTTCATCGTTTGCTATCCTCCTGCTTATGGTTCTTTTCCACCCCCCTCTGCCCATATCAACTCCCTAAGCATGACCCTTTCTTTTTTTTTTTAATTTTTTTTTTTTTAACATTTATTCGTTTTTCATAGTCAGAGAGAGAGAGACAGAGCGCGAATGGGGGAGGGGCAGAGAGAGAGGGAGACACAGCAACAGAAGCAGGCTCCAGGCTTTGAGCTGGCAGCACGGAGCCCAAGGCAGGACTCGAAGCCACGGACCATGAGATCATGACCTGAGCCGAAGTCGGCCGCTTAACCGACTGGGCCACCCAGGCGCCCCAAGCATGACCCTTTCTGATCTGCTCTCAGGTCCCTCCCAACAAGTAAGCTGACAAACAAATTCATAAGATCCAAATGACTGAAATAACACAAGTCATCTCCCTTCCCAGAAGCTGTTGCCTTTTTACAGGCAAACTAACAATGATGAATGTAGAATATCAGGGGAATACTGTGGAAGAAGAACGAGGTTAATGAACTCTTAACCCTGAAGGGTATACGGTCAATCTTCATCACTCACAGGGGCTGTATTTGTGAGTTTGTCTAACCACTAAAATTCACTCATAACCCCCAAATCGGCACGTGGCAGGAATTGTGCGGTCACTCCCGGACGTGCGCAGGGGGGAGAAAATCTCGAGCCACTCAACATACAGGTTCCCAGGGGAGGTTGAACACGGTGACCCTCTGCCTTCTTGCTTCAGCTCTCAGAAACAAGTGTCCTTTTCCTGGTCTATGTAGTTCCACATCGTGAGTGCTTTTTGTTGGTGATTTCACTGTTTAATGGCCCCCAAACACGGCGCTGATGATGTGCCGTCTAATGTTCCTAAGTGCAAGTGCCTTAGGGAGAAAACACGTGTGCTAGATAAGCTTCCTTCAGGCATGAGTTATAGTGCTGTTGGCCATGGGTTCAAGGTGAACGAATCAACACTATCTACTAAGGAAGGTGCTCTTAAATGAAAAAAAATGCATGATACAAGGTTACGTGTTGATTGAGAGGTGAAGACGCTGTGCCCAAAGCTCGAAGGATACTAACTCTGTATTTCCCCAGGAGAAATACTTGGGTATTTGTGAAGCATTGCTTACAGGGACTTTCTAAAACGTAACTACCTCCAATAATGAGCATGGGGTGTCCTTGGTACTTGGTCTACCAAATACTTCCTCATGCTAACACTGTTACTAGGAAATGCTTGCAGGGGCCTCCTGCGTGATTCTTGCAAAGAATTATAACGAATTCATTCTTGCAAATGAGTTATAAGAATTATAATGAATTACATGTCGCAGGGGAGGGAAAGAGAGAGACAGAGAATCCCAAACAGGCTCCATGCTGTCAGCGCAGAGTCCCATGCAGGGCTCAAACCCACGAAGTGTGAGATCGTGACATGAGGTGAAGTCAAGGGTCGGACACCTAACTGACTGAGCCACCCAGGTGCCCCCCAAGATCTTTGCCCCTTAACCTTTGTATAGACATGGCCAAAAATTCTCATGGACAAGCCTTGAATTTGGTGGCCATTTAGGATTGGATGTGACGTTCCAGAAACTAAGACAAAAAAGAAGTTCTGTAGTAATTCTACCTGAATTTTTTTCCAACTTTAGCTTTAGGGGATTTCTCCTCCTTGAACAGATTCCTGATGAATATAAAACCAAAAGGGCCTCCTAAGTGACTACTAATTTCATTAATTAGTGCTCACGCAGAGTTTGTCTCCGTGAAGTCCTCAGCAGCAAGCTTGGTCTGGGGCAGAGTTGGGTGGGCAGAGGTTTACAGGGAAGTCCTTACTCCTGTTCTAGCAGATGGTAGAGGGTTTACTTTAGTCACCAACAGAGGGAAATCTTCCTTTTTAGCCCTTAGTCTGCACTGTTTCTACCCTTTCCAGAACCATCCTGACTGGAATTAGAGCCTGGTAACACTGGTGAGAATAAATTCAAACGACACCAGGAGATGGCTGTTAATAAGGACGCCTGGAGAAGGTGCTTCTTAATCCCTAGTGCACACAGCCCAAGACAAGAGTCCCGGGGTTACTTTTAAGCAACGATACCCGGTAATTCACGTCCCAAGATGGTTTTAAGTGTATTGTGAGGATTTGAGCAGCTCAGATGTTAGCTGAAAGTTTGGCTTTCCTGGAAGGAGAGGCCTCTCGGTGTGGTCTTCCCAAGCCACGGGCCCTCTGGGCTGGCTGGGCCTCCGTCAGGGCCTCCGCAAGGGCCTCCGCAAGGGCCTCAGCAGCTCCCGGCCGAGCCGCTCTCGTGTGGCTGAGACCAGGGAGGAATTCGTAACCAGGCACGGGGGTCAGACGCCTTTCCAGTTTCCTACTCAGTGACACACTTTCTCACACAAAGGTCGAGAGTCAGGGCCTGACGAAAGCGTCCTTCGAGACGAGCTGCTACGAATGTTTTCTTAATAAGAGCCCTTCTCTTTTCCCTTGAGACGCTGAGAGTTTGAACCTCAGACCTTTCAATCCCTCGACAGACGCCATAAACCACAAATGTGCTGCATGCTGAGAGGGTGTGCAAGGGCCCGGCACTTTGGTCTTCCCCTCAGCTGACCACTTGGGCAGTCTGCCCACACTGGTGGGGAGAGGGGACAGCTTCCTCTGCCACCAGGGAGCTGTCGTCGGGACCAGGTCAACTCAGGCAGGCCGGCTCTGGCGCCTGTTCTCAGGCCTCGGCCTCTCTGTGTGTTTGCGGACGGCCGGCTTGTTTGAGGCATTCTCGTCCTCCCGGGGGGCCCTTCTGAGAAGTCTCCTGCGGCTTTTGCCCTGAGACAGAGACCCCGGCTGCTGGTCCACAGGGAGACAGCAGCGCAGACACAGCTCTGAAGAAACTGGAGAGCCGGGAGGGTGGCCACGCTTACGCCTGGCCCCGAAGCCACCCGGGGCGGGCTGCAGGGACTCCACCGCAGGGCAGATTTCCTTCCTTCTTTCTTTTCTTCTTTCTTTAATGTTTATTTATTTATTTTGAGAGAGAGCATGCACGGGGGAAGGGCAGAGAGAGAGAGAGAGAAAGAAAGAGAGAGAGAGAGTCCCAAGCAGGCTGCATGCTGTCAGCACAGAGCCCAACAAGGGGCTCGAACCCAGGAAACGGGAGATCATGACCTGAGCCGAAATCAAGAGTTTGCCGCTTGCTTGACTGAGCCAGGCAGGCACCGCTTTCTTTTCTTTTTTAATTCATTTGCAAATATTTTTAGCAAATGTTAAAATCTGCGCGCGCGCGCCTGTGTGTTTGGTGGTGGGGTTGGGGTTTTCTTCGTTTTGGAAAAGAGAAAAGACGGAAGGAAGTGTGGGGGGGGGGTGTTTGGGGGTTGGGCACGCAGGAGGTATAACGACCTTTCACAGAGCGAGGTGTGTCCTTCCAGGTGTCTCTTTATGAGTGTGTGTGTGTGTGTGTGTGTGTGCGCGCGCGCGTGTGTGTGTCTTAACAAAAACATATTCCACTTTGCGTACTTCAGTTTTTGATTTTTTTTTTCAGTCACTGAATTAGAAACGTCTTTCCAGGAAGAAATTTTTTTCAGTCTATGAATAGTACATGAAAAATCTTCAACAGTTACATTTCGGTTACCACATATTTAACAGATCACCTTTGTTTTTGTTATTGTCCTTGGTCTTTGTTAAACAGAACAAAATTACGGAAAACCTGGGATTTTCTGGGGCAGTGCTGTCCATTAGCCCTTTGGGCCATGATGGAAAGTTCTCCATCTGTGCCATCCAATATGGTGGCCACTGTAGTGGCTGTCGGGATCTTGAAATGTGACCAGTGCTACTGAGGGAATAAACGTTTGATTTATTTAATTTTAATTAATCGAGCTGCTAATTTAAATAGCTATGTGTGACTGGTGGCTATTGCATTGGACATCACATTTCTAGAAGATTCGGGATCATCCCATCCTCTACTCCTAGAGGAGTTACGGGAAGAAATTTTGAAGCCAGACTTCCTCCATTTGAACCACAATTCCTTCCGGTTACCAGCAGTGTGACTTTGGAAAAGGCACTCAACCCCTCTGAGCCTCAGTTGGCTCATCTGTAAAATGAGGGTAATAATAGAAATGCCTCATTGTGTTGTTAGTAGGGCTCCGGGAGTTAACACTTGTAACGCCGTTGAACACATCAGTGCTCAATAAATATTGGGTTATAGAATTCCCTCCTAAGAATAGGAATGGAAGGGAAACCAATTAGGGGAGAGGGGGAGGCTAGAGAGAAAAACCTTTGAGTGAATAACAGGGCACTTTTTTCCGCCAAGAAAGGTGGGGGGCAGCCGCGCCAGCAAATCACGCTAGGTTCTCCCTTGCGTAGACCTCACCTTGACCACAGACTTTCAGAGGGAGGGGGGTGAGCAAAAAGTACCGTCTGGAAACCAGCACACTCCTCCAGTCAGTCATCTGTGGAATTCCTCTTTTCCCCAGAGGGCACCTCCCCTGCAGAGGGGTTGGTTCACGACCGGGGCCCAGCCTGAACCCCTCCTGGGGCCCTGCAAGGCAAAGCCCCTGCTCAGCAGCCTGGGCCTCCCATCAGGTGTCTGCACAGGCCTCGCAGGCAAACAGTGGGGTGGTGTTCCCAGCCCCGAGAGCAGGCCCAGCCCCAGGAGCAGTCCCTGCCCTGCGGCTGTTTCAAGGCTAGTTCCAGTAAAGGGCCCGGAAAGCGGCATCTAACTTTGTCTTGTCGTAGGAGGGGGATCCTTCTTCCAAGGGGCAAACCGAGTTCTTTACAGCTGGAATAACTGATGGCGCAAAGCAAGTATTTTTCTCTCGGGCCGTGTAAGAGGAGTTTACGGATTCATTCAGACTGTTGGCTCTTCCCTCCCACATTTAACACCCAGTTCGTGTCCAGGATTTTTCAGAATGTGCTTCTCTGGCTGTTGCCGCCTCCTGAAACCCCACCACAGGCAGCAAGTTGGGCAAGAGCCTACCTGTCTCTCTCATCCCTCCCCAGTGAGTGATTGGTGAATGAATGGATCAATGAATGATCATTGAGTGCGTCCCTGAAAACCCATATTCTAAAATCTACATTCTCCGAACATTAGCCTTCTGCGTTATTAACAGCATTTAAATAGAAGGATTCAATACGTTATGGTCTTGGGTCAGTGTGGATGGTAAAGAAGGTCAAGAAACACTCCCTTATCTCAGGAAAAGCCAGCAGCCCAGGCTGGCCATCAGAAGGCCTGGGGGTCAAGTTCCATCTCTGCCCTCTGGCATAGAGCCTCAGCTTCCTTTTTTTTGTCAACTGTGGGAGAGATACAGATGACCTCCAGGATGCATCAGAGCTCACACCTTGTAGGCAACCCGGGGCTCCCCGGAGCGAGACCATCCTACCCGCCCAGCTGGAATTTTCTCACCCAGGAGGAGGCCCTCGGGGGAACCTTTTTCAAGGCTGCTCTTGCTACTGCTTCTAAAAGGGCCAGTTTGCCCAGCGTGGCTACAGAAAGGTCCACAGTTGGTTGTCTTCTTGGGGAGCCAACCCACCCCTCCAGACACTATTACAGCTCTGATCACCTCACTGGCTTCTGAGGCGGGATTTCCATCCACAGGCCCCATTCAGCCCTTCTGTCCTGGTGCAATGAAGCAGGCTGCGGCTTTTTTCCACCAAACGGCCCAAAGGGAAATGACATTCACCGAGAATTTGGACAAACTTTTTTAGAAGAAGAAACAGTGTGAAAATTGCCCAGATCCTTGTTACTTAAAGCGTTTGAGAAGAAAACTGCAGGAAGTTATATTCGCGATATAAAAGACATCATTTGCCTGCCTTGTTATCTCATTTTTCGGCGGAGTTGACGGGACAGCTGCCTGTTATTACGGGGCACACCAGGAAATGTTTAGCTGCCAAACGGAAAAGAGCGAGTGAGGGATTAGCAGCCCTGTTCATGCCACACAAATAGAATTCTTGCACCTGGTAGTCATGCAGTTAGATTTATCATCTTCGGAGGGTACGTTACTTAAATCCCATTTACAAAGAAACAAAAACAACCCCGAAAGGCGCCTTAATGTCATTGTAATTATGATAAGTGTTAGTAGCCATTTTGCAGTTTTTAGCCTAGATGAGATTAATTGGTGGTGGTTTTCATTTAATCGCGCTGATCTTTTATTTGGTTTCTGTAATGTTGGAGATTTGCTATTTTATGTTGCAAGTCCAAAGTGTTCTTGAAAATGGAAGATCGATAACAGTTTAATCCTCCGGGAGGCTGCTATCACTAATGATGTTGTGTAACAATAGCGATCTCTTTGCAAGGTGGCAGGATCACCTACAGACAGGACATTTCAAAGTCAATAATTTGCCTCCAAGTTTCCTTTTCTACTGCCGGGGTTGGGGGCAGGGGGACGGAGGGGGCGGGGAGGAGCCAGCTCCTTGAGCCACAGCACAGCAGAGATCCGGAGCCCAGAGAGGCCCTAAATAGCCTCCTTGTTCACACCAGGAGCAAACTCATTTCCCTCTTGCCAAGCCCCAGGGAGGAATCTAGCAGGAGGAAAAAAAGTGCGTCTTAGAAGCCGTGAAAACCACCCTTCAGTAGGAATCTGGGAATGAATGAAAAAGTGAACTCTTCTGGGAGGCTGGTGGCTTAGAGGATCAGGGAAGAGACCTGAGACCGTTAACTCTTCGCTCCTCCGCTGCCGTCTCCTAGGTCCTCTCCGTGCCAACCGCCGATATAACGGAGGATGAGACCAAGGGGGACCCTGTAGAAACCCCTCACAGGCTGGGAGCACCAACTCTGCCCGGAGGTCCCAGGAACGCTTAGGTTTTCCAGGGGCTATTAGTTCTCCAGGCGGACAGCAGTCCGGTGGAGACAACCGTAAAAAGACCACACAAAAGGTGTGAGAGGCAACTGCAAGAAGGCAGACAGGACCAGAACTCCACTGTGGCTACACAGGAGTAAAGGCAAGAAAAAGAGAGGGCCTTGCACGCCCTTCTAAGGGGCCTGGTCTTCGTCCTCCCCCCCACCCGCCGGTGGAGAAGAGTAATGGAACGTGGGTGACGTCCGTGCGGGGTACTCCTCCAGCATGGATCTGAAGAAGCCGGAAAGGCAATGCTTAGGAGACTGTCGGGGTGGTCCAAGGAGGAGACGCCGAAGCTGCGTGGCGGTGAGTGTGGAGGAGACACGGAGCTTCAGGACAGAGCTCTGACGAGACACCCGCCTGGACGTGGGGTAAAGGGGCCGGACGGCCCGCTCGTACACATGGTGAAGGACGGTACCATCAACAAAGGTGGGAAATGCAATAGAAGGTTGGAGTAGGGAACGAGGGAAGAGTTGATTTGTGCCATCGGGGCATGCCGGGTTCCGGGTACTGTGGGGACGCCCACGTGGAGATGGCTGGGGGGCGGGGGGTACTATCAGCACTCAGGTACCTGGTGCCCCAAGAGAGCTCCGGAAGTTCAGGTTCAGTAGTTACCCAATTTGGTAGAGCTCCTGTGTACTTAGGTGAAAGTGGGGTAGTGGTTGAATCCACTGGAGTAATGAAATCACTCGGGGACCACGGACCAAGACCACGTTCGGGCTAAAAACAGAGAGAAAAGAACCCCACGTGGTATGGACTGAATGTTTGTGTCCCCCCTCTGTCCCCCCAAACTCATATGTTAAAATTCTAATCTCCAATGTGATGGTACCAAGAGGGGGGGGCCTTCGGGAGGTGATGAGTCGCAAGGCTGGAGAGCCATGCTCTTATGAAGGAGACCCCACAGAGCTCCCTCCCCACCTCTGCCATGTGAGGACACCGTGGGAAGACAGCCGTCTCCGCACCAGGAGGAAGGCCTTCACCAGACGCCGAATCTGCCAGAGCCTTCACCTTGGACTTCCCAGCCTCCAGGACTATATGAGAAAGAAATGTTTGTTGTTTAAGCCGCCCAGGCCATGGCGTTTTTGTCACAGCAGCCGAAACGGACTAAGACACCACTCTTGAGAGCTGGCAAGAAGAGGCAGCAAAGAAGAGTCCGGAAGCTGGCGGAGAGTAGGGTTTTCATGAAGGACTTTAGCAACGGTGCCACCCGCCAGACAGGTCTCGCGTTCCTGGAGTTGACAGTGCCGAGGCCGCTGAGGACCCACAGTGAGAGGAAGCGAGAGCTTCCTCTTTCTGGGGGTGGAGGTGGGGCGCCTGGTAGGGAAAGGCCAGGGCACCGAGCAGAAGCGCTGGACTGTAGGGAGATGAGCAGAGGGTGAGAGCGGGGAGACCACCAACAGACTTCAAGGACTGGGATAGGAAAGAAAGACCCCCAAGGAGATGCGGGATTAAGGGAGGACTTTTCTTCTTACCCTGGACCTGCATGTGAGCTAGAGGCAGGGCGGCAGCGAAGGGCGACAGGGACAAGGGGGTGATGGCCGCGAAGCACAGGGGAAGCCGTTGGCCGCGTACTGTACGAACTCCGTTCTCCAGGAAGGGTAGCTGAAGGATTTGCTGTCTCATTTCCTGCTTGCACTTGCTACAGCTCCTCTCTCCCCTGGGAGGATGCCCCTTTGTCCCTCTGCCCCCCATCACCTCCAAACCAGAATGTGCATCCTTCAAAGCTGTCCCTTTCTCTGAAGTCCCCCGATGTGTCCCGCTGCCAAGTGATGTTTCCCCCGGCCTGTCTTCCCTCCCGGCTCAATAACGTTCGCCCCGCGTTGCTCTTGTTCGGAATCGGGATGTCCCCACTATTAGATACGCAGCTCCTTGGGGGAAAGAATCATACCCTGGATCACTTTGGAGCTCCCCCCATCCGTTCGCAGAGCCTGAACGGGGTGCCGCACACACTGGGAACTGGATAATGTTCTTTAAAAGATCAAATGCATAACCTGAAATTACATTTCATCTCCCGCCGGCTTCAACTACTTCTGATCCACTTCCCGCCATCATCAATTTCTATTTTCTAAAAATATAAAATGATTTCCATTTTGGCTTGAATTCCTAAATGAAATGTGTCAGAAAGGTAAATGTGCTGTGATCAAAGTCACATGTGAAAATGTTTGCATGATCAGCCTGGGGTGGCTCAGTCGGTTGAGCGTCCGACTTCGGCTCTGGTCATGATCTCGCGGTTCGTGGGTTCGAGCCCTGCGTCGGGCTCTGTGCTGACAGCTCGGATCCTGGATCCTGCTTCGGATTCTGTGTCTCCTTCTCTCTGCCCCTCCCCCGCTCATGCCTGCTCTCTCTCTCTCTCTCTCTCTCTCGCTCTCGCTCTCGCTCTCTCTCAGAAATGAAGAAACATTAAAAAAAATATTTGAATGATCTTTGCCATCCAGGGCAAGTTATATAATCTCTTGAAGTAGGTTTCCTCAGTGAGTCAAGTGAGAATAATAATAATACCTACTTTTACTGTTTCAATCATTAAATGAGACCATGTGTATATAGTCCTTAGCAATCTTACATACAGTAAATAATTATTATTATTATTATTAGCCAACTAGACAAACTTGAGACCTACTGTGGCTAAGTTGTATCAGTCTTTCTCCCCCAGTGCAGATAATTAAGGGTAAACCATACATACCTATAAAACATGCACATATTTAATAATGCACGATAGCCATGAAATTAGGGTTAACCCTATACTTAAAATTTAAAAAAAATTTTTTTTAAGTTTATTTTTATTTATTTTGAGAGAGGGATAGTGAACAAGCAGGGGAGGGGCAGTGAGAGAAGGAGACAGAATCCCAAGCAGGCTCTGCACGGTCAGCACAGAGCCCAGTGCAGAGCTCGAACTCACGAACCGTGACATGAGATCATGATCTGAGCTGAAGTCAAGGGTCAGGTGCTTAACCGACTGAGCCACCCAGGTGCCCCTCGTACTTAAAATTTAAAGGAGGAAAAAAAAGTCAGAACTTGAAGCAAACTGAGAACAACCCTTGGGTATTCCTTTCTGTAAACATTTCTAATGTTCTAATGCAGTTAGGGGCTATTAGAGTGAGCACGCAAATGGGGGAAGGGCAGAGAGAGAGACAGAGAGAGAGAGAGTCCCCAGCAGGCTCTGTGCTATCAGCACAGAGCCCAACTCGGGGCTCCGTCTCATGAACCATGAGATCATGACCTGAGCCGAAATCCAGAGTCAAGACGCTCAACTGACTGAGCCGCCCAGGTGCCCCTGCCAAGTGTCGTTTTTAAAACAGATTTTTCCAAACCATTTGCAATTTGGAATACAGACTTGAGCTCTGGGTGTTTTGAGACAGGGAAGTAAACAGACTGCGTGACCCTGACAGTGCAGACCAGCAGCCCATGGGGGCCGTGGTAGAACTTCAGCCTTTTGGTTTCTTGGGTGGCTTTCTTCTTCTGCCTGCCATGGGTTTCTGGGTGTGAAGCAGAGGGGGCGTTAGAGACATGCCTGATGGTGGTAGTGACTGTGGAGGAACCACCCTGGAGGCCTCTTGTGTGGTCTGCTGGCCAGTTATCCGCAGACGGTATATATGTGAATATTTTGCCAGTGAACCTGAAGGTTGTATGTTTGAAAGTCTTGGTGCAAGAGGAGAGTTCCATACTCACCCCTCGCCCACCACCAAAAAATAATAGTTTTAAAAATTAAAAATAAATAAAGAATGCCATTGGCTTTAAAATGTCTAACCTCACCATGTGCTGGTGAGAATTTTGAATTATTCACGTCAACGTGAGTTTGTGGCGTTCTTAGTAGAAGCTTTGGAGAATAATAAAAACTGCTTGAGAACACCTTGAGTTTTTTTAAGTAGTATGACATTTCTTAAAGGAACACATTTTCACTAATTCTAAAACCTAGTTTTCCTTACACCGTAAAGTTCAATTTAGAAACCTTATTAGTCTATGTATCAATTGAGAAAACTTTAACCATCAGATTCGAGGGGATTTAAACTCTGTCAACTAAAGCCACAGAAACTAAATTCTCCTAAACAGTCCCATGTACAAACTCAGTTAAATTCCACCAGAAATTCAAGCTCCGTTATGTATTTAATATGTTGGATCATTTTTAGCACTTCAAATGCTGCTAACAAGCAAAATGTTCTCAAGTACTCCCATGACTGTAGCAAAATATAGCCATAGTGAATCTCAAGTTCTCTTAAGTATTCTAAAATCATTCCTAAAGTTCTCTTTACTTGTTTCAACCAAAAGTCAGTAATTACACTCTTTAACTTGGGATTGCCATTCTCTAACAGGTCAAATGCTTCCTCACCAATACTTGAAATACCAAACAACACACATCAGACTCAAGCTTACGAAATTCTCTTCCTGACCTTACGCAAAAATCGTCACTTTAGAGATTTCATCGACTTCATCCTATCTCTAGCTAACTGTAAATCTTAACGGCATTAAAAATTCCATTAAGAAAGCAGTTACGCCATCCCAAATGAGTGAAGGTCACATTAGTGAAATGTGCATTCATATTGGCAGGCGGCTTTCAGTCAAGGTGTGAGATTTCATTCTCCCCTCGACAATGGCCAACAACATAGTGAACCCTTGCTATCATTGCCATAGCAAAAGCAATTCCAAATCCCTGCCCTTTAGAGGGTGCCAGTCTCTCCCAATTTTTTTTTTAATTTTTTTTTCAACGTTTTTTATTTGTTATTGGGACAGAGAGAGACAGAGCATGAACGGGGGAGGGGCAGAGAGAGAGGGAGACACAGAATCGGAAACAGGCTCCAGGCTCTGAGCCATCAGCCCAGAGCCCGACGCGGGGCTCGAACTCACGGACCGCGAGATCGTGACCTGGCTGAAGTCGGACGCTTAACCGACTGCGCCACCCAGGCGCCCCTCCCAGTTTTAAGATATAGCATCACCTGGTGTATCTGCAATCCAGAGACTGCCCATTTGCTTACCACTAGACTCACTTATTCATGCCTGATTCTATTCTAAATGGTTTTCTTATTCTTCCAGTGTGACCAGGCCATGACTCTTGCAAATATCTAAATGACATTTTCATAAAATTCTGCATATCTCCCTCGTCTTTGCCTGGCTCTGCCTATAGCTTGATCGAAATGATGGCCTCGAGCCAAACTTCTTCCCTTCAAATGACCCACCTCATCTCACAAGATGCTGGACATGTGCTCTTTTGCTTTTCTCATGAGGTCTACCTCCAATAGAAATTGTTTGGTCCCCAAGGGGCTCCACCCAAGTTCAGACACTGCAGATCCAGCAAGGCGAGAAGGGGCTCTTTGTAACAACAAGAAACCCTCTTCGACTTGAGCTTGCGGGTGATAACGACCTAGGATCCCATTCGTGAGCAGATGCCAACACAGGTGTGGGCTGAGACCCAGGACTCTTCATTTCTAACAACCTCTGGTCGGGCTGGTTGCTGGTTCCACGGGTCTCCAGACCACACCTTGCATACACAGTTTGACAGTTGACGGTATTTGAGCTGAATGATCAGTCTGGCCCACAGTTTCTCTAAATTAGGCACAGAAACATCTATTAAATTTTTTTTTTCAACGTTTATTTATTTTTGGGACAGAGAGAGACAGAGCATGAACGGGGGAGGGGCAGAGAGAGAGAGGGAGACACAGAATCGGAAACAGGCTCCAGGCTCTGGGCCATCAGCCCAGAGCCCGACGCGGGGCTCGAACTCCCGGACCGCGAGATCGTGACCTGGCTGAAGTCGGACGCTTAACCGACTGCGCCACCCAGGCGCCCCTAGGCACAGAAACATCTAATCCCCCCTCAGTAAATCCTTCTGTCTCTTTTGTCAATCACCAGTCCTCAGCTCATTCTCTGTTCTTCCCCTCATACACAGACACATACACATATCATGTCTTTTCCTGGCCCCTTTTCAAACCTGCCAGTGAGAATCTAATACTTCAGTCACTTTGTGTTTTTTTTTAAGTTATTAATTTAAATTCAAGTCAGCTAACAAACACTGTAGTATTGGTTTTAGGAGTAGAATTTAGTCACTTTAACAGCACTTGCTATGCGGAGTGGGAAAGAAGGCTTTCTCGAGAAAAGACACACATTTCAGCTATGTACTAATAATAGTTACCATTTACTGAGTGCTAATCGCATGCTAGTCACAAGAGCTGTTTGTCTCATATAATCTAATCCTATGAGAAAGGTAGCATTGCTTAAATTTTTTTAAGTTTTATTCTATTTATCTTTTGAGAGAGAGAGAGTGCGTGCAAGTGGGGTAGGGGAAGAGAGAGAGAAAGAGACAGACTCCTAAGCAGGCTCCACGCCGACCGTGGAGACCCTGACTCGGGGTTCGCATGCACGATCCGTGAGATCATGACCTGACATGAAATCAAGAGTCGGAAGCTCAACCAACTGAGCCAGCCAGGTGCCCCTCATTATTCACATTTTAAAGGATGGGGAAACCGAGGCTCAGAAAAGTGATAGTAACTCGCCCGAGGTCACGACCGAGTGTGGTAGCTGGTCAGACTCTCTTGAAAGCTCATCCTACGAGGTGGCCTGTGACCGACTTTGACAGAAGGTAGCAGAAGTGACTTCCGAGTTTTGACCTCAGGAGGCTTGAAGCTTCTGCTCCGGCCTTTGTAGAACACTGCTGCCTTGTGAACAAAATCGTTCTCCCCTCGAGGCTGAGGGGCTTCATGGAGAGTGAGGCCCAGTTACCCCAGTTGTTCCAGCAAGGCCAGCTGGGACCTGCCGGCCGACTGCACACGCGTTGAGTGAGCCCGGCCAATGCCTCGTGGGGCAGAGATGAGCCACCCCATCTGAGCCCCGCCCAAGTGAAGAAAGAAACAGGTGCTGTTTTAAGCCACGAAAACACAGGGCAGTTTGCCCTACAACGGTGAATGAGTGAGCCAGGATTTGAGTTCCAGGATGTTGGAGTCTAAACCTCTTCTGGGCCCAAAGCCAGGACCCACCAAATCCCAACTTGATGGATGCCCCATGACCGGTTTGGGTCCTGCTTCGACTCCTCTCTGAATTCCCCCTCGGGCCTGGTATAACCCACGCGTCACTTCTAATGTTCCCGTGTGCCCCCCGCCCCCACTGCCCCCTTGGACCGGCTGTCTTACTTACCTTCTTTCCCTCTGGGGTCCAGCTCCCCTTCAAGATCGCCCTTGGCTGCGCTTCTTGGAGCTCTCTGCCTGGTAACGTGAGGCTTAAGTTCTGGTCCTCCTTTGACGTTCTAGGCCAGCGTTTCTTCGACTGGAGCGTGCTTAAAACTCCTCTGAGGATTAGGCGCCGCGTAAGGGATACAGTCGACCATACTGTAATGGCGGTGTAACGGGACACAGGGTAGCTTGTGGCCAGCACAGCATAAGGTATCGACTTGTCAGATCACTATGGTGTACACCTGAAACTAACGTAACATTCTACTCATTTAAAAAAAAAAAAAAAAAAAAAACTGAGGCTTTTTTAAAACTGCAGATTCCGGTCTGGTGCTTCGGGGGTAGGACCTGAGATTCCGAATTGCAGATAGGCTCCCAGGTGATGCTGACAGGTTTGTCTGGGGGTCGTACTTGGGGTAGCAAGGCTCCAGACTTACTCCGGGAGGGAAGCAAGAGCAGGGCTCCGCCATTCACGTAAGGAGCGCCCGGGCGGAGAGGGGGTGGGGCGGGGCTGGACTCTTCAGCCAATTAGAGAGCCTCTCCTGTGCACGTGCTGACCCCCCCCTCACTCCTCCTACAGAGGAATCGGAAGTCATTTGCTGCTGTGGACTCGCCATGCGCGACCCAGGGAATAATGGAAAAGAGAGACCGGATGAAAGATACAGATTCCGTTTTCAAGGCATTCATTCCAGACTACAATGAGTCGTTACCATACACCAATTGCAAACACTGTGTGATACGATCCAGGTAGGGTACCCCAGGACATGCTCTTTGGGGGGCCTGGGCCCCCTAAACAAATGTCATTTTGTACTGAAATCACCGGTCCTCGGAACTAGCTGAAGCCTGTGGGCTTTAAACAGCGTGCTGTCCGATGCAATTGCATTGTAATACAGCAACTTGAGCTGAGGAGTAAATGTTACATTTGAAATGTAAGATGCTGTTAGCGTTTACCTGTCTGTATGTAGAGGAATGATGTGTCTTCCTTATTTTTTAAAAATACTTATTTATTTTTGAGAGAGAGAGACAGACTGTGAGCGGGCGAGGCAGGGAGAGAGGGAGACACAGAATCTGAAGCAGGCTCCAGGCTCTGAGCTGTCAGCACAGAGCCCGACGCAGGGCTCGAACTCACCAACCGTGAGATCATGACCTGAGCCAAAGTCGGTTGCTCAGCCGACTGAGCCACCCAGGCGGGTGTCCCTGAAGTCTTGCTTAGGCCCTGGAGAAGCAATGTGACAGAAAACAGACACATCCCTTCCATCTCGATGGCCTGGTGTGAGACTGACCCAGGCACTTGGGCACTAAAGAGATAGACACTACATTACGGAACATATGGTGCTCCCCTAGGGGCACTTAGGAAGGACACCCAGCCTAGTCTTGGGAATGGGGCTGGTGGTGGAGGCAGGAAAGACGTCCCTAAGAAGTTGTCACCTGAGGTGAGAATTAATGAATGAGTAGTAACTGAGCTAAGCAAAAAGGAAGGAAAGGATGGTAAGAGCATCCTGAAGGAGAATAGCCATTGCGTAGAAGATGTTTGAAGAAACTGTTGAATTACCAGCTCACATCCACGTGGTAATGCAATTGGACACGTGGAGAGAAGCTCTGTAGCACCGTCTGGGCTGAAAATGCACTTGAGCCAGCCCCCAGGGACTTTTTAGTTTAAAACAGGCGTATCTGGGGGCGCCTGGGTGGCGCAGTCGGTTAAGCGTCCGACTTCAGCCAGGTCACGATCTCGCGGTCCGTGAGTTCGAGCCCCACGTCAGGCTCTGGGCTGATGGCTCAGAGCCTGGAGCCTGTTTCAGATTCTGTGTCTCCCTCTCTCTCTGCCCCTCCCCCGTTCATGCTCTGTCTCTCTCTGTCCCAAAAATAAAAATAAACGTTGAAAAAAAAAATTAAAAAAATAAAACAGGCGTATCTGGTCATTATTTGTAGAAAAGAACGATACATAGAAAGGAAAAAAAAATGCAAAACATTCTATTAACGCTTGGAGTGTTGCAACATGCTTTGCTATTGTGCTCACTTCCAGAAAGTGAATTCCATGTTGGAATGCCTCCCCAGGGAATGGGTGATAATTGGACAACGTTGGGCTGACATCTACCTTTGCTGCACCTATAAAGAAAGGATTTGCTACATTAAAGAATAGAGTGACTGAAAGCAGGGAATATACTTCATCTACGTCAAGGGCACATGTTTCCCCCAGGATTTTGTTAAGTACACTATATGCAAAGGATGTTATGCTTTAAATTAAAAATCAGCCTCATCTAATCATCAAAGCAAGTCGTGGCGGAACATCTACTGGGAAACCCTTAGCCATTATAAAAATAAACTCGAATGTAATTACACAATGCAGCATTTCCTAAGTATTTTTATTAAACTCTGTGTGAATTCAGCCTGACCTTTAACCTATCTGACCCGTGAGGTTTCACCAAATTTGATGGATGTTCGATTTGCCTATTCCTGACTTAACATTTTTCTTAGCCTTGCATATGAAAAGGGAAGTGTCTAAATTCTTCTGATATAAACAGTTGAAGTGGGACTATAATAGTCACCCAATATATGTTTATTAATTTAAAATTTGGGCCCAGCCTCTTTATCTAATTGTCTTATGGAGGATTTACTAGGAAGTCAACTTTTTTAATGTTTGGCAAAGGGTATCAAAAAATCATAAAATGTCAGTCAAGTCCGAGAGTAGCTCAGAAATTTTTCAAACCCAAAGCACTCTTTTTACACAGCAGCAACTAAGCAACTAATTACTATCTAGAGAAATCAAGTGGTTCCCCCTAAATTCACAGCTCTTAGTAAAATATCACTATTAGGTTCACCTTCTCTCCTCTGAGATCTCAAAGGCCCCCGAAAACAAAAGTGGCTTTGAAGTTTAGTGCTAAAACTTGTCAAGTAGCAAAATCTGGCCTAGGCTTTCAGGAGGCTGTGTATCCCACTTAATATGAATATTCATACATTTCCCTGAAGAAATGCCAGTGTATTTGATGACGGAAATGTTTCCAATACCTCAACGGAGACGTAAACGCACCGTACGGCCTACAATCTGAAGAATTCTGGATTAGGAAACGTATCAGGACTCAAAGGTTTTGGATAAGGCATTATAAACTCCTAGCGATAGCCATCAATCATTGAGCGTTTGCTTCGCACCAGATACGGTCCTAAGACTTTAGATGCGTTTGCATAATCTTAGTTTGACAGATTCCATGCTGACCCCACCCCCAGTCTTCCCAGCTCACTTTCTAGTACTCCAATTCCTCCAAACCATGATCTTTCCCCTTTTCTACTCGAGGCCCTAACTTCTCTCACTACCCAGCTTAAACTCCTTAGTCGGTCACCGTGTTGTGATTACTCACTTCAGAACCCCTGAAATCCCCGCCCCGCTCGCTTTGTCATCCTGGCTTCGGCAAAGCCACAAGCCTCGCAGAACCCAAGCCTCCGCCTGTACAGAATGGCTGGATGTGTCTGGCTGAAAAGCGCACTGACCAGCCTCATTCTGAGTTCGTGATCATTAACCCTTCCGTGGGCCCGTAGGTCACCTGCCGTGCGCGGTATGTTCCCGAAGTCCGTTTACTCTCCTGTTCTCCTCAACAGCAAGCTCGTACTTTCTTCTCCCCACCTCCTCTCAGCTGATTACTTTGCTTCCTACTTCCCTAAGAAACTTGATGGGGCGCCTGGGTGGCTCAGTCGTTAAGCGTCCGACTTCCGCTCAGGTCATGAGCTCGTGGTCTGTGAGTTCGAGCCCGGCGTCGGGCTCTGTGCTGACAGCTCAGAGCCTGGAGCCTGCTTCCGATTCTGTGTCTCCCTCTCTCTCTGACCCTCCCCTGTTCATGCTCTGTCTCTCCCTGTCTCAAAAATAAATTAAAAAAAAAAGTCAAAAAAAAAATTAAAAAAAAAAAAATTTGAGAGAACCAGAGGCAAATGTCCACAGACTCCCGTGGCCACATCTACCCGCTACCAGCATCTGCACCCACCTCTCTGCCCGTTACCTGATGCCATAGAACCCTCTGTGCATCCCCCCAGAGCCAGTCCCTCTCACCACTTACTCAAGCACATCCTTCCAGCAACTCAAACCTCTCCTCTTTCCTGCATCAGCGGTGTTCCCTCAACGGGATCATGATACGACTGCATCATCAGCCCGCAAACTTCTATTATCCCTCCCAGAGCCACCTCCCTCCCCCAAATGGCCCCAATATTGGTCAGACAGGCTTCCCATTTCACTCCAGGTTCTGACGTTAGCCTGCGGGTCCTATACAACCTGCTCTGCCGTGACTTCTCCCGGCTCCAAGCCACTAGCTTCGGCGCTCTTGGCTCTTGGCTCTCAAACGTGCCAGGCATACTCCTACCCTCTGGCCTTTGTACCGGCTGTTCCCTCTGCCCAGAACGTTTTGTCTCCTGATATCCACATGGTTTACTCCCTAACTTCAAAACTTTGCTCAAGCATCACCTTTTCTTTTTCTTTTTTTAAATTTTTTTAATGTTTATTTATTTTTGACAGACAGAGAGAGAGCATGAGCAGGGGAGGGTCAGAGAGAGAGGGAGACACAGAATCGGAAGCAGGCTCCAGGCTCCGAGCCATCAGCCCAGAGCCCGACGCGGGGCTCGAACTCACGGACCGCGAGATCGTGACCTGGCCGAAGTCGGACGCTTAACCGACTGCGCCACCCAGGCGCCCCCAGTTTTCAATCGAAGATCAAATGCTACTCAATTTACCTCCTTACTCCATATGACAATATGACAATAGGCCAAAAAGCCAACCAAAAGGATTGGTTTTCATTCATGTATGCATTCATTCATTCAATGTATATTTATTGGACACCAACACACTGAGGCTATACTGAGGACTGTTGATTTTCTCCTTAAGTAAGCTACCAGGAAGGGGGGGGGGGGGGGAATGCCACCATCATTTTTGGAACTAAATCCACAGATAAGGGATGATCTTTCCTTTAAACCCGTCAGAACTAATGGCACTCCCCTCAGTCCAGGAAGGGTCTCGGGTCTAGCCCCTGTCCTAAGGCCTCCATTCCAAGCAGAGTCAAAAAGGGAGGCCTGTGGGGACCGGGCCCAGTGCGTCCACCGCATTGCATGGCTGATAGCTTGCCAGTTCTGAAGAGCCTTGTGCTGGAATTTGGAAGGAATTTGTGCCGTGCTCAATACGAAGCTCAGTTTGGCTTCAGGGATCATTTTAATTAAATTAATTATCTCTAGAAGGAACACTTAGCGCTGTTTAAGCCTAAACAATAGGTACTTGTTCTCACTTCTAATAGGATCGCCTCGTGCAGAGTTCTCTTGGTGAGCGGAGGACAATACCACAGGCCGATATTTAAGGAAGGCCCTCCCCTCCTGCTCCCTCTCCTCCTCCTCTTTTGCTTTCTGTGAGCAGACAGTCAAGAGGCTTTTTCAGAGAGCAGGGATGCGGAGGACGGCAAGATGAAAGTGTCCAGGAACCACATAGATGCACTTACCGGCTTCCCTGACTTTTCGCACTCGTCTGTGTCTTAACGTGTCAATTGCGGACGCGGAGTCACGCGGCCTTGCCTGTACAATCTGCATTTCCAGTGGCCCTCGCGGTTACCCTAAAGGAAAAGGTGTCACCACTTTTCTATTATGTTCTCCCTGCCTCATTTCCTTCTAATGTTTCCTTGTTTTCAAGAACTCCAGGTTCCTTTTTTTTTTTTTCTTTAATGTATACTTGCCTCATTGCAAAAAAAAAAAAAAAAAAAAAAAAAAAGATCCGGCTCATTTGTTCCATTTCAAATCGCAGTGCGAGGAAGTAAAAGAAGTCAACACCTCCTCCGCCTCCCCACCTCAAAGTCCATTCCCCCCATCCAGCAATACCCTACAAATTATCAGCAGAAAGACAAGTACAGGGCTGGAGAGTTCCCTTACCCCTCAAAACTCACTCTTCAGACCCGTGTATTATCTTTCAGTGTGCATCACTCCTTTGGGGAAAAAGCCTTGAGGCTAAGTGCTTTTTTTTTTTTTTTTTTTTTTTTTTTAATTCCAACTGAAGGAGAGCATGTTTAAAGCGTCTCTGTGCTGTGAGAAGCCCTTCTCCCTGACTCTTTCCTCTGAGTTTGATGTACCCTCAATGGAGCCATAAATGGCCTCTATTCTTTGGTGGTTCTGCCAGTGCCTGGGGGACATGGCGCACAGCAGAGAGCCCTAAAGGCAGTCACTATGACAGACTGATGGACAATGGTACTATTAAAGTGCCACAGGGACTGGCTTTGCCAGAATGAGTGCAAAATCAGGACCAGAACTTGTCAAATTAGCTTCACATAATGATGGTGTGCAACTGGCACTGGAAGAGGCAGCCACGGCCTGGGCCACAGGCAAAACGGGTCTCACAGCAGCTTTGACTGGAGGCATTATTTATTTAGCAAGTAGGACTTGGTCTGCAGCGCAAGTGCTAACTCCGCTATTGAACTCAAGTGATGGGTAATAATGAGGCTGAGGATTATTTTAAATTTCCTTTTGGTATATTCTAGATTCTTTGTAAGTTTATTGATTTTGAGAGAGAGAGAGAGAGGGTGCACGCAAGTGAGAGTGGGGGAGGGCAGAGAGAGACAGAGAAAGAGAGAGAGAGAGAATCCCAAGCAGGCTCTGTGCCATCAGTACAGAGCCCGACTTGGGGCTCAGACTCACCAACCTCGAGATCAGGATCTGAGCAGAAACCAAGCGTCTGGCGTTCAACCCCCTAAGCCACCCACGCGCCCCTCCTTTTCGTATATTCTATTCATTACTAATGGGCAACAGAGAAAAAAAGGAAAACAGATCTATTTTATCTTATATAGTTATTTAAAGAAAAACAATTTTGGGGCGCCTGGGTGGCGCAGTCGGTTAAGCGTCCGACTTCAGCCAGGTCACGATCTCGCGGTCCGTGAGTTCCAGCCCCGCGTCAGGCTCTGGGCTGATGGCTCGGAGCCTGGAGCCTGTTTCCGATTCTGTGTCTCCCTCTCTCTCTGCCCCCCCCCCCCCCGTTCATGTTCTGTCTCTCTCTGTCCCAAAAATAAAATAAAAACGTTGAAAAAAAAATTAAAAAAAAAAAAAAGAAAAACAATTTTGTTGTAATTAAAATCTCATGACTAATTGTTAATGTCTGTTACTTTTTTTTTTTTCCGGAATGACCCCCACTTCCAACCTATTTAGCAAAAAGTGTTCCTTTAAACACAGTAAAATTCCAAATCTTTTCAATATCACTTGTATACAGATAACAATCAAGGGAGTAGACCAACTGCAAATGACCAGTTTTTAAAGTTTTTCTAATCTGTGTTGGTACCATTTGCTTCACACCCCAACAATAATGGCTAGAACACTATCCTCTTATAGTAAGGAAGCAGAAATCTAGTAACAATTGACAACAAAAGTGAGCGTGGTAACTGATCACATTGAGACAACACTTAATTTGTCAAGTGCTAACCTTTAATGTAGCCCAGGCACTACCTGTTTTCTAAGATGAACTCTTTTGGGATACAGAAGAGTTTCCATGCTTGAAAACAAGTTCTGCATTAGAGAAAAGAGTGGAGGTAAATAAATAAGAGTGGTGATCGTATCCTGCTTTCCGCTTTCAAATGCTTGGTAAAGTGCACTCGGCACACACACATTCTTATGTTAGGAAATACATTTGGATTAATGAAGACGAAGTTTCATTGTTTCAGTCACTTGAAAAATTAAAACAACAACAACAACAACAACAACAACAAAAAACGTCTACAATTCCAGGAAAGATTAGTCCGTGGTTGGAAAAGAGCATGGCACCCTTGGGACTACCCTCTATTTTGTACAAACACAAAAAGGATAGAAGTTTTTCTTTCCTGCTTTTTTCTCCTAGGACAGTCTGTGTGTGGTCTGAAGTCATGACCTATCAGAGATTTACATATTTTCAAAGTAGACTCCAGCCTTTGTCTCAGCTCTCCTCACATCACACAATAGTGTTACCTTTTAGGAGCCCCATCAGGGAAGCATACTACTTTATTTAAATCAAGGGTCAAGCCAAATTCTCAAGCGTGTGAGAGGTTTTTATGACAGAGTCTCTATTTTTTGTTTCGGTCTATATTGGTAATCTACTGTTGAGTTTCCTCACTGATGTCTATTCAAAGATCCTATTGCCCTTCTTTCCAATCTGAGGGGGTTTGCAGACTATAATTTCCTAACAGTGGCTGGGTAGGAGTGGCCAAGCTTCTCAAAGGAAGCAATGAAGACACACATTCCTTAAGAGAGGACACCCAACCATAAGAGAAACAAGAGAGTTTCCTAAGGTCAAAGTTGTGGGGTAATGCCACTTTTACATTAAAACATGTGTGGCTACAAAATGTATTTATTCAACAAATACTTCTTTTTTTTTATTTTTTTTTATTTTTTATTTTTTAAATTTTAATGTTTATTTAGTTCTGAGAGAGACAGAGTGTGAGCCGGGGGAGGGGCAGAGGGAGAGGAAGACACAGAATCCGAAACAGGCTCAGCTCAGAGCCTCACGCGGGGCTCAAACTCGCGAGCTGCGAGATCACGACCTGAGCGGAAGTCGGACGCTCAACCGACTGAGCCACCCAGGCGCCCCAACAAATACTTCTTGAGCACTTATCATGTGTCAGGCATTGTTCTTGATGCTGGGAATACAGTGCTGGGATTTAAATCGGTCAATGTCCCCAATTTCATGGGGCTGATATCCTAATAGAAGCCATACCAAATGACACAAATATGAAAAAGATAAATGCAGACAGTGAAAAATATAATCAAGAAATACAGTTAGGATACTGACTGGGTAGAGGGACTAATTCAGACTGAGTGGTTGGGAAAGGTTTCACTGATGAAGGTAGACACTGGTGCTAACACCTGAATGACCAGAAAGTCACTCTAGGCAAAGGCTACAAGGAATAAAAGGCCCCCAAAGAGAATTACACTTTGCCTTTTTGAGTAACCGGGAAAGACCATGGATCAAGGACTGGAGTGGGTGAGACTGGGTGCTGGGAAATAGGAAATGGAGGCCAAAGATAGGCAAGGGCTGGATTACATAGGAGGTTAGAAAACAGTTAAGAGGGGCGCCTGGGTGGCTCAGTCGGTTAAGCGTCCGACTTCAGCCAGGTCACGATCTCACGGTCCGTGAGTTCGAGCCCCGCGTCGGGCTCTGGGCTGATGGCTCAGAGCCTGGAGCCTGCTTCCGATTCTGTGTCTCCCTCTCTCTCTGCCCCTCCCCCGTTCATGCTCTGTCTCTGTCTCAAAAATAAATAAACGTTAAAAAAAATTAAAAAAAAAAAAAAAAGAGCACCAATTCAGGTAAGAATGGACAGGAAGTAATGGAAGCTTAGAGAAAAGCACAAGCAACGATACGGACAGAGATTAAAGTACCGAGGACGTATTTCTGAGGTAGAGCATGGAAAGCAGGGCACATGGGAAACAACAACTCCTGGGTCCTTGTTCTTGAATATCCGAGCGAAGAAGCCACACTCAGATATGGGAGAAGAATGAAGAAAGAACAGTTTTCAAGGGGAGAAAACCAAGAGTCCTGCTTTGGCCATTTTAAGTGCGAAATGCCTTTCTGTTATTCGAGTAGAGAAGTGTTAAATTGGCATCTGGGCATCTAAACTTACAGCTCGGTGGAAAGGTCAGAGCCGGCAACATGAATCTGCAGATAGGTGGTCTCTAAACCATGGCATCAGATGAGATTGGGTATAAAAAGAGAAGAGCACAAGTCTTGGACCTGAGACCTTGAAGGGAGCCACCGTTTGGGGGTTAAGAGGAGCTGGAGCCAGTGGGCGGAGAGAGGAGTGAGTAACTGACAGAGAGAAACAGGAAAGGCAGGGCAGGGAGAGGACAGAGTGGCCAACGGACGCCAAGCTTCAGAGTAACAGGGGCTCGACTGCGGATCCGGCAGAGTGGTGGTGGTAATCTTTCAAGGGGAGAAAGCAACCAAAACTGTATTAGGGTCAGCAAAGGTAAGCTGGGATGTGCGGAAGCTTCTGAGCTGTCTGTGAGATGTGAGAGGAGCGGCAGAAAGGGATAGGAGGTCCGGGGAGGGTTTTGTTTTGTTTCAAGATGGGAGGCAAAAGAGGATGTTTGTGTGTGGATGGATGAAAAGATTCAGTGGTAGGAGAAGGTTGGTGCTGGACACTTAAGAGGGAAGCAGAGATAAGACGAAGTAATTTTGGAGAGCAAGGGACCAATTGTATTTGCGAAGTATAACAACAACTCTGGGTGGTAACTCTTTGACACTTGTGGTAATGAGCTAAAAATGAAATGAGCACTGGTTGTGGGTTCTTCTCCGGCCCCCTTCGGCTGCTAGGTGTAAGCACCGAGTCGGGGACAGCTATGTTGAAGACACGTTGAGACTCCCAGGTGACTATGACCGGGGGGGGGGGGAGGGGGCCCGGCCGCGGAGCCGATGAAGAAATGGCTGTAATTACAAGGCAGCAGATGCTAATGACAGCCTTTGATAAGTTGAATTCCCAGTGCAATGCGAGTGTTTATTAAATGTTTGATGAAAAACACAGATCTGGAATCGAGCTTAATCACTTCCTAGAAGAGCAAGTTTATTGAGCTTAAGTCAAAGCTTCCTTTGCAGAATAGAAAAATTATCCTCTATGTACAGGATTTCATAACTTGTGTGTGGTGTCTAAAATCGCACCTGGCGATGAGTAACCACTCAGGAGATGTTAGCTTCGGTTCCGCTTTCCAAGCACAGTATGGTTTCCTCCTTGAGTTGTTCAATAACCATTTCTTCAACACTTAGTCTATGCAAGGCATCGTACCAAGTGCCTGGGATAAAATAACAGACAAACAGGGCCCTGCTCTCGTAGTATATCTGGCAACACAGAGATCATATGAATAACTGCACTTAATATTTAAGTGCGGTCATGATGAACACTATAAAGGTCGGCCAGTGTGGTATTTACATAAAATAGACATGTTGGAATTAGATTTTTAAACTTTCCGTTAAACTTGCATAAAAATGTTCAAGGAATCAGAAGTTTAACATTCTGATTTATCCTTCCTGATTATGAAAAACACTAACTCAAAGTAAAAATCTAAAATGTAAGCAAAATCTATTCACATACAAGAGGCCAACAGAGCCACGATGCCAGATTTCAGAAAAGCATTTGAGACTTGGGCTCAATATTACAGTTCCTTAAGAACTATTCCTTAAGCTTTAACTGTTTGCCAGGCATCGTGCTCACTAAGGGGAGAAAAGCAGTCCATGGCATCTGGAGGCTGGCTTGTTACTATCAGCTAGGCCTTGGTGTTCTCCTGTTGAACATACACTGAATGTCACAGAACACCAATACTAGGCAACGTCACTCTATGACCCTGATGAAATGAGAAACAGAGAAACCCTCTTCATAATTTCGTCTAAGTATAGACAAAAACAAAGCCACGGTGCAAAGCACAAATTCCAAACATCCCCCTCGCCCCCTCAAGACTAGCGACTGCCGCTTCTTTACCAATTACAGCTTTAACTTCGCTGCATTCTTCCCACCTTATAAACAAGATCCATGAAGATAGCCAATCATAAAATAACCCCACTTCCTGAGAGAATCTCAGGAAGCAAGCAAACTCTTGCTTCCTTGAACTCTCCCAAATAAGTCCATATCCCATAATAAAGTCCTTTTCAGTGCTGTCCGATAGGAATACACTCACTGATGCCCTATTGTGCGCTCTAGTTTCAACAACGCAACGAACCCAACTTTGTTCGACGCCTACACTTCCTGGTGGCTTATGGCCGGTGGCAATGCCAGTGGCACATAGGCAGGATGTTATTTAATCCTCACAGCTATTTCGCGAGGGGTGCCTGGGTGGCTCAGCGGGTTGAGCGTCTGACTTCAGCTCAGGTCATGACCTCATGGTTCGTGAGTTCGAGCCCTGCATTGGGCTCTCTGCTGTCAGCAGATTCCTTGATAAATTCCCAGATAACTATCCAAAATTGTCTGAAGGCTAGTCTTTAAGTTAAAGGGCAGAATCATTTTTCTACACCTCCATTCCCTCTTACCCATTATTTGCTCTTATTTCTAGAATAATGAGTTCTTTAAGGAAGTATGACTTTAACCTGTTTTACAGGTTAAAACATTAACATTGGGGCTTGTTTCTTTTGGCTGATTTCAGGGTCAGGATGAGCTTTGTCAGGGGCAGACCGATCAGGCCCGCTCATTTCCTAAAAACCCTTTGACAGCTTCAGGTTAGAGTTAAAATTGCAGCAGGCTATACACACCCCTTCTTCCTTTTCTGGCCTTCTCTTGATGCTTCCACTTAATTCATTGATTTAACATATAATACTATGTACCAGACAATCTCCCTGTTTTCTAGTCTTGCAGAACCCATTTTTGTCGTTAGTAGTGTGTGTGTGTGTGTGTGTGTGTGTGTGCTTGTAGTTGGCATACAATGTTGTATCAGTCCAAGGGGTACAGTGTAGTGATTCCACAACTCTGTATGTGATGCTATGTTCACAAGCACAGCTGCCACCAGTCTCCATACAACACTTCTACAACACCATTGACTTCATTTTCTATTCCTATGCTGTTCCTCTCATCCCTGTGACTTCTTCATTTCATAGCTGGAGGCCTGTGCCTCCCACTCCCCTTCACCCCTTTTGCCCATTCCCCACCTCTCTCTCCTCTGGCAACTGCTCATTCCCTGTTATTTATCAGAACCCCTCAGTTTTTTTTAGCACAACATAGTTCTGTCTCGGCACACGTCCGTTAAGTTTCAACTGGGGCTTCGAAATCACCTCTACTCTCTCTCCTGCAGACTTCACTGAACTTCCCACACGGTACACAATGTATTGCTGAGTTACATGGTATGGTCATTACCATGGCCGATTCCCTTGGCTCTTGTCAGACCACGTTGCATGCTTATTCCTCCAACCTCAACTCTTCAGAAACAGAGATGTTATTTCCTTTAATAGCTTGTGCACTTGGCACACAGTATCTGGGAATGGGCCAAGCTTAATACATTGTTTGAGCCTTTCCTTCACCAAACCCATCTGAAATATGACTCGATTAAAAAGAATAATTCAAATGTCTTCAGTAGTAACTTATTTCTAGCTCTGTTACCTGGCACTCAAATCTACATTAATCAATTTAGTGCATTCAGCCACAATGAGGGGCAATTGGTTTTCAGACTATTTTCCTAAGATCGACTGTGGATCCGAAGACAACTTATTAATTGAATTTTTTGTCTTAATCAGGAAGAATAATTCAACAGGTCTTTAGAGCACCGTGGTGTCATCTCTTGGAAGTACACTTCAATACATCTTTTTTTTTTTTTAATTTAAATTCTAGTTAGTTAACATAACTACCTTTTTTTTTTTTTTTAAAGGAAGTCTTTATCTTCAATTCCAGGCCGCTCTACGTGATTTGTGGCCGCTGTAATAATAAATCTCCTTAATAACTAGTAGGAAAATAAATACTAATAACAAAAACAAAATAACCTCACAAGATAAGGATTACTTAAGGAAGTGAACTGAAGAGAACGAAAACTAGCAATTATTCTCTTTTGTGCCTTCTGAATTTTGAACTGATGTCAAAAAAAACTTTCATCTGATGATGAAAGTACTCTTTAAAGCGAAAACTGTACTTGTTGGAAGCAACAAGAGTCCCACGGATCGTGTGAGATAATGGAGACGACTTTTTTTTTTCAATCTACTTAAATGTAATGAACAATCTTATTAAGAAAAGTATACTAACAGGGTAGCTTTTAACAGTAGATTTGCCATATTGAGCTGGACTCCTTTGCTTCCGGAAAAAAGATGAGGTAATCACCTATCTTTAAACTGTTAAAATTAGAATCAAAGAAAACACACTTGAAGTGGCATTTAAATGACAATAGTAAATTTGTCAAATTTGTTTCTCTCTTTTGCTTTCAAAATCAAATATCTTTCAAATATCTTTCAAAAAGATATTCTTGAAAGGCAATTTTGTAAGTAAATAGATTTGCTGTCATAGTAAATCCTCTCTTGTTTGACTTATTTTTGCCATTCCCTTGGATATGTTTTTAAAACTTCAACAATTAGACCTAGTGGTTTCAAAAAATCCAAAGCCTTAAGCCTTTTCGTTGCTGAAGAAAGCAGAATCAGCATTTTGTCAAAATAAACATAAAAATAACACTCAAATTCTGAAATCTAAATGTTACTTCAAGGCAGAGCTACTACTATTTCTGGTCAATACTTTGAACTGTTTAAAAACAAAGATCATTTTTGTTTTACTCCTTGTTTTAAGCTACTTAAATATTCCCCCAATTGGTTTTAGACATCACTCAAAGGTGTACCTTGAACAAATTCTAGCATGCTATTTAAGTAGATAGGGTTCAACATTGTCAGCTGCTATACTTCATCTTCCTGTTTAATTGAAAACATTCTCCAGTTGGTTTCCAATGATGTAATGAACTTCATTTGTGGTCTTAATACAAATTCATTCCAAGAATGTCATTTCGATGAGTAAATCAGAGTAGTTCAATGGAGGAACCACAGATATAACCAAGAGATGCTTCATGTTTACCCTTCATGTTTGAAAATGTGGCATTCAGGATAAAGAAATTGTGGTTTATATACACAATGGAGTACTACGTGGCAATGAGAATGAAAGAAATATGGCCCTTTGTAGCAGCGTGGATGGAACTGGAGAGTGTCATGCTAAGTGAAATAAGCCATACAGAGAAAGACAGATACCATATGTTTTTACTCTTATGTGGATCCTGAGAAAATTAACAGAAACCCATGGGGGAGGGGAGGGGGGGGAAGAGGTTAGAGTGGGAGAGAGCCAAAGCATAAGAGACTCTTACAAACTGAGAACAAACTGAGGGTTGATGGGGGGTGGGAGGGAGGGGAGGGTGGGTGATGGGCATTGAGGAGGGCACCTTTTGGGATGAGCACTGGGTGTTGTATGGAAACCAGTTTGACAATAAATTTCATATATTGAAAAAAAAAATGTGGCATTCAGGTAGAACACACCTGAAGCATAGTTTTAGGGGCTCCATACTGCCGCAGGAAGACAATTACCTTAAGAGAGACAACGTTGAGCTCAGCGATCCTACATCAAAAGGCTCTATCTTCGCTGACGGCTGCTTCTTTGAGAAGAGAATCCCAAACTATGTAAGAATCTGAGAGTGCTCGAAGCATTCAAAGGAAAAGCACATTCATTAAAACTATTAAAAATTCTGTGATTTTTAAAGTTTATAGTTTCCTCAAAAAATATACCTACAACTGCTATGTTTTTTTAAGCTGCTAAATTTTCAAGCTGTACAAGTCCTTAAATGGGAGATTCTGGCCAAAGGACTTTCAGTCAGTAAAAACAATTTTAGACATTATAACTTTCTGCAATTGAATAGTTCACACTTCAAATTCACATGATAGACTACTTTCTTCTTCAGTCACGGCCTAGAGCCACAATGTCATTATTACTGATGCCAATAACTAAAACTAGGGCCTTTCCTCTCATCTCTCAGGCACCTGCTTGTCAATTACCCTACACTGGCAGCCTGCTGGCCAGCCAGCCCCTCCAGCATAGAGTTCTTAGTTCCAACATTTCAATTCATTACATTAGTCAGTCGCTATTTCCTCCACAACCCTTTCAAGTCCCTTGTAACTTCACAGAACTTCCCAAAGTATAAGATGTTTAAAAGAATGGCAAACTGAAGTCGAATTTCTAGTCCCTAGTGAACATTAATTGTCGAACATTCCATTTTTATACTGTCACTCCTTATCAAGACAATTGATTTCTATCCACGTGGATGCAGAACTAGAGTGGCAAGTCTGTGGAGAATGGGTTTACTACACAGCTGAGCAATGATGCTCAGACTACACTTCATTATCCCCAAGCATTTGTTACATAGGGAAGAGTACATGAAGTTTACATGCGTAGATCTATAGAAAATGTAAAGCAGGGTTCACTGAAATTAATGTTGCTACACATTATAGTTAACTCACACTTTAAAATAAAAAGAAAAAAAAGGGGGGCGGGAGAAAAAATAAATAAAGAGGGAAATTACTGGTAAGGAAACAGGATATAGTTAAGTTAGCATTACATTATTCACTGTTTGCTTGGAAAATGCAATGAGAACACACACATACAAATCGGTATTTGTAGACCTGCCTTTGTAATTTAAAATGTTAATGAAATGTAAATTTTTTCAATACAAAATTCATGAATGTTCATCTCTGGGCCACATTGTGTCCAACCTTGTTGGAGTCCTTTTTTTAATTTTATTAGTACCAAAAGTCCCTCGTTGTCCATTTCTCTTCCATCTCACCACCACGGAAGAAAATACACCTGACAATCACAACCAGAATGGTGGCACTAACACATAAAATAATTTTAATTTAGAAAACAACACACCCCTTGCATTTTTTGTAACGAAATCAAGTTTTGGGGCTCCAAGCTATTCATCATGAAGAGAATGTGTTTAATTTGATGTGAAGTTGGCTACCCAGCAGTCTCGTCAGGCCGTAGAATGTTTAACTCGGGCCTGGGAGGCTGCCAGCCATTCTGAATGTTTTCACACGGATCGGCAATAAATAACTAAATGTCTAAGTCACAGCTCTCAGGTTGGGCAGGAGCTAGAGCTAAAATTGCCTCACTTTGGACCTAAGAAATTTTGAGAACTTTCTGCTCGAACAATTTGCTTTAGATGATACTCTTTCAGCGACAAAGAATCAATTTTGATAATGCTTTCTGGATTTCAAATGGTAACTTCTTGGATTTTTTTAAAAAAATCACTAAGTTGGTAAAAAAAAGACTCTATTTATAGCATTTACTGCAAGGCAGACCCCACATTTGTGAACCAGGGATTTTAGTCCTGGTACTATCACTAACCACCTAAGAGTGTAGACAAGTGACAAACTGCCTAGGTCATTATAAAGTTAGAATGGGAAGGGAAAATGTCTTACCATAATTTTTTTTTTTCAACGTTTATTTACTTTTGGGACAGAGAGAGACAGAGCATGAACGGGGGAGGGGCAGAGAGAGAGGGAGACACAGAATCGGAAACAGGCTCCAGGCTCCGAGCCATCAGCCCAGAGCCCGACGCGGGGCTCGAACTCCCGGATCGCGAGATCGTGACCTGGCTGAAGTCGGACGCTCAACCGACTGCGCCACCCAGGCGCCCCATGTCTTACCATAATTGAGAACACTTTTCAAAATATACATGCTCTCTTTGCCTCTCCTCCCAATTCTAATGGGGGTTGGGTGGGGATACAGTCACGGGTAACGGAAAAACAAAAGTACTCCCCAGTTGATTCTAATGCACACCCCCCATAGGACATCTTTGGGGTTTCTTCCAGATCCGATATTCTACATAAAAAAAAAAAAAGGTCTGTAAGCTATGGCTAAAAAGCAAGACCCACTCACTAATGACAAAACTGGAAAAGAAGGTAATTTATTTCCCACACATATCCTTTCTTCAGAGCTCTTTTTTCCAGCCAAATTGTCGATGGTTTTGACAGTATTTACACACACACCATGCATTTATAAATAATCCAACTCATCTTTGCCCTAAGTAGTATGCAGAGGAAATCCTAGTCAGTCAAGGCAGAGTGGTTGGTTTTACACCTGTATTTTACAAAATTACCTTCCAGCAGGTAGTAGTAACATGTTACAAACAGAAGACTAACTAACTATAAAGAGCTGGTTTATCAGAGTTCATCAATCTTATAATACTTCTGGTAAATTTTACCTATATTTGGAAAATAACTTCACAAGAGTTTTTGGTACATGCTTGATGCACAGAGTAAGACTATAATGATTATGTTTTATGTACATGAACAGAACAGGTTTGCCCGCCTCTTCAGGTCAGGCTGTCCAAGTATGAGAATTCCAAAGTTTAAAACAATGTTGGAGCACCTGGGTGGCTCAGTCGGTTGAGCGTCAGACTTTGGCTCAGGTCATGATCTCACGGTCTGTGAGTTTGAGCCCCGCGTCGGGCTCTGTGCTGACAGCTCAGAGCCTGGAGCCTGCTTCGGATTCTGTGTCTCCCTCTCTCTCTGCCCCTCCCCTGCTTGCTCTCTGTCTCTCTCGCTCTCAGAAATAAACATTAAAAAAATAAAAAATAAAGTAACGTGAAAGTCATTTTCAGTGGAAAGAAAAAAGCTCTCAATATATAAAAATACTTGTGTTTCTCATTACTTTTCACCTATGATGAAGTCTTAGCCATTTTCCTCATTCTTACAAATTCTCAATTTTAGGATTCCAGCATTGAACGGTAGCATAGAAACCACTGATAAATACAGTCAGAAACACAAGGCTGAAGATTTAAATTCATCCCTATACTTTTCAACTTTAGTCTTTAAGCTATAGGTAAGCTTTAAAGAAAAAGCTTTAAAAATATCACAGGGGGAAAAACATCCACAAATATGTATATACCAAGGTTTTTGATTGTAAGAAAAATTCTTACCGGATGTAGTCTGGAAATTGGGATTTTATCTATGACGCACAGTAGCCAACAAGCATCTTCTGGGGGGAAACAACTAATGAAAAGGTACGATAAGTACAGGAATTAAGAATTTCCTTTTCAGATGTCTTTTTCATAAATTTCGTATTTCCCCCCCGGTAGCAGAATGCCTTTGCAATTTATGCTTCTTGCCCAGATCATTCAATATTAAAGAACTACTAGTTTAGAGTTTTTACTGATGTAATTAATTGCTTTGACCAGGAACAGTCATTTCTCACCTCCAAATCACACAGGCTTGTCCTTTTAATACTTGAGATACTTCCCTTGTGATCAATTTTAAATTTGCGGAGACTCGTGTAGCAATTTTCCTTCCTAGTTTCTAGATTTCTGACATTTCTAATTGAAAATGTCTAAACTCTCTTCAAGTTATATCAGTGCAGTATTTGTGCTGAACAAAAAAAACAAAACAAAGCCACATGCATCAATGCCAGACTGTCTGAACGATGTCAGCCACTAAAAGGGTGTGTACGATGCGCCATAAAAGGAAGTTCTTAGGACCTTCCGGTACTGCAACGTAAGCAAGTCAGTCCACTGGTTCAAGACCGAATTGGATCCTCCTTCCACTCAGCTTTATAGTGAAGAGAGTCTTGGAAGTCTGGAACATGATACCAAGTAAGGCGCATATAACTAAAACCTTCAATTTCACAACCCCGTTAAGGTCTTTCTCACCTAGAGGCTTCCCAACCATTATGAATATGCTAATCCTCACAGCCCAAACTGGTTCACCCACAGGGCTTCCTTTAAAGGACAACTTCAGGTCATAAGGTGTAGGAAGTCTAGCCTCAGTCACGCACCAGGAAGGATTCGGAAAGAGAGTCGAACCATCTCTGTGCCACTTCAGAAAAGAGTTTCTCACTGTTTTAATGGCCCCATACGAGTCAGTGAGGTCATCTACGGTATGCAGCCTTGCGCTCCAAAAAGTGGGTGGTCTTTGCAGAGGGGAGGTGCTCCCTCACTCTACCTCCGGCCAGAGCCAGTTCCTGCAGCTGGACCGAAGGCAGCCCACAGACTACACTCGGCACAGTTCTTCATTTCTCACTTGAGTGCCCTTCTTTAGTTCCCTTTCAACTGCCCACTTTATATCGGCTTCATTACACCACCGCTCCATTTGTGATGTAAATTGGGAAACTCGGGGAAGTTTTTCTTTTGGCCTTGTCTGCGGAAGAATACGGAGAGGTATTCAAAACGTATTAACACAAATCAATGGCACCAATAAAAGCAAAATCTCCTTAGCAACATAATCTTGATTGCAAAAGGAGAACTGAGAGCATTTAGCAGAACAGTGGCCCACATGGAATACGCATTTGTCTGGAAGAATCCAGCACAAAGCCTAAAAGAGAGATTTTGAAAAAATCCAAAATTAACTCACAGGGAACAGTTACTCTTTTTTTCAAAAGTACACAATTGGCTACATTAAATCTATCGTGTGCTTTTGGCTCAGCAACATTGTATCACACCGCTTTGCAAACTGAAATTACAACACCCTGCATGCTTCACATGAGTTACAGGGTGTTTTTTGTTTGTTTTGTTTTTTGAGGGTTTTTTTTCTCTTCGTTGATTTCTTTAGTAAAGCAAACAAAAAAGTCTCAAGAAATATTCATCTCACACACAATGCAAAGAAAACTGAATGGCTACCTAACAATATCTAAGGCTGTAGGTACAAAAGGTTGAGCTATCTTTTTTTAGGCTTTCTGTGCTGCCTTCTAAGATAGTAACTGCTGCAAGAGGTAATGGCATTTTTGCTTAGGCCTCCATTTGTGAAAATGGAAACTGAATACACTTCTGAGAACTCTCATATTTTTCTCATCAGAATGAAAAAAAAATAAGCTAATGAAAGAGCAGGAATTCAGAAAATAAGGAATCAATTCTTTGAAAACTACAGTATTGAGATGATTTGAGGAAACAAATAATCCACAAACACAAAATTTCCCTCTTAGTTTTTAAACGTTTCAAATAGAATTGTCATTTTTCTTTTAACGTCAGCAATCCAGGTGAGGGACGGAAGCACCTTTCCTGCCTACTGTGAAGAGATGCCTTAGTAAGCTGAGTTACAATTTATCTTCGAATGAAGTGTGTGTGCATGTGTGTGCTGGGTCATCAAGTACAATGAGAACGTAAAAAATCTGTATGACAGTTATTTGAAACAATACAACAAACTTTAAACACTGCTAAATATGTTTATTTACAGGAGTAGTGATTAGAATTATTTGTGTCCCCCTGAAAGCTTAAAAACCGAGGCTAAACCTAAATAAGATAATTGAGAATCCTATTTTAAAGCTGTATTGGCTTTTGAAATTTAGGAACAACTTAAATAAGATCTTTGGAGAAAAAAGATAATATATAAGTTGTATTTTTTCCTCTTTTTTCTAATTACGTGCAAGTTATGAATACATAAATAAAAAGGTTTGTTAGGCATGGTTCCTCAACTCATATACCTAATGTCAATTATTTAATTCCCTGATATTTGTACAATCCATGTCTACGGAAGTATTTGTGTGTGTATTCATTCATTTACATGGTCAATTCAACAGACATCCTTAGTTTGGCCAATTTCTTTTAAAGTGATTTGATCTCTACATACCAGGCTCTCTTTTTCAACTTCGCCTAAATTGCCTTAAAATTTTATCTAATATAGTAGAGTCTGCAAAGAGCAAATGCTGTAAATCAGCCCACATTTTAGTTTCAAGCATAGAAACATGCACTGAAGTCACTCATTAAAACCAACTCACTTGACAAAAACTCAACTAGCCAAAGCAAGCAAGTAAAGAAAAAGTAAAAAAAAAAAAAGTCCCCTATTTCAAATTACAAATCCATTTACTAGAAAAACCCTCTCAATTAAGACTTGATTTGATAAGACTAAACCTACTGCAACCAACATGTGACCAAAAAGCAAATCGCCTCAAATGGAACCCATCTACATATTTCTTCACAATTATGAAGGTCAACACATTTTTATCTAACCCCCCAAAAATCTAATTTTAATAAAAACAGACGTTTGACAATGGTGTTAATTTCTCAATGAAAGAAAAATACAAGTACCTTTAAAATTCAGCTGTATATTTTACCGATTATTTTCATTTTTTACAATGTTACTAGACTTACCTGATTGTAACTGGAATTAACTGAAAACACAATACGGACCCTGATCTTGGGTCTGCATAATTGTTCACCCATCATGAGTTTCTGATTATTCTATGTGAAAACTATTCCATGCTCATTAAGGATATATATAGGAACAAATTCCTAAAATCCTTTATTTAGTATTTTTTAAAAAAACTGTCACACTTCCATTATAAAAGATAAATAAAAGAATACTTTATTCAAGGTGGCCCCCCATTCTCTTCTCAAAGGACATGATAGCCGAGGAAGACTATCTAGAACCAATTAAAAAAAAAAATTCCATGGTAATACATAAAGAATGTATAAAAAGGAAGCAGTAAAACTGTGTGCAATTGCCAGCCATCGCATAATTTTGCCCCTTGTAACCCAAGTGTAGGATGACAATGCAGTTACGTCTCTTGGCCAGTAGATTTCAGCATACTGCTTTCCAGTCAGGTCTACCTTGCTTCCACTGCCAGCTTCGTAACGCTCAACTCTTCTGCCAGGACAAGATGTCAGTCCTTAGCTCCGACAAATGTCAAGAGAAATACGAACTTTCAAAGGGCTTTGATAACTTCAGCTAATACAAACTCCTGTTCATGAAGACCTCAGAGCAATGCAATGAGATTATTGCAATTAACCTAATTAAATAAGCTGCTACTAGAAGATAAAGAAGGAGGTGGTCTTTTTATTAGTGCCAAAGGTTTCTTGAGAGAACAGAATGCTCTTTCCTTCTAGAACATTTTAAATCTGTATAGTATTTGTGTCAAGAAAGAACTGGAACCAGCTATACTAAATTACAAACCGGCAGGAAAGATAATAGGAGGAAATCTGCAGTTTGAGAATGTATTATGGTCCAGAAGAGTAGCCAAAACACTAATCCATTACTTGTCTTCTCTTAAAGGCTGGTTGACTTTCTTTAAAAATAAAATGTTGGCTTATCTGCCGAAATTAAGAATGCCTGGTATAGTTAGTTTACTGAAATATTTCTGACAAAGAGCTAGGAAAGCAATTTATTATCTTTCATACAGAGAAAAAAGCACTCAACTCTCAAATTCCGAGCACCATGTTTTATGAAGTAGAGGAAACGTCACTAAAGGGGGGGGCATGGTTTTGCTCAAGTATCTGAGATGTACCTATTATCTTAAAGGGTCTTATTACAGAGAAACCTTTCTCAAGTATTATATTTAATGTCTATGTGATTTTTAAACATGCAAATCATTACTATATATATAAGGAGTACTCACTCTAACTCTTTAATTTTAAATGCAAAATTGGACAGTAACTCAAATTTCTGCTGACTTTGTAACTCAATCAAAAAGCTACTCATTCGTTACTATTGAACATCTAGCTACGTACTTTTATATAGGATTTAGTAAATAAAAGCAAAATAAATGACTTAAAAATATGAGGTAGTCATAGTATCTTCCTTTTGTGGAAATGAAAATAAATGCAAAGAAGCCAAGTAATCTGATGATTTTGCAGAACATCAGAAATAAATTCAAAATCAGGATTAGCACTCTGAATTTCTGCTTTCAGTACTGTCTATTAAGGCTACAATCAGCCTCTGCTGTTTCAATTTACCATGGTGGGAGGAAGGGCAGTATTGCTCCCCGATTACAGAAACAAGTGCACAGAATTATGACTCACAATATAAACAATATTTAAGCTTCTCTTTTGTTACTACCTAAAAATCTCTGTAAAAGTACAGAACAAGATAATAAGTCTTAAAGACTAATCACCTTGAAATTTCAACTTAAATAAAAGGTATGTTCCTTAACATAACATAAAGTTGGCTATTATATCTAAAACTATATTTAAGCACAACTATTATGGGATGATTAACAGTCTGGTTTAGGACTGGCCTTAGGGCGCCTGGGTAGCTCAGTCGGCTAAGCATCCGACTTGGGCTCAGGTCATGATCTCATCATTCGTGACTTGGAGCCCCGCATTGGGCTCCGTGCTAACAGCTCAGAGCCTGGAGCCTGTTTCAGATTCTAGATCTCCCTCTCTCTGCCCCTCCCCCACACCCGCTCTGTCTCTCAAAAGTAAACATTAAAAAAATATATATATTAAAAAAAAGGATTGGCCTTGAGCCTCTTCTTTCTAATACTCTATGAATAAATCAGCTTTCTTCAGGAATGGTGGTTTGAGAAGCCCCACTTGCAACCATCCTTGCAGAGTCTGGACTGATAGTCTGATGAAAAGGAAAATACCAATTGTACCACTGCAACAATGGGAAACTTAGGTCAGGAAATTTTTTAAATTCAAGTACCATCTTAGCAGAATTGAGAGAGTCAGCCATTAATCACTTAATGTGACTAACTCAATTTAATTGGCCTTCTAAACACCTAGCCAAGAACGCAAAAGAATTACCATTTGCACTGGGGAAGGAAGACAGAGGCATGGTGAACTCTGTCCATGGACATCTGGACATCGAGAGGGCAGCAAAAGGACCCACGGTACTTCAGTAGGATAGGACAAGAGAAGGAAACAGGGCCCAGGACTAGATGCTGGAATTCAGTCAAAGACAGTTTTTTAAACAGGTTGCACTTCTGATTTAGTACTGCTGACCAACAGCCGAGCCAAAGCAAATATTTACAGTGAAAATCAGGCATGCAGCTCAAGGTTGTAACTGTAAAGCAGAATACCATAGAAGTGGAAACAGTCTATGTACATAATGTTATGTAAGACTACTGTAGTTTGAACACATGCAACGGTGAATCCAGCTGTACCTGTCACTATTAATATCATTCTTTTATAACCAAAGATGGATATGGAATGTTGTCAAAGTTTTACACAGTTTGCCTGTGTCTACTAGTATAAAGAAGCAATCAGAAGTCGTCTGCAAATAACATTGAGAACACAACCATGGAGAAATTTGTAGTTCTTCCCGCTCCAAAACTGTTCAATTATAAAAGTACTTTTTCTAGTAAGAAAAGGGAATCATTGCTTACTATTAAAGGTTTGAACACTTCCTGATTTTTGGCCAAAACTGTATGTTTGAATTTCAAATGAATGGAACCTAGTCATTGAAGAGTCTTAATAAAGCATCTGATGACCATTTGCTATAGGTAAGGTGACCCTCTTGTGAGTGGGGCCAGTATCTGCCTTAGAAGCTAAGTGTGTCACTTGAGTTTTACTATAGTCATTAGGTTTTAGAGTATACGTTTTAACCCAGTTATATTGTAGTCATGTATTAAAATATAATAAGCTTTGCAAAGTAAATGTTTCTACACAAGAATGATGGACTACCTGTAAAATGCCAATCATACATAAACAAGGATCACAGTTATTCACTTAGCCTATGTAAAATCTACACATTAGATTTTCTGCCAATAATACCTTTTCTTGGCCAACTTAAAAAGTACCTATAGTTTATGTCTCAGGAACTTTAAGTCAGAAAATAGGAACCGAAGAACAACTACCATTATAAATATTTCCTTTGGGCTAATGTTCACACAACATATGCATCTCTGACATTTCAGCTTCTAGTAACATGGGCCCTTAGATTCATGAATCAAGAAAAGATAAGCCAGAGGGCTCCGCGGGAGCTAATAACGAAAAGCCGAACGGGGAAATGGAACTGCTCAAGGTATAACTGGCTAATGGTGATGCCACATATTAATCATTCATCGTTCTTTTCTACACACACATTAAAAATATGAGAGTGCATATTTCTAGGGAATCTTAAAGCAACTGACATACTTCTCAAAATCCGAAAAGCTTGAAAAAAATCCTATTCCTAAATATTGTCAACTATGAATATTATCTTACTGTTAAAATATTCTTATGGGAATAATTTTAAAATTATAATTTCCAGAAGCTAATAACAGGAGAAAAAAATTATGTCTAAATAGGTATAGTTCTTCCTATAAAGCTGATCAATATGGTACTCTACAAATTTACAAAATTTTTGATATGGAATACCTAAAATATGTAGACGTGTTGCAGTGTCTACATATGTATTTTTCTGTTCTTTCTGAATCCTGAGGCAGAGTCAGCCTTCTCCACTTAATACTTTTTCACACTGAAACCATACAGGAATACTAGTTTTTGAGTAGCATTCCCTTTTAGTTCCACTACTTTAATGTGGTAGGACATGCCCTGGACATGAAGTCAATAAAGCGAGAAAGCAGTGTTTGAATCTTTGTACTCTGAACTCTTCGCAGGAAAAGTGTTTTGGGGGGCAATGGAAACAAATCATTCTCAGACAAAAAACAAAAACAACACCCTAGTTTTTAAGATAGTTCCTAATGTCCAATATAGGATATAGGATATAAGATTCTAGACTCCAACTATTCAAATTTATATACAATTACAGTACTCTGGAGAAGTACAGAGAAATACTTTTAAAAAATACAGGTATATAAATTAAAGAAACTGGTATTTAAAAGATTTAATACAAGGAGAAAAGATACTGTATAGTGGTACCAATTCTTAATACAAATTAGTAAGCATAGTTTATATAATTTCAAAAGTTATTCACATTATTGCTAGATACCACAGTTGAATGGAACAAGTTCTTGACACACATTAAAACTTGTATAATTTCAGGTTTATAAAAACAAAAATTTACACATAGGCCATTCAGAAATTTAGAAAGTTTTAAAATGCATGGAGATATGTACAACCAAAAGGGGGGGGGGATATGTATATTTGTATATATTTAGAAGAAATATGTTAATCTGATTCAAACTTACATGTCGCATTCTCAGTCAAAAAAGTATACATAACTGGACTGAAAGCAAACTAGTGGATAAAAACAGTACTAAATAGGTCCTCCGTTTCTTAGCAATAGTAATCTGTTCTAAGTATCAATGGGGTATTTAAACACCAGCTTACTTTTAATTCTAGAACTTTTGCTTTCTTCCAAAAACTTTTCAGAAACATATATCCATTCTACAATTATGTTAGATTGGGAGAAGTATTTTCCTTAGAAATTTTTAAAAGGAGTATTTCCATACTTTTCTATAGAAGATTTGATAAACAATAAAAAATAACGCAAGTAAGGCCATTATTATCATCTTGATCAAAAATATACACAGATTGTAATGCTACTATATTTTGTGATCCTGAGCTCTAGTAACCATCAGGTGCATGCATACCATTCATTATTTGTCTATTCTATTAAAAATAATTTAATACTGCCTTACTACCTCTGAAGACAGAAACACTTTCAAAATTTGTTGATAGGTCTTCATAACGTAACAGATATTTCTGCTGTAAACAGAGCATTAGGAATTGTATGGAAAAGGATATGTTAGATTCCAAAAAGCTATTAAAGAAAACTTACTATTTTAAAACAATAACTATTTTAAATTTTAAAAGGAAGAAAAATAATACAAAGAGTGTGTGCTTGGAATAGATAAGTAGAGGCTTACAAAAGTGTTCTTCTATATTATGGAATTAATAAATAGAGGACTGTGTGTGTACCTTGGTGATAAAATAAAAAAGGCTGGCCACTTTTTATGCTAAGTTCAAATGTATTTTTTTGATAATACAAAAAAGTAATCCTTGAAAATCAGAATACATAACAGAAAAGAGCACAATAACTTAAGTATTAAACATCTGTATGAAATAACTGTTGCAAAGTTTGACAAAAATGCACACTTAGAACATGCGGTTATTTAAAAAAACAAAAACAGAAAAAAAAAAAAAAAACAAAAACAAAACACCACACGATTCTGTAGAACCAATGTTATGTCACCACCAGGAGAGCACCAAGCAAGGCACCATTGGAAAGACAACATACTTGGAAAGTCTCTATAAATAAAGTGAATGCTAATCTGGTCGAAAAATCGGTGTCTTTGGTAAAAATTCTATGAGGATGACCTGTAGAGGGAGAGAAAAAAGTTTTAAAAAGATTTAAGTACATTTTTATCTTAAAAACTTTCAATTCTAGTCCGTCGCTCACAGCAATTTCGTTGCCTCTGACGGAGAATGCATGCATGCGTGACAAGAAAAGGGAGCCAGAGCTAGCAGTCATGGGATGAGAACTGGACTCCATACCAAGTGTTTCATACTCTACCCATCTATTTAATCCCAACAACTTTTCTACGAGGCAAGTATTAGCATCCTCATTTTACAGATGAGGACAGCGATGATCCAAGAAGTATAACATCATGGACTGTGGAGTCAATACTTGAACAAAGGGCTATCTTAACTCCTAAGCCTTGCCCTTTCTACTGCACCATGTGGTTGCAGCCAACCCAATATTTATTTCTTCAGGCTTCCTCTTTTGTACCTAACCCAGTTCCATGGGTCTTTAGGTTCTAGATTTGCTCTCACTTTACTGTACCAGGATATGTGGATCTCTTGATAAAGGATCTCTTAATTTTTTTAGAAGCCCTTTTCTTCCTAGGTTAGCAAAATTAAAGGTTAAATTTGTTCCAAAAGACCTTTTACTAGGAAAACCAATAAAAACAAAAACACAGTAACAGAAAAACACAAGTTGACTAGAGCTAATTTTTATTCCAATCTTGAGCTGCTTTAAATTACAATCAATTCTTTCCCTTGTTCCAACTCTGTATGAAATAGATGCTAAACAAAACATTACTTGAACAGCTTCCAAGTTTGGTCAACTCCTCATTTTTTCTTTCACAAACTTGTCCTGATGTAACCTCCAGGTTTGGACACTCTTGTACATTTAGCCAAATAGGCCAGAAACATTCATTTTCACTATTCATTTCTCTTGACTTTTGATCTGCCTCAATAAAGAAGGCTCTTCCACATACAGCTCAAAAATATTCCTCCACTACTTTGGTTATCTCATACTAATAAGCCTTAGGTGCCACTCTCTGACCTGTTATTTGCTGACAAAATGTCCACTAGCTTCCTGTCTAGCTTTCTTATTTGAGCTAGATTCCCCTGTTTCTCAGTTTCCTCATATTAAATAAAGGGACTGGACTAGATGACAAAATTCTGTGCAGCTCTAAAATCTGATGATTAAACTACCTGATTTGAGGTTTAACAACTTATGAGTCAACATTCAATAAATACTTCTATATTTCAAACATGTCCTCATCAAGCAGTTTTTATAATTTCAGGTCTTAGGTGTAGGCATTACGTTACATACTACAAGTACGTAATACAAAATAAAAGCTATCTTTGACTACATGCCAATTATTACTGGTTTCCAAAAAATATATCCTAGAAATTCTTTTCCTTCAGAGTCACACACAGAAACTGGCCACTTGTCTTATTTCTTCTACTGCATCTGGATAAAAGTTGGTATCAAGTTTATTTTTTTTCCAGATTGTCCCCAATATTCAAAATATAACCGAGGAGAATTCTTTTCTTTTAACTAACAAATGAAATTTCTGTAAGTTAAAGAAAAGCTAAGGTCAAAGAGAAAGCTGTGGTAAAAAGGCCCAATTCATTAGAAAAACAAAGCACTCTCTTCTTACTAATTATTGTGCTATCTTAACTTTTTAAAATTATTTCTTAGGGAGTTTTGAAATTATGTTATTCCACCATGCGACTATCACAAATGACACGTACTCTGAGAAAATTTAGAAAAAAATACATTTTGTAGCAATTTTCCTGTATTTTTCCTTGTTTAAAAACAAAATTTGTATTTTTAAGTAATCTCTATACCCAACATGGGGCTTGAACCCACAACCCCGAGATCAAGAGTCCTATATGATCTACTGACTGAGCCAGCCAGGCATCCCTGTTTTTTTTTCCTTTTTACTACTCTTCTGGGTATCTCCTATGATGGTGTAAGAATAATATGGCTTTAGAGGAAAAGTGTTTATCTAAAAATTTGTAATAAATTAAACTATTTTACAAACAAAGCACATAGTTCAGAATGTTTTGGAAGGTTAGTAAATTATTTTTAGTTAATAAAATATGTCATAAAAATAAGCACGAATATAATGAGTACATTTTATGAATGGATGACTTTCTTATAGCTCTATCTGGAAATAACAGCATTGGGAATAACTTTTATGTTTTACTTTTGAAAGTCAATTTAGAAATTCACTACTATTTGGGTTTATAAATATAGCAAGTATTTTTTCACAAAAGCCTTTAAATCTACATATTCATCCCTCCTCACAAGATACATAAACTCTCTTACCATCATGAGAGCACAAGACCAACATTTTCACAGGTCAATCTCAAAACGAGTTACTGGAATGTACTTTTTTTAATAAAAAAGTATCAAGTGACTTTCACATCATCATACATTAACATGTCTGCTATACTAAATAATGATAAAATCTACGTTTTTGATTCACTGAAAAGACATTTTTAAGATGTCTTTTCTGTTCAAGGTTAGAAATGGGATTTGACTGTATGATAATGAAAGAAAGGGAAAACGCTACAGAGAAAAATGATTTTATGATAATTTGCAACTATTTAAGCACTGTTTTAATCAATCTCTTATCCATACACACACTCTCTCACACATGCACACACAAATCTATACGATCTATGATGGCTGTACTGTTTCAAAGAATAGACAAAATTTGTCAGAAATGTGCCTGGTACTTCACAAAGACTAGGACTTTAATTTTCAACAGTTAACCCTTCACAAATCTTTTTCTTTCAATATAATAACCTTTCCATACTTAAAATAAAGCACTCAAGCTCAAGGGAGAGTAAATAAAAATTCATGATTTTCTACAGTATTTTCAACTTTGTACAAGGAAAATCGCTCAAGTAAAATCAAGGAGTCAGTAAGTTAAACCCCATACTGAATAAATTTTCAAATTCATTGTATACATGCACCACTTAGATGTCTTTTAAAGAATACAGGATGAGCAACATCTCACCTCCTGCCTTCCCTCTAAGATAATTTTTACAAAACAATATTCTAATAACATTTTTAAAGATTGTTTAAAGGCCACTGAGGTATGGGCAGTTAAAATCTATAAAGGCTAAAAGTTTCTTAAGCTCCGACGGCTTGGTTGAAAGGTTTTCTTCCATACTTGGAAACTTGATTAGCATTATATAAAAAAGCCATATCTGACTTGCTGCGTAACCAAAGTTGTGGTTATTCTTCATACAGCATCTAAAATTTCACACTCCATCAACACATGTTCAGGCTATTTTATCTTGGCAATTAATTTATTATTTTTCAGAACACACTGAAGCCTTGTTCTCAAGTCATTCATAACTTTATAAATCAGTCCTGCACATGAAACCACGCATCTGTGAACCGTAGAAAATCCTTGCACTCAGGAGATTAAGCTCCTGACACCTTTGCTGATTAATAATCATGGAAAGAATAAGATCAGAAGCAAAATAAATGATCATTTAATAGAGAAACTCACAAAACAGCCCTTTAACTTACATATTCCATCATGTTATTCGTTTCACATTTCCTTTTGCTCAGTCTCCAGTGCAAGCACAGCTAGACAAGTGGGAGAGTAAAAGAAGAAAAATGAGCTCTGTTTTATTGCAGCGCACAGACTAACCCATTTGTCCACCTTTCATATTTTTAGTTCAACAAAAGCATCTGTTTCCATACTGTGCAATTCAGACCCCAACAGTACGAAGCTGCTCCCTGCGGTACTCACCTTGTGGTATAACCTATTGTTTTCCCATTCTAATAACTTCTCAATCGATCTTCGTGTCTGGAAGACAAATGAGAAAAAAGTTTACTCTTGACTGGTTTTAGAAAAACTTTGTTTTGCAGCTGTTTTTTGTGTGAAAAGGAGAGAGGTAAGAAGACAGTGACTGAGTACATGGTAGTCTAGAACACTTTCAGCATTTTCGTACTGCATAGTAACCTGACCAGAAGTAGTACTCTATTTTAATAAAGATATGGCTTTATTCTCTAGCACTGTATCTTTTTTTAACCGTTTCAAAATTACTAGCTTATGGTTTAAAACTGCCAACGTCTAAAAAGCTAATGTAATCTACCAAGTGATATACATTTTAATCTCCGTTTCTTTCAAAAATATTTTTGCGGTATTTAGTGATAAAAGTTCCTTCATATTGATTTTAAAACAAGTTATCTAAATATCAGTTAACAAAATACAAAAGACTTTAGGGTAAAATCAAAAAGAAAATAATTAAAAATTAATAAAAAATCAACCAGCTATCAAAACAAACTTTTACATCACACTTAAAAAATAATATCCAAATTTAAAAGCTAGTTTATTAATTATTCCACAAAGATTTTCAAGCAGAGGCAAAACTGTATATAAACCAACAAAAGTGATTATTAAAATCAAAAGTTTAAATCAATACTACTAGCTGCTCAAGGAATCAACTGAAAAATTTATGTTTAAGTTCACTTGATTTTTGCAATATACACCATGCAGCATGAAACGTGTCTTGCCTGGACGTGTGAATAAAGGAGAGGATAATTCATGATGCCAGGTGTTAGGATGAGACTGACACAGCTGCAGGTGCAAAAGGGACGGTGCTGCCACCAGAAGCAACTGCAACTTGGTGCAGCTGCAGCTTCCTTGCAAGGGAAGGAAAAAAAGCATCCAGCGCTATTAATGTGCACAACTAAACGACTACTAAGAATCAAATATGAAAATCTGCATGTCAATAGGATGAGCAAGGTGAAAAATTGTTAGGATCAAGCTGGTTTTCAATAGTTTGTCACAGAATAAATGGTTAATATTTAAAGTATATACAGTAACCTAAGTTACCACATTACCTTTTAGCATGTTGTACATACTAACGTTACACTAGTCACATAGGTGCCAATTATAATTCATAGCTACCAATGAGTTACCCACTATTACTATTTTCTCCAAGCTTATGTCCTAAGAATCAGAAAATCACCTAACTCTGAGCAATAATACGCCAATGACTAATTTATTACATTACTTTTTTTTTTAACAGTTGTGTGGGTTTTTTTTTTTTTTTTTTTGGCAAGAATTTTAAAGGAAAAAAGTGCCCTTGTTAACAATGATCAGCAGACCTCACTTGTTTCTTTGTAAAGATAGCCTTTTAGAGGCAGCTCTCCTTTTAAATGAAAATAGGGCAGCAGTTATGGTCACACTTTTTGTTAATTTAGTTGCCAGTCAGCCCCAAATCAAAAGAAAATAAGGCTGCAGAGTGTAATTAACATTCAGTTCAGTCGTTTTGTCCCTTGTCTAGCCCCCAAGCTTTGTTAAAATTGCCATCTGAATGCTGAAGGCTGTAGGGAAATCGATTTGATTCTAATCGCACCATGAAAAGAACATGATCTAACTGCTTTCAGCCCTCCGTAAATCTGTACTAGGTCTTTAGCACAATGCAACTTCCAATTTAAAAAGCACTGAATGTCTCGTCAATGACTTTGTGAAGAAAAAAGAACAAGGAGCAGACATAAAAATTCCAATAGTTGTTTAAGCATTAAAGTTCATTTGCATCACAGCGAACCTGAAAAGGGCTGACCTCTCAAACCGCCTCTCAGGTCTATGAAGTTGTAGCCTTGACAAGCTCACATTGACAGAGCTCATTGACTCTGAAAGGCTACTCTATCAATGGTGAAAAATGGCAATAGGTTCTACTCTGAGCAGGCATCTGCCTGCCCACCCGCTGCTAAACCAATGGCAAACCGATTCAAGACCTGAATCTACCTTGTAATCTTCCTTTCTAGGACTTTTTAATAATAGATTAAGATTACTATACAATTTGAGGTTTTACTTTTACTGATGTTTAAAACAGGGGGAGGAGAATGAAATAACTAGGGAGGAGAGAACAAGCTTTCCGAGTCCGTTGTTTTCTATCAATGTATAAAAAGTAAAAGCTTAACATTACATTCAGTAAATATTCACTGCGCAAAAAAAAAAAAAAGTGTAGATACCATCAACATCATTTCATCACAAATTTAAACCTATGCTATACTACAGCGAGAATGGATCTCACTAGGAATGGATCTCATGGTGTATATGATGCACACAAAATTAATTTAGAAACTTGAAAGTAGTTACTTTAAATAACTGACATCAACTAGCAGTTTTTGGAGAAAAGGTAAATTACAAAGTATGAGCCTGAAATTCCAAAATATTTATGTAGGAATTCTGAATTGACTCTTTGCCTCTAATTAGGAGTTTAATGATAGGGTTTGGTATAATAATTGTATCTTACGACATTTAAGAATTCTAAAGCAAGCAAACCCTGGTATGCCGTATTCTGAATAAGCATCTAAATATAAAATATTTCTACGTACTTAGACAATCTGGAGAAAAAACTGTGAATTAGCAACATCTAATCTTGCGATAAGACTTCTTTCCTGCTTGACAGGTGAAAAAAAGCACTTGCACGTGCAGCTTAATTAATCACTGCACTTGACATCTCAATGATTTACAGTGAGGAGCAGGTGAGAACATACAAAACCAGAAAGGAACCCTTGATCTAAGTGGAACATTTCTAGGACACTAAGGTGACAAGTATATAGATTCTTAGCAGTCATTTAAAAAAGGAGGAAAGAAAGAAAGAAAGAAAGAAAGAAAGAAAGAAAGAAAGAAAGAAGGGAAGGAAGGAAGGAAGGAAAAAGGGAGCAAGAAACTGTGCCACAAATGATTTGTTAATAACAACAAAAGCTCAAATTAAATGGAAAAATAAAGCTTTAACTACCAAGAATGTTTAATATTCTGTACTTATTTTAGCTAACAAAATCAAAATATATTTTCAAGATCAAATACAACATCAATTTAGCAAATATTGAAAAAATATACATCTCAGCATTTGTAAAAGCTATTTAAAAGTCTTTAAACAGGAAGAGAAAGCACCTCATAATTGCAGTCACCTAGAAATCAAAGAGTTTATGTCCACAGTGTTGTTAGACAGCTATTTCTAAAGAAATATAAGATTTAACACTGCCAAACTCTATAATTACTACTAGACAAGCAAACCTAGCCATATAAAAATTTGTTCTTGATTTTTTAGAAGTTTGTATCCATCACCAAATTCAATAATTAAAGCAAACTAATGTGCATTGAAAAAAATTAGTATGTACAGGATCTGTCAACACAAAATACCAAAAAAAAAAAAAAAAATCCTTTTTCAGTATTCTAGCCCAGTGGATTTCTAAAAATAAGTCATCTTATTAAAAGAATTTGGTGCTTATGAAAAGCACCAGATTGATATTCATGGGAACCAAAAATCTTCTTCTATTTAACTGAAAAGAACAGGGGAGAGGGCAGTGCAGGCTTCAGTGCAAGCTTCCCTACAGTGGGCCTTAATCCTTTTCAGCGTTCACACCCTGGGGGTGAGAGGACAGGTTAGTGGTTCTTTACCAATGAATCCTCGGTCCGGCAGCATAAGATCATCAACAAAAATCTGATTTTATCATGGATTCTTAACGAAAAGGACCAAGAACACCAACTCACACCATGCAAGCAAAACAAGTTTTTAAGGGAATAATGGCCAGCCACTAACCTGGTCTGTAAGGGGACAGCTCCAAGAACCTGGACTCCCACCTATCTTCCTTATCACAAAGCTCACTTTAACTCTTTTTTCACACATTTCTTCAACACCTTGCTAATTCTATTTCTGTCACAGGTGAACTAACTCTAATATAGCCATATGGCAATGTTAAAGTAAAAAAATAATAGAGATTCAAAAACATTGCAATTCTAAATAAACTTATTTAATAAAGAGACTTTTAAGTAACAAGCAGTAATAACAGAAGGATAGAAATTTTGGCTTCTATTTCTATTACCTTTGAGACCACTTTTTTGAGAATTGTGAAAATAAGTGAAAACGTGAAAATCTTAAGAGAAGTAAAACGGCCTGGACAATTCACAAAATGGCTACCTAAATAATGATTAATAAAAAAATTTACAATAGGTATGACATGTTCCTATCAATTTCCAAAGAGGCATCTAAATAAAGTAAGCTTACAATAGTAAAATACCTATGAGGCACCTAGAAATAGTAAGTTAGCACAATTGAAAATTAGGGTTTCCTGAAAATTCAAATTGGACTCGTTATGAAGCATTTTTGTCATTTTTTTCTAAATATCATTACTTCCTAAGGAATAAATTACTACTCCCTATAAGCAAATTATGTGCCAGTAGATCTAAATAAGTCATTTAGGGCAGCAAGAAATCCTCTAGAAAACCTGGAGCATGTTACTCCTCTACTTTGCTGCAAGTATTACTTAATAGCATCTTCAATTACCAACGATTCATTGATCACAATCAATTGTTTAAAAAGTGGTTTTTCAAAAAGTGGTTTTCTAAAAGTTGCTAATACAATCAATGGAAATCTCATGAATTTTAAAGTACTTTAAAGCCAAAGAAAAGAATGCTAAATGTAGAAGCTGTAACAAAATTTCTCTGAAATTTTCCCAAAGAAATGGCATTCTTACCAGTCTTTAAAACATAAAGATGCTAAGATATGTTAATAAGATGTATAAATAAAATATCTCACAAGTAACTATTTATAAAAGTTCAGCTATTGAAACTTCAAATTTATTTGAATAAGATTAATTTATAACATCACAATATCAATTCCTATTTAAATTCAATTTCTTATTTAAAACAAGTTTTAATTTTAAACTCCTAAATTTATAATGCATTAAGCTTTAACTAGAACAATGCTTGAATATATGCAAAATCTTATTTTTTAAAGTATTTTAAGTATTTTTCAAGAACTGTACTTCCTTTTAACATCTGTGCAAATTCAAATTGCTAAAGTAAGTGACACAAAAATGTTTTTAGCTGTAATTCATTAGAAACCATATAAAATTTTAAATGAATTATTTGAACAAGAGAAAATTACATGATACACCTCTATTCGGAATTAATATAAGACTTATATTGTACTGATGTGCAGAAAATTAAATGGCATATCTTATTGTGACACACGAAAAATCTGGATTCAGCAAAAAGACAAACTAGAACACGATCAAATTCCTCAGAAGGATGTTTAAGCAAATTCCCTCCCTATACTTAAAGGCTCCTTTTGAAAATTTTATGTGGACATTAACTTTTTAATAATTTAAAAAAATTTTAAATGTTTACTTATTTTTAAGAGAGAGAGAGAGAGCGCGCGCGCACATGGGTAGGGGAGGGGCAGAGACAGAGAGGGAGACACAGAATCCAAAGCCAGCTCCAGGCTCTGAGCTGTCAGCACAGAGCCCAATGCTGGACTCGAACTTATAAACCATGAGATCATGACCTGAGACAAAACTGAACACTTAGCTGACTGAGCCCCACCCAGGCTCCCCAGTAATGATCTTACTTTAAGTTTCTTTCAAACCTTTAAAATCCCCCTACTTCTAGGTATAAAATCAAATTATAATCAGTAATTTTTAAAAGCTTAATTTTGTATCCTTATCAGAGAATGGAAAAAAAAAAAAGCATGAGATCTGGAGCAGTAAGGCTGGGATTCTAGCCGTGGCTTAGCCTTAAGACTGTGGGGCTTCAAATAGATTACTTAACTTCTCCAAACAGATTACTCAGTTTTCTCATCATTAAAGTAGGAATAACATGAACATCTACTCATGAAATCTGGGGAAAATTACATGACACACTACAAGTAAAATGATTAAGCCAATCCCTGGCACACAGTATGCACTCAATAACTATTAGATATTGTAATATTTACCACATAGGACTGGTATAAAAATTTTAGATGGGTTTCAACAATGTATGTATATATCAAATCATCATGTTGTACACCTTAAATTTACCCATGTCAATTGTATCTCAAAGCTGGATAAAAAAGACAATGTATGGAACAGATCTTACAAGTTAAATACTCTATCATACACACAAATACACACACAAGAGGGAGGGAAGGAGGAAATTATCAGAGGTGATGGTCATGTTCATGGTATTATGGTGACAGTTTCACAGGTGTATACTTAGCCGCAATTCATCAAGGTGTATACATTAATATGTACAGTTTTTATGTACACCAATCATACTTTAGTAAAAGGGAGACAGAAAATCCAAAAAGAATGCATATAAAATGCTTTGCTAATAGCAGGTGTACAAGACAGGTTTCCCCCACTATCCAAAAGAGTGTTCTTAACAAAAACTTGTCCATAAACCGAAACAGTATAAAGAAGCAATTACCATTAATTTATATGGAAATTTTTTTGAGATTTCTCAGACCCAAAAAATAACCTCTTAGGTTCTTCTGATACATCAGGACACATCTTGCTAACAAATGTACAAAATAAAAGGAGATAAGGTACTGATGCTCACAGACACAGTTCAAAGCTATGGTGGCTGGATGCTGAGATGCTCACTGTAGTTCCCCGGGGAGGCAGCTTGGTGGGATCCTTCCTGCTGCCCCGGGTGCCCGCTGTCTCTATGACGGCTGGCTGCAAAACAAACGCTAAACACTATTTTCACTTTTTGTCTTTTTTCCTAAAAGCCAAAATCCTCTTCAGATTTCATTCAGTGAGTTACCAAAAACAGGTACGAATACAGAACTTTTGTAAAACTGAAGTATTCACAATGTGAACTTTCAAAAAGCAGGGGCTATCTATAATGATCTTTCTCTTCATTTGTTCCTTGGAGTCTATTATTCCATTACATATCACTACAGAGTTTATATCTTATAGCAAAATATTTTCAGTTATCAGGAATTTAGCAATTTGGAGTGACTTACGTTATAAACCAAATGTTAATATGTTAAATTACATTAAAGAAGGTATAAAGGTCAGATAGCCAATATGAAAGGTTTTCTTAAATATAACATTAATACATTTCTACGTTAATACATAATGTGAGTTATACCCAAATGTATAATTCAAGTTTGTTTCTCCTGGTTTACAGGATAGAAATTTCTATAAATCGTATTTTATAATACTAAGTGTATCACTATACATTAAAAGAGCATTAAACCTTCCTTCGCGACAAAGATCAGATTCCTGAAAAACCTCTGTAAGAAGGGCATATAAAGTCAAGAAAAAAAAGACATTGAAGACAAAAAGCATTACTGACCACATGAAAGCCCTGATAAATATCCATTATACTTATAGAAACAAAGCAAACTGGATAGCATTCTAAAAAAGAAAAAAAGCACTGATTTTCTACATCTTCAATTAATAATAATGACTATTATAAGAACACATTTCTTTCATCATCCCTTGTTTGTTAGAAACTTTTCAGGATTCCCCTTCACTAAAATTTCATTAAGATGTTTTTAAATTTGGGGGTGCCTGCCTGGCTCAGTTAGAAAAGCAGGTGACTCTTGACCCATCAGGGTCATAAGTGCAAGCCCTACACTGAATGTAGAGATTACTAAAACATAAATAGACACACTTTTAAAAGCGAGAGAGAGAGATGCTTTTAAGTTTGTTTTGCTTCGTTTCATTATCTGCAATATGGTAGAGGCATTTTTGTTTATCTAATTCTTCACCCAAATGTTCAATGCCATTCTCATTTTATGATTCAGTTACTGACTACAAATTCTCACCATCTAAACACAGAGTAACTTAGAGTTCTGAAAACTCTGGTAACTTTTAATACTATAGTATAACTGAGTAACTATATTTCAAATTTCTCCCATATACAAATATTTGTAGCTTCCTAATTATGATTCCCCCAGGTTGACTTTCCCTTGAATTTCTTCAAGTCTTACAAGACTATATTCTCACTCAAAAACTCTACTACTCCTGACCTCCCCCGTTTGGATTTTCAACTCCAACTACATCCCAAGGAAAGTAATTCATAATTATTAGTTAACTAAACTGGGGCTGAGAGAAAAAGATATCCAGAAATAAATCTAAGCATACCACAATTTAAAGAGAAATTCAGTTAGACTGTATACAGGCCCTTTTCATCAGTTTCAAAACCTAAATAGCAATTACCTTTTAAAACAAACAAACAAACAAATAAACAAACAAACAAACTTGAGGAACCTGGCTGACTCAGTCCGTGCGTGGAGCCTGTGACTCAGGGTTGTGAGTTCAAGCTCCTCGTTGGGTATAGAGATGACTTGAAAATAAAATCTTAAAAAAACAAACAGACAAACTCAGAGAAGCCAAAATTAAAAAAAAAAAAAACCTATATGAAAAATTTTACTGAAATGTTCATTCTTTACATTTGAAATTAAAATCAACACTGAAAACTTCTTTACTTAAAGCTCAGAAATACAAACATTTCTGTAGACTGACACAGATCAATTTTTAAAGGATTACAGATTTTCAGAGCTGGAAAGAACCTGAGAGGTCAGTTAGGCTTCCTTTTTTTTTTCAGATTAAAAGAAAAAGAGGAGTAGGGGATAGAAAAACTTCAGGCTCACAGAGGTGTTAAGTGATTCCCTCAAGGTCACCCAGTTTCAAACGGTGATTTACTATTACACTATTACACTGCAGGAAAAAATGCCTGTTACTTACTCTAAAAGACAAAATGCTTTTATTTACGTAGGAATCTTGTTTTGAATAGTAAGAACCGTATCTTCTGAAATCTTATGATCTTACTACTCAAGGATTTCAAAAGCCAAAGGGTACATTCATTCAACACATATTTATTTCAACGTTTATTTATTTTTGCGACAGAGAGAGACAGAGCATGAACGGGGGAGGGGCAGAGAGAGAGGGAGACACAGAATCAGAAACAGGCTCCAGGCTCTGAGCCATCAGCCCAGAGCCTGACGCGGGGCTCAAACTCACGGACCGCGAGATCGTGACCTGGCTGAAGTCGGACGCTTAACCGACTGCGCCACCCAGGCGCCCCTCAACACATATTTATTGAACACAAGGTAGACGTGAGGCACTGTGAGAGGCACTGGGACATAGCAGTTAGCAGGACAAATACCAGGAAGAACAATAATAAAATGATAATAATAGCAACTGCCATTAACTAAGCACCTACTATAGGCAAAATACTATACTAAGTATTCTACATGCACTTGCTCTAAGTCTTAAAACACTGCAAGTAAGAGATTAACACCATTCTATTTAGGTAAAGACTGAAGTTTAGAGAGTGTAAACTGAGAAGTCACATAGAGTAAGTGCCACTTTCCAAACCAGTTCTTTCTAGCACCAAACTACAGATCCCAGGTACCACATGGTGCAGCCTACTTCCCTATTCCTAAGCAAATGATTCCCTGATAGAGGACTAAGTAAAAATAAAATTAATAAATAAATAAAAATAAGTAAATAAAAGAGTATAAAGGGAATGGAAATATACACTATTTACAACAAATCCATATAGCATTTTTAGAAACCACATAATTCTGGTCATATGTAAGAGAGATAAGGCACGAAAAAGAGGAGGTAAATTTAAACTAACAAGTATAAGAAGTTGGTGTATGAACAGTCAACAACTTAGGGTTTTCAGTCAAAAAGGATAATGGCTAAGAGCATATACAGAGTCTATAAAGTTATTAAAGTTGGAGTAGGATATAAATATGCACAAAGTCTCAGAAGACTGAAACTAATAGTTACTCCAATATGAAACACAAATCAAAACAAAAATACTGTAACACAACACACAGTAAAATTATGAAACCTGTCTCCTCAAAAATCAGCCAAACCCAAGTGAAAACACATACAAGTCAGAGTTCACTTACTTGGACATAAATTTTCTAAATTATAATACTACAATTAAGGCACAATCAGGGAGCAAAGTATAAACAAATGTGTAAGCAAAAATAAGCTTTTGCAAAGAAATGCCATAAAATCTATTTAATGAAGCTAAAGCATTTTATTCACTTGGAAGCTCCTCAGGTGCTTACCAGAGAACCTACTAAGAGGCTGAAGTTTCCTGTTTTATTGTCTTCCAAGTTCTTATCAACTACCTGTAATCACCTCATTGCTTTTTGTCTTTTAAATTCACAAGAGGAAACGCATAACCTCTAAATAGTACCTAAACAGCATCTAAAACAGTACACCAAGCCCTAATGAGGTTTCAGAAATATTAGTTGAATAAGTACTTTCCAGAGAATGGCACACTAGCAGCATAAAGAAATGGCAGTTGAAACCAGCATTTTCATAAGACAAATATGCTTTTTCCATACTATCAACTTAAGAAGTAATTTTAGGGGTGCCTGGGTGGCTCAGTCAGTTAAGCGCCTGACTTCAGCTCAGGTCATGATCTCACGGTTCGAGCCCCGAGTCAGGCTCTGTGCTGACAGCTGGGAGCCTGGAGCCTCCTTTGGATTCTGTGTCTCACTTTCTCTCTGCCCCTCCCCCATTCGCACTCAGTATCTGTCTCTCAAAAATGAATAAACATTAAAAAAAATTTTTTTGAACAGAAGTAATTTTAAACATTTTTTATTAAAACAAATATATGTTATGCAATAGAATGAAAAATTCAAATGAGTATTTGAGATATAAGACAAGATTCAAATGCATTTTGTGATTGCAGGTGGCCACTTCATGTTCCTAGGCCCTAAGGACATATATTTATTGTCTTCTGTTATTAGAGCTACTTCATGAAAAACATTACAAGTAATTACAAACTTACACTATTTCTGCACTCACTCAGCCAACTGTCCAAAGAGACTACATACTCTCCAAGCATTAACATACATGTTTCTATCCCCAGCATCCAGCATAGTACTTATATGTCAAGATCGGTTCTATAAAAAGAGAACGGACTTCCATTTTCAGCCAAGATACTACAAGAGGCACCATACGTACACTCTGGCCTGACACAACAAAGAAAAGTGGGGGCAAAACATATGAAATTGTTTCGAAGACAATGGACAACAGACAGTGAAAAATACTGATTCCTGAGAGACCAGGAAAAAATGACACAGGTCCCATGCTTTCTCAAGCTTATTGATATAAGGCAGCTTCTGGGTCACAGCACATGGAGAGAGCCCAGACAAAGCCTGGGGCCTCCCTAAGTTAAGGCGACAAAACTGAGGGTCTGGGGAGACCAGGGCAGCTAGAAGCCACAGAACAGAACACCAAAGAGAGTGCTACACGCTGAACAAACCCCAAAGATAAGCAGACAGTTCCTACTGAATTGCTAAGGTGAGTCCTGAGCAATGCTTGCAGGTAAAGAAACTACCAGAGGTGGAGCAAAGAGAACTACTAGAAAGAATTAGAGGTAACAATGTCCCGAATTCACAAAAATCTAGCAAACTGCCTCTTTCCATCAGCCATACTAGAAACTATAACAATTCACAGGCGGTTAAGAAAAGTATCCAGGATAGTCTTGCCTCACTGGTGGGAAATAACTAGCCCTAAACATAATACTGCTCTGGTTCCTCAAGAAATTAAACATAAAATTACCTTATGATCCCACACTCTTAAGTATACACCCAAAGAACTGAAAGTAAGTATCACATCCATGTACACCCATGTTCATAGCAGCACTAGCACCTTTTGGGTAAAAATGGGCTAAATGTCCACCAACGGATGAATGGATAAACAAAGTATGGTATATACACAAAATGAAATATTATTCGGCCATAAAAAAAGAATGAAGTATTGACACAGGCCATAACATAGATGAACCTCAAAAACATTATGCTAACTGAAAGAAGCCAGACACCAAAGGTCATACATTATACGATTCCATTTATACAAAACAACCAGAATAGGTAAGTCCATAGAGACAAAACCTAGAATGATGGTTAGCAGGGCTGGGGGAAGAAGGTAATGAAGAGAAACTGCTTATTGGGTCAGGGATGTGGAGTGATGGAAAGGTTTTGGAACTAGAGAGAGGTGATAGTTGTACAACACTGTGAATGTACTAAACGCTACTGAATTGTTCACTTTATAATGGCTAATTTCTGGTAAGTGAATTTCACCTCAATAAATTATATTAATTAGAGATTAATATATTATATTAATTCTCAATACATTAGAGAAATAAAAGGCCGGAAAATGAAAATGGAAACTAAACACTGATGTAGGAAAAAAGAAAACAAACAGTAAAATGAAATTTTAAATTTGGCCATGTCACTGGTCACAATAAGTGCAAATGGTCCAAAATCCCTAAAAGGCAGATTGCCAGACTGAATAAAAAAAAGCAAGACACAACACTGCCTGGAAGAAATGAACTTTATATAAAGGTACAAATAAGTTAAAAGCAAAAAAATGAAAGATCTGGATATTAATCCAAAGAAAGTAGAAATGACTAGAGAAAGTAGTGTTCAAAAAAATATATTACCGGAGATAAAGATCAATTTCATAATGATAAAGAGGTCAATCTACAACGAAAATACAAAACCTGTAAGTTTATGCACCCAATTATAAAGTGTCACAATATAAAACAAAAACTAGAAGAATAGAAAAACCCACGGTTACATAATTATATCAGAGATTTTAATACTAGTCTCTTGATAATTGATAGAACTAATAATCAGTGAGAATACAGAAGATCTGAACACTACCAACCAACTTGACTTAATTGACATTTATAAAACACTCTACCCAATAACAGATGAATGCACATTCTTTTGAAGTGCACAAAAGTTATTTCATTTACCAAGACAGCTCATAGCTGAAATAAAACAATTCTTAATAAATATAAAAGGACCCAAAACAAAGTGTTATCTAACCACACTCCTAATTTCTAATTTACAAATTAAATTAAAAATCAGTAACAGAAAGATCTCTATGAAGTCCCCCAAATATCTGAAAGCTAAGTAAAATACTAAATAACGCACTAGTCATAGAAGAAATCAAAAGAGAAATACATGCAAAAGAATGAAACTGAACCACTTCCTTTCACCATACATAAAAATAAACTCATACTAAGGGGCACCTGGGTAACTCAGTTGGTTAAGCATCCAACTTCAGCTCAGGTCTGATCTCACAGTCCATGAGTTCAAGTCCCGCCTTGGGCTTTGTGCTGACAGCTCAGAGCCTGGAGCCCACTTTAGATTCTGTGTCTCCCTCTCTCTCTGACCATCCCCCACTCACACTCTGTCTCTCTCTCTCCCTCTCTCTCTCTCTTGAAAATAAATAAACATTTAAAAAAATTTTTTTAAAACTCATAATGAATTAAACACCTAAATGTGAAACCTGAAGCCATAAAAATTCTAAAAGAGAGAACAGGCAGTAATTTTTCTGACATTGGCTGTAACATTTTTCTACATCGGTCTTCTATGGCAAGGGAAATAGAAGCAAAAATAAATTATTGAGACTACATCAACATAGAAAGCTTCTGCACAGTGAAGGAAACAATCAACAAAACTAATAGGCAACACACTGAAAGGGAGAAGATATTTGCAAAAGACATATCCAATAAAGGGTTAGTAACCAAAATATATACAAAATGTACACAACCCAATACCCTGTAAACAAATAATCCAAGTTAAAAATGGGCTTCAAGAAAAAGACTTGAACGGACATTTCTCCAAAGAAGACATCCAGATGGTCAACAGAACATGAAAAGATGCTCAAAATCACTCATCATCAGGGAAATGCAAATCAGAACTGCAGTATCACCTCACACCTGTCAGAATGGCTAAAATCAAAAACTCAAGAAACAACAAGTGTTGGCAAGGATGTGGAGAAAAAGGAACCTTTGCGCACTGTTGGTGGGAATGCAAACCTGTGCAGCCATGGTGGAAAAGAGTATGGGGATTCCTCAAAAAGTTAAAAACAGAACTACTCTATGATCCAGTAATCACACTACAGAGTATTCACCCACAAAAAATGCCAAAACACTAATTTGAAGGGATACACACACCCCTATGTTTATTGCAACATTATTTACAATAGCCAAATTATGGAAGCAGCCCAAATGTCATCGATAGATAAATAGATAAAGATGTGGTATAGGGGCACCTGGATGGCTCAGTCAGTTGACTGGAAGCAGCCCAAATGTCATCGATAGATAAATAAATAAAGATGTGGTATAGGGGCACCTGGATGGCTCAGTCAGTTGACTGTCCAACTTCGGCTCAGTTCATGATCTCATGGCTCATGGGTTGGAGTCCTGCATCGGGCTCTGTGCTGACAGCTCAGAGCCTGGAGCCTACTTTCGATTCTGTCTCCCTCTCTCTCTGCCCCTACCCTGCTCACATTCTGTCTCTCTCCCTCTCTATCTCTCAAAAATAAATAAACATTAAAAAATAATAATAAAAAAAGATGTGGTATATACATACAATGGAATATTACTCAGCCATAAAAAAAGAATGAAACCTTGCCATTGGCAACAACATGGATGGAGTTTGAGAATATAATGCTAAGAGAAATAAGTCAGGTAAAGACAAATATATAATTTCATTTATACGTGGAATTTACGAAACAAAACAAAGGAGTAAAGGGGAAAAAAGAGAAAGACAAACCAAAAAACACTCTTAACTATAAAAAAACAAACTGGGGGCGCCTGGGTGGCTCAGTCGGTTGGGCGTCCGACTTCAGCTCAGGTCATGATCTTGCGGTCCGTGAGTTCGAGCCCCGCGTCGGGCTCTGTGTTGACAGCTCAGAGCCTGGAGCCTGTTTCAGATTCTGTGTCTCCCTCTCTCTCTGACCTTCCCCCATTCATGCTCTGTCTCTCTCTGTCTCAAAAATGAATAAACGTTAAAAAATAAAAATAAAAAAAAAGGTGTACTCTTAATCCCCTTCACCTATTTTTTTTTTTTTCAACGTTTATTTATTTTTGGGACAGAGAGAGACAGAGCATGAACAGGGGAGGGGCAGAGAGAGGGAGACACAGAATCAGAAACAGGCTCCAGGCTCTGAGCCATCAGCCCAGAGCCCGACGCAGGGCTCGAACTCACGGACCGCGAGATAGTGACCTGGCTGAAGTCGGACGCTTAACCGACTGCGCCACCCAGGCGCCCCCCCCTTCACCTATTTAAAAAAAATAAAAAATAAAATAAAATAATAAAAAATAAAAAAACAAACTGATGGGATGGGGCACCTGGGTGGCTCAGTCAGTTAAGTGTCCAACTTCGGCTCAGGTCATGATCTTACACTTCATGAGTTCAAGTCCCGAGTTGGGCTCTGTGCTGAGAGCCCAGAGCCTGGAGCCTGCTTCTGATTCTGTGTCTCCCTCTCTCTCTCTGCCCCTATCCTGCTCTCTCTCTCTCTCAAAAATAAATAAACATTAAAAAAAAAAACAAAAAAAAAACCCTGATGGTTACCAGAGGGAGGTGGGTGGGTGTGTGTGTGTGTGTGTGTGTGTGTGTGTGAAATAGGTGATGAGGATTAAAGAGTACACTTAACAACATGAGTACTGAATATGTACAGAATTGCTGAATCACTATATTGTATACCTGAAACTAACATAACACTGTATGTTACACTACACACCATAGTAATGTACAGTAGTATACTATATACACCATAAAAAATCTTAATTAAAAATAAAAATATATATATTATTCAAAATAGCATAAAAATAATACATACTTGAGAATAAACCTAAGGAAAGATATACAAGACATGTCCACTCAAAACTTAAAACATTGCTCAGAAAAAATGTTAAAAGTAAATGGAGTGATATATTATTGTTCCATGGGTCAGAAGATTAAATATTTTTAAGACACCAATTTCTCCAAATTGATGCATAGATGCAACGCAATCCAAACTAAAATCCCAAAAGAATCTCCTTGCTAGAAACTGACAAGCTGATTGTAAAATCCATATGGAATACAAACAACGTAAAAAGCAAAACAACTTTGAAAAAGAAAAACAACTTGACAAAGTTGGAAAACACTACCCAATTATACGACATAATTATAAAGCTACAATACTCAGGACAATGTGGTATTGGCATCAAAATAAACAAACAGATCAAGAGAACAGAACAGAGCTAAGAAACAGATGCACATATATACTGACAACTAGTTTCCAACAAATGAATAAATGCAATTCAGTGAAGAAAGAATAGCCTTTATAACAAATATTACGGAAACATCTGGATACCTATATGCAAAGAAAAAATATTTTAACTTCAATCCATACATTACACCATATAAAAATTTTAACTCTAAATCAATCATAGACCTAAAAGTAAAACTTGAACCTATAAAAATTCTAGAAGAAACAGGAAAAAAATCTTTGCACCCAGGCTTAGGAAGAGTTATAACACTAACAGCACAATCCATAAAAGAACAAAGGAATAAGTTAGATTTTATTAAAATTAGAAATTTCCACTTTTGAAAAGACTGTTAGGAGATGAAAAGTCAAACCACTAATTGGAAGAAATGTTTTTTTTTTTTAATTTTTTTTTTTAACGTTTATTTATTTTTGAGACAGAGAGAGACAGAGCATGAACAGGGGAGGGGCAGAGAGACACACACAGAATCTGAAACAGGCTCCAGGCTCTGAGCTGTCAGCACAGAGCCCGACGTGGGGCTCGAACTCACAGACCGTGAGATCATGACCTGAGCTGAAGTCGGACGCTTAACCGACTGAGCCACCCAGGCGCCCCTGGAAGAAATGTTTTTAAAGCATATACTTGTACCCATAATACATAAAGAATTCTCAAAACTCAACAGTAAGAAAACTCAATTTAAAAAAAACAGGCAAAAAATTGGAATACTTCACCAAAGACACACAAATGTTAAACATGAAAAGATGCTCAACATCATTTATTATTAAGGAAATGCAAATTAAAACTATAATGATGACATTATATGCCTATTAGCATGACTAAAATTAAAAAGACTAACCATATTAAATGTGGACAAGAATAGAGCAGAAGAGACTCTATTGCACACTGCTGGTGAAAATGTGAAAAATCAGCACCACTTGGGCACACAGTTTCTCCATTCCTTAAAAAGTTAAACACACGTATACTATATGACCACACTACTCTGTTCTTGGAAATTTTTACTCAAGAGAAAAGAAAGCATATGTTTATAAAAAGACTTGAACAAAAATAGTAATAGCGTATTTATATAGACGAAAACTGGAAACACAAATGGCAATCAAATAAACAAGTGTGATAGATCCACACAATAAAACATTATTCGGCATTAAAGGGAATAAACTACCTACCATCGACCCAACAACATGGATGAGTCTCAAAATAATCATGAGTAAAGGAAACAAAAATGAGGGGCGCCTGGGTGGCCCAGGTGGTTAAGCATTCAGCTCTGGATTTCGGCCCAGGTCGTGATCTCACAGTTTGTGAGATCGAGGCCCATGTCAGGCTCCTGTTGCTGACAGTGTGGAGCCTGCTTAGGACTCTCTGTCTTCCTCTCTCTCTCTGCCCCTCCCCTGCTCACGTGCTATGCATGTGCACGCTTTTAAAATAAATAAATAAACTTAAAAAAAAAATGAATACATACTGTATGGTTCCATTTATATAATACTCTAGAAAACGCAAACTAATATATACTACCAAAAAGCAGATTAGCAGCTGCCTGGAAGGGGTGGAGGAGGGGATTACAAAGAGACACAAGAAAACTTTTGGGGGTGATGAATATGTTCACTATTTTAATGTATACCTGTATAAAGGTGTTAATTTTATGACAAAATTCATCAAATGATACACTTAAAATATATGCAGTTTATTGTATGTGAATTACATCTCAATAAGGCTGCTAAAATAAAAACAATTTTATCATTAACAAAATACACAATACTTGAGGCCCTAAAATAACACATTAAGAAAATGAAATTACACAAAGTATATTCCCTGACAACAGAATTAAACTAGAAATCAGTATCAGAAAGGTGTCTGGAAAATTCCTACATATTTGTAAGTTAAATAACACATTTCTTAATAATACATAAATCAAAGAGAGAGTTTCAGGGAAAATCATAACATATTTTGAACTGAATGAAAGTAAAAGATGGAATGCAAGCAAAGCAGTGCTTTAGAGAAAAATTTCAGCTTTATATGCTTATATCAGAAAAAAGGAAGTTCTCACATCAATGTCTTCTGCATCAATCTTAAGAAACTAAAAAAATAATAAATGAAATCCAAAGCAAGGAGACAAAATAATAAAAATAAGAGCAAAGATAAATGAAATCGAAAACAGAAAAACAACAGAGAAAACCAAGACTGAAGCAAAGAGTCCACTCTCATCACTCCTATTCAACATTTTACTGGAAGTCTTGCCCAGTGGGAAAAAAAGAGAAAAATAAATAAGAAGTATGCAGATTAGAAGCCAAGAAATAAAACTGTCACTATCCTCAGACAACATGGTTATTTTCTACATAGAAAATCCCCTGGAATCTAGAAAAACATTCCTGGAATTTAATAAGTGAGTTTGGCAAGGTCACAGAACACAGTGTTAATATACAAAAATCAATTGTAGTTGTTATGTACTAGCAATGAACAACTAGAAATCAAAATTTTAAAAATGATACCATTGGGGTAGCTGGATGGCTTAGTCAGTCTGGATTTCAGCTCAGGTCATGATTTCACAGTTCATGAGTTCAAGCCCTGCAACAGGCTCCATGCTGACAGTGCAGAGCCTGCTTGGGATTCTCTCTCTCCTGTCTCTCTCTCCTGTCTCTCTCTCTCTCTCTCTCTCTCTCTCTCTCTCTCTCTCTCTCTCTCCACCCCCCCCACCTCCTCCCCCATGCAAGCTCTCACTCTCTCAAAAATAAACTTAAGGGGCGCCTGGGTGGCTCAGTCGGTTGGGCGTCCGACTTCAGCTCAGGTCACGATCTCACGGTCCGTGAGTTCGAGCCCCGCGTCAGGCTCTGGGCTGACAGCTCAGAGCCTGGAGCCTGCTTCGGATTCTGTGTCTCCCTCTCTCTCTGCCCCTTCCCCGTTTATGCTCTGTCTTTCTCTGTCTCAAAAATAAATAAAACGTTAAAAAAAAAAATTAAAAAAATAAATAAATAAAAAATAAACTTAAAAAACTACCATTAACAATAACACTATGCACAAAGAAATACATATAAAGCTAACAAAATGTGTGTATGGTCTGTATGCAATGCAAAAAACTACAAAACACTAATGAAAAAAATCAAAGAAGATCCAAATAATTGAAGAGTTATGCCATGTTCATGCTGTGGAAGACTTGTTGTCAATTTTCCCAAAAACTGATCTACAGATTTAATCCCAATCAAAAAAAATTTCAGACACAGTATTGGCAAGCTGAGTTTAAAATTTACATGGAAAAGTAAAGACATCAGAATAGCCAAAATAATCCTGAAAAATAAGAACAAGTTTGGAAGCCACCCTATCTAATTTCAAGACTTACTATAAAGCTATAGTAAAAATCATGTGGTATTAAAATTAAGATAGACACACGAAGATCTAAAGAACAGAGTCTAAAAATAGATCCATGTAAATAGGGTCGACTGACTTTTGTCAATGTGTAATGGCAATTTAATGAGGAAAACATAGTCTTTTCAAAAAATGGTACTGGAAAACCTGTAGTTATATACAAAAAAAAAAAAATGAACTCAGACCTGTACCTCACACTTACACAAACATTGACTCAAAATGGGTCATAGATCTAAAAGTAAAATACAGGGGCGCGTGGGTGGCTCAGTAGGTTAAGCGTCCGACTTCGGCTCAGGTCACGATCTCGCGGTCCGTGAGTTCGAGCCCCGCGTCGGGCTCTGTGCTGACAGCTCAGAGCCTGGAGCCTGTTTCGGATCCTGTGTCTCCCTCTCTCTCTGACCCTCCCCGGTTCATGCTCTGCCTCTCTCTGTCTCAAAAATAAATAAACGTTAAAAGTAAAATACAGAAGAGATCTATAGGAGAAAAAGTTTGTGACCTTGATTTAGGCAAGGAATTCTTAGATAGAACACCAAACACACAACCCATTTTTTTAAATATTGATAAATTAGACTTCATCAAACTCAAAAACTTTTGCTCTGCCAAAGGCATTAAGAGAATGAAAAGACAAGCCACAGACTGGAAAAATATATTTGGGGGGCACCTGGGTAGCTCAGTCGATTGAGCCTCCAACTTTGGCTCCGGTCATGATCTTGCAATTTGTGAGTTTGAGCCCTACATCAGACCCGCTGCTGTGAGCCTGACAGTGCAGAGCCTGCTTCGGATTTTCTGTCCCCCGTTCTCTCCTCCTCCCCCACTTGCGCTCTCCCAAAAATAAAAGAAAAGAAAAAAAGAAAAACCATTTAAAAGAATTTTTTCAATGTTTATTTTTTGAGAGAAAGAGAGACAGTGTGTGTGGGCGAGGGAGGGAGGGGCAGAGAGAGGGAGACATAGAATCTGAAGCAGGCTCCAAGCTGAGCTGTCATCATAAAGCCCCACAAGGGGCTCAACTCATGGACCATGAGATCATGACCTGAGCCATGAGTTGGGACACTTAACAGACTGAGCCACAGAGACACTCCTCTTTTAACCTTTTTTTTAATATTTAGAAAAAGCATTTAAAAATATATATGGCTACATACCTAACAAGGGACTTATACTCCAAACATATAAAAAATTCTCAAAACTCAACAATAAAAAATATTTTTGAGAGAGAGAGAAAGTGAGCAAGGAACAGAGAGAGAAAAAGAATCCCATTAAAGGCATCAAGAGAGAGAAGTGGGGCTCACCCTAAGTGGTGCTCGTGCTCACCAGAAGCAGGGCACGAGGTCACCTAATGAGGGACTCGAACTAATGAACTCACGAACTGTGATCATGACCTGAGCTGAAGTCAGATGCTTAATTGACTGAGCCACCCAGGAATCCTAAAAAATAACGATTTAAAAACGGGCAAAATATTTGGGGGTGCCTGGGCGGCTCATTCGGTTAAGCATCCAACTCTTGATTTTGGCTCAGGGCATGATCTCACAGTCATGAGATCGAGCCCTGCATTGGGCTCCACACCACGCAGTGCAGCCTGCTTAAGATTCTCTCTCTCTAACCCTCTGCCCCTCTCCCCCACTCTTGTTCACTCACTCTCTCTTTCAAACACAAAAACAACAACAAAATGGGAAAATATTGGAATAAACACTTTAACAAAGAGGTACAAATGGCAAATAAGCACATTAAAACGTGTTTAATACCATTAGCCACAAGGGTAATAGGAAGTGAAACCAGAATGAGATGCACTACATCTATGAGAACGACTAAAATTTCTAAAACTAACAATACTAAGTCCTGGTAAAGATGCCGAGCAACTGGAACTCTCATATACCATTGGCTGGTATGTAAGATGGTACAGCCACTTTGGAAAACAATTTGGAAGTTTCCTATACAATCAAGCATGCACTTACTGTAGGATCCAGCCACCCAACTCCTAAAAATAAAAACTTATGTTCACAGAAAAATATGCATGTGAACATTTACACTAAGTTTATTCAAAATCACCAAAAACTGGATTGTGGAAACCAATTACACAATCCACACTGGATTGTGTAAACCACACAATGTCCCTTCAGCTGGTGAGTGGATAAACAAATTGTGACACATCCATACAATGGAATGCTACTCAGCAAAAATAAATAAATAAATAAACTATTGATACATGCAACAAAATAGATGAATCTCAAATGCACTAGCTAAAGGAAACAGCCACACTCAAAAGGCTACACATACTGCATAATTCCATTTATATAACATGCTTGAAAAGGCAAAACTGTAGGGATAGCACACAGATCAGTGGCTGTCAGGGTTGAAGAGCTGAAAAGGGTATGACTACAAAGGAACAGCGCAAGGAAGTTTTCTGGAGAACCGCAATGTATCTTGGTTGTGGTGGTAGCATACTACTCTATGCATTTGTCAAAAATCACTGATCTCCATCAAAAAGAGTAAATTCTGCGGTATATTAAATAATTTTCAAAGATAGGTTATGGCGGTTTGTTTTTAAAAGGAAAGGCAATTTGGAAGGAATAATAATAATAATGCAGGTTGAAAACAAGGTCTCCAGAGGAAGGTCAACTGATACAAAGGGGTACTTAGTTGGAGATGGATTTAAAAAGCAATGCAGAAATCTTAAGGAATCTACTCCTGAAATCATTGTTGCACTATATGCTAACTAAATTGGATGTAAATTTAAAAAATAATAATAATAGAAAAAGAAAAAAATAAAATAAAAAAATACAAAGCAATGCAGATATCTAATTATCCAAATTATTGAATAATGTCATGAAGGTGGAAACACTGAGCTGCATAGAAAGTATGCCTTTGGTCCTGATTCGACTTAAGAGTCGGAGACAATTCTAATTTTTTTTTTTAATGTTTATTTATTTTTTGACAGAGAGAGACACAGAGCGTGTGCAGGGCAGGGGCAGAGAGAGAGAGGGAGACACAGAATCTGAAGCAGGCTCCGGGCTCTGAGCTGTCAGCACAGAGCCCGACGCAGGGCTCGAACTCACAGACTGGGAGATCAAGACCTGAGACGAAGTTGGAAGTTTAACCGACTGAGCCACCCAGGCGCCCCAAGACAATTCTAACCAATACCACCTCACAAATGAAGACAAAGGAAAGGTTCAGTGGCTAACAATCAGGCAGGGTTTTAGCCTTTATTTATACTAGTATTTCACTCAAGGGTTCTTAACATGAAATACCGAGATAGAATTCTAGGACTCCATGAAAAGTGGATGAAACAAAGATTCGTCTTCATTTTCACTAACCTCTAACTGAAATGTGGTACAGTTTCCTTGGGTCATGAATGTATGCAACTGTCTGTGGTAGACTAAACAGGACTTGTACTTCCATCACTCACAGATATCATAGGTTTTTCCTATCACATAGTATTACCATAGATCCTCTGCTATCTTATTTTGTATATGCATTAATAATTATTTGCATCAATATTAATATTAATAATTTGCATGAATAATTAATAATTTGCGTTAATAAATATTTATAAGTAATATATTTGAGGGATTTTAGCACTTCAATAACGAAAGTTATAAGGAAACTTTATAACTTGTGTATTTCATTTCCTACACTTAAAATACATTAAATATTTCATTTCATACATTTAAATACATTAAATCTTTTAAAATACAAATAAAACATTCTAAGAGAGGGTTCACAGGCTTCCCCGGAACACAAAAATCCCTGCTCTAAATTATCCTGCTCCCATTGTACAAAGCACCTTCATACATGCATGAAGTGTCACTCTCTCCCTGGGTATGTAATACTTTACATCAGAGACAAGGAAATGCACGGCTTTTTTAAAAGCAGTAATCGTATTTGTTTGCACTCACTAGATAGTAAAGTCCATATAAAATTAAATTATATACATACAGAGACCTTGGACTGAATACTACATTGTTGAACAAAATGTACTTTCTGAAACTACAGATGAGAATAACCTAAAAAAATCAATCTATCTTATGTCTCAAATAAGAATTTAATGAAAGCATCTAAGAAATGATTTATGTTGGGGCGCCTGGGTGGCTCAGTCGTTGAGTGTCTGACTTCAGCTCAGGTTGTGGTCTCTCAGTTCGAGAGTTCAAGCCCCGTGTCAGGCTCTGTGCTAACAAACAGATCAGAGCCTGGAGCCTGCTTCGGATTCTGTATCTCCCTCCCTCTCTCTCCCTCCCCTGCTCATGCTCTGCCTCTCTCTGTCTCTCAAAAATAAATAAATGTTTTTGACAAAATGATTTATGTTGCTAAAAACACATGGAAAAGAGTAGGAAGTTTAGTTTTGTTTTCTAAATCCTACACTGTACACACATTGCAATGTCTTGTTTTTCTCGTTTAAAAGGTAAAAAACAAAGGATCTCAAAACCTCAAAAACCAAAAAAAGTAGATTTTAAATACCTAGATCTCTAAAATAAGAAAATTCTTATGATTCCCTGAGTTAAACAGCAGTAAACTGCCAACCAAATGAGATACAGCAGTCATTTAAATAATGAAAACATCCCAAACAGGAGGCAGAAGTAAGAGGATCTAAACTCCAAGGGCTGCCAATTTGATCATGGATCAAGGGACAACCAAAGATCAAAAACAAACAAAACAAAAACAAAAAAACAAAAACAAAAACAAAAACCATTCTGTGGTCTGAAGATGATCTGGTCAGAAATACAGGAAGGAAAAGGAGAAATATTCTTGGAGAAAAAATGAGTATTACAGATATTACAGTAAATATTACAAAATTCTAACACAAAGGCATTATCTCCTTCCTATCAATAAAATGTACTAGCTAAAATTCTTTCTCATTAGGAATATACTGCTTATTTTTATAACAGAAATCAAGGGACAAACTGAATTTGCTTCTCCATGTTCCCTATCATTATTTGATGACAAAATGAAATGCAGCCACATAAAACCACTCATTCAATTTCAACTTAACAGTATTTCATTTTTATACATATAGTTACCATACTTTTTAAAAACTTTAACAAAAATGTAATGCATTCCATCCTTAACAATTTGCCATATCTCTATCCATATCTTAGTCAAAATTATGACTCTTTAGATCATTTTTTCCTGATTACAGAATCACTATGTACTCATCTCAGGAAACTTGTAAAATACGAAAGAAAAAAAAAAAGCCACAAAATTTCTTCAAAAGAAAACAGAATTCCCCATAATCTGACCAACAAGAAACAAACATTGTAACCATGTTACTTCATCTGTTGGTACTATCTTACATTTTAGTAATCACGCCATTAGTCAATGTTTATTAGACGCTTTGAGTTACTTAGTTAATAGCTTTCCATATACTATTTCACTTTATACTTGCCACAATCCTATTCAAGTAGTTGGGTGAATACTGTCATTTTGTGTATAAGATAACTAGATTTTAAAAAGGTTAGGAAATGTGCCTAGGGTCACAGAGATTAGTGGTAGACCTGCACCCAGCATTCTCAATCACTATGCTATACCACCATTAATGTATACGTAGAGAGAGAATGCTGTATTCTACTCTACTCTTAGGTAATTTCCTAGATCATAAAAATTACAGATATAACATATAATTAAATTTAATATAACATTATGGACATACCATAATGTACTTAATCATTCTACTGGATCAGATTATTTTTGTTGTCGTATTCAACATGGTGTGATTCGTTCAATACAAAAATAAAAAGTAGGTAAATGAAAGATTTGCTTATCTACTTCTAAATTTAAATTAAAATATATTAATTCAACTTACTCTTTTACTGAGGCAAATAACTGGCCACATACTGCAACCTAATGTGCAGCAGCAACAAAGGCAGCCACAAAGTAGCCAACGTACATTAACAGGAAGGTTCTTCTTAAGACAACTGTTAACTCTGTTGATGCTGGCTTTAAATTCTTCAGGAGCTACCTAAAGAAAAATTTTAAGAAATAACAACACTGCAATATTAATGTCAAGAAACATGTCTCATTGGCATAATTATTTTTTCTAATTTGTTACGAAAAGACTCTACTTTTGAGGTATATAAATAGTACCTAAGTAAACAATAGACACTCACTTTTCCAGTTAACGAAGAAGGGAATTCTGATTCAAATTTGTTGCTCAGTCCAAATCTAGTTTTTAAAAAAAGAAGAGAAATATGTTATTACATGTCATTGTTGAAAAAAACCATACCATTTAACTTAATCAAAGGTCAAGTAAATAGATGCAACTTGATATACAGAGTAACAGTGGAAGTTTGAGACACAAAAACATTGTAATCAGCAAAAATTTATGAAATGCAACAAGCAATTTTAGCAGCTGAATCAAAACTTTTGTATAAGAGGCTAAAAATACAGAAAGAAATGACTTCTTTGGGGCTCTCTTTGTAAGTCAAATATTAATGTAATGAGAAACAACACAACTGTCCAATTTTGCCAAAATTACTGAGATTCTTCCAACTAAGTAATAGAAAGCCACAACCTCTGCTATTAGTTATTTTTTAGGTCAAGAGCACTTGTCAGCACTCAATAAAGCAGAAACATGTCTAAGAATGCAAGTTGATCAGTTAGCATTTTCTGAGATCACATCGCCACTGCCATTACAACCAGAGAATGCTAAAAACAACTGGACGATGTGACAGCTGCCCTGGCTAATTAAACTTTCAAGTACGAGGACACCTGCTATATGCATATACCCCCAAAGAAATAGAACTGAGGTAGTACATTTCAATATCTTTAAGCTTTTAAATGTTTGCAAAAATCATGAGATTGGACTGGGCACTTGACTATTTCTTTGTATGAGTCATTAGGAAAGAATAAAATACTCATGGACAAATTGGTAATAGCAGATTGCACCTGGAAATAAAAAGTGAGATACTTAAAAATGATAAGTTGGATCCTGAAGCCAAAATGTTTTCCACTTTTATTGATATAATTGGCATATTAACACTGTGTTAGTTTAAGGTGTGCAACATGACTTGATACATGTATATATTGTGAAATGATTACCACAGTAAGTTTGGTTAACATCTATCACCTTACATAGTTACAATTATTTTCTTCCTGTGATGAGAACCCTTAAGATTCGCTGCCTTAACGACCCTTATAAATACACAATACTGCATGTCAGGTAGCTGGCACTAGTAAGAAGGATCCCCTAGGATAGTCTGTGTGAAACAGCTGGCCAGATGAGACTTCTAACTTAACCATCAGTAGAGCCAAACAGGAAAATCAAATAAGGTGAGCCATGCGAAAGCAGTAAGGAGTGGTGGAGACTGGCCAAGAGGAGGGTATACAGAACGTGTGTGTGTATGGTGTCATGGGACAGATCCAGCTGATTATGGTCCTACTAGAATGCAGGCCCACGTCTGAAAAATTGTATGATTTGTCTTTCTTTAAGAAGAGTTGGAAAACTAGATTTCTATGTAAAATTTCCCATCTTTAAAGTACCGTGCAAGGCAAACAAAACACTTCTGTGGGTCAGGTTGTGTGGTCTGCATCATCATCTAGATTTCCCTATGTGCGAATGGTGGCCTCGGAGACCATTTTATCATTATCATAAGTAATTCATACATTATTTTATAGAAGCATTGAAATGATATCAATCTCTCTTTATAAATAACAGATATTGGGGCACCTGGGTGGCGCAGTCGGTTAAGCGTCCGACTTCAGCCAGGTCACGATCTCGCAGTCCAGGAGTTCGAGCCCCGCGTCGGGCTCTGGGCTGATAGCTCAGAGCCTGGAGCCTGTTTCCGATTCTGTGTCTCCCTCTCTCTCTGCCCCTCCCCCGTTCATGCTCTGTCTCTCTCTGTCCCAAAAATAAATAAACGTTGAAAAAAATAAATAAAATAAATAAATAAATAAATAACAGATACTGTTTACAAAATAGATTACAACCCAACTACCTAAGTCCAAGCCAAAATTCTTTTCGTACTAAACATAAACTGGCAACTATTGGTGTTGTACATAATCCTGGCATTAATGCCATTCTAAGACTGAAAGACTCTGAGTTAAATCTATTTTCTGTCTATGCAGGGCCCTCAGAGCAATGTGGTTTTACTTGAAAAAGCCCCAACAGATAACTCACTTCCAACCTCAAAAGTCCTGGCATGAGGAAGAAGTCACTGTGAAGTGTTCAATGATAGCTCTCTGTGAGGCGTCTACATAATGTACTTCCTTTTCATCTATTTCCCTCAGGGAAGAGGACATTCAACAAATGTTCAGTGAGTATAAATTATAAATTTCCATCTCTTGAAGTATTATCTCCCTTGGTCTGACGGTTCTTGCTTTCAATCAGTAGCTCCCATTTCAACCATGTTTATTATTGCAATTAACCATCTCCTTCCAATTGGTCTTTGAAAATTTTTTAGAGAAGCAACCACCAGATAACTCCAAGTCCCCTAAATAGAAAAGCCTCCCCCTTTCATCCCAATCATTAAACATTTAACACAGATTCAATTATTTTAGTGAATATCTACACTTTACTGCCAGGTAATATGCTAAATTGAAGGGAACAGTCCAGCATGAGTTTAAACCCCAATTTCCTTTCTTTCTAGAGGCTGAGTATTTCCTTATTGGCTAAGTGGCTGAGTATTGATGCTTTGCCCAGGGAGCACAACCAGCTAATAAATTGTCCTGTTGTTCCTGCAGGTCAGGGCTCCTTTTAAGTCAGGCTTGTTATTCTTCCAGTAAGAACTGGTAGCTCCAAGGATATTCACTCAGTTCCTCTTCAGTCACACTTTCTGTTAGGTTTTATCTTAGGAACAGATCGTAAACCTGCCTCTTCCTTCATCTCACCCCCAAAAGAATGTCCCAAAAAAAGATTACCCAGTGACATGATTAACACTATAAGGGAGTGCTTAGTTTTTCTACCAGCCATTAACTTGGTGCTGATGATTTTTCCATTCCTCTTTGCTCGCGTTTCCCATCCACAGAACAACAATACCTGGAAGGAACGTAAAGAAAATCCTGTGCTTGAAGCCCTGGAAGTCTCCCCAGCCCAACAGGAATGAACCCCAACTGTGCTTTCTCTTTTAAAGTCTCTAAACAAGTCATTTAATATTCAAATCCAGTACTCATGATTACCAGGAGAATGAGCCATGATAATCAAGCACCCCTTCTTCATCTTCATTTGGAAATTAGTTCTCTGCTACAGGGGAATTCAAAGGTTTGGTCAGGACCTCTTGGCTCTCTTAAATCCTTGAGGACCTCAAAAAGCTTAAGTTTATGTGGTTTATATTTACCAGTATTTTGGATTAGGCATTAGAACTGAGCCTTCAAAACATTTTTAAAACTTATTCATAAAAGAACCTAGTATATGCTAATAAATATAACATTTTAATGAGACACAACTTTTTCAAAAAAAATTTTAGAGAGAAAAGTACTGTTTTACATTTTTACATCTCCTTAATATCTGACAACGGAAGACAGGTGGATTCTCACATTTCTTTGTGCATTCAAACTGTTGTGATATGCTCTTTTGGTTGATATTTAAAAGGAAACTTAGGCTTCACCAGATACGATTTGGAAATCTGTATATATCATTCTTTGATTATATACAAAAAACTCAACACGTGGTAGTTTCTTAACTGTTTTTTTTTCAAGAAGGAAATTGAAACCATATCGATAAACTTTTAATACTTTGTTACATAAAATTCCGTTGATATATTTTGCCTTTTGAAGGCTTTACTTACACCTGATTTTATAACTTCATGCATTTGTCCCTTGGAAATGGAAATATTACTAAGTTAAGTTATGCAAATACTCCAAATGTTGACACACTTCATTGTATGATGTTAGAATCATCACACTCATTAATAGAACCACTGATCTCATCAGAAAGGTCTTTTAAGTATTGGGAAGCTGTCAAGTTCACAGTGACAGATACAAGTTTTCCAAAGTTCTAATTTTCATACTGAAAGCTAAAATTTTATTACTGACAACAAATGTTATCAGTTGTTTTGAAGTGACAGTCTTGTTTTATTTAAAAAAAAATTTTTTTTTAATGTTTATTTATTCTTGAGAGAGAGAGACTGAGCATGAGTGGGGGAGGGGCAGAGAGAGAGGGAGGGAGACACAGAATCTGAAGCAGGCTCCCGGCTCTGAACTGTCAGCACAGAACCCAACGTGGGGCCTGAACTCGCGAACCTCAAGATCATGACCTGAGCCGCAGTCGGACACTTACCAACTGAGCCACCTAGGCACCCCCAGTCCTGCTTTATTTAAAAAAAATATTAACAAAAGGGGCACTTGTGTGGCTAATTCAGCTGAGCATCTGACTCTTGATTTTGGCTCAGGTCATGATCTCACAGTTTTGTGGCTCTGAGCCCCACGCTGGGCTCTGTGCTGACAGTGCAGAGCCTGCTTGGGATTCTCTCTCTCTCTCTCTCTCTCTCAGCCCCATTCCCCTGCTCACTTTCTCTCAAAATAAACAAAAAAATTATAAGAGGCTGAAAGTTAACTAACCAGCATTACATAACCAAAGAAAAAAATGATTCATTTAAAATATTTGCACTACCATCTATACCTTAAAAACTAACAGCATATTATTTTAATAGTTGTTTTTCTAGCTTTGAATGTTACTGGTAGAGATACACAATGGTTGTTAATTTTAACAGGTCTCCTGGCAATAAAAGCAGGAGAGAGGAAAATGAAAGGAAAAGTGGGGAGGGGAAAGTAGAAGGAAAGAGGGAGAGATGACATAAAAAAGAAAGTAAGCATTAACAAAGTGCTACCAACAACTGTCTCATTTACCCCTCAATACTTATTGTCAGTCCACCAGATGGAATTAAAGAAAATGCAGACGTGCTGCAGACATCTATCCCTATTACCTAAAAGACCTTTTCCTCAATTGTGGTTAAAATACTCACGGCTTCAGAACTGATAAAATAGTTAAAATTTTTTCAAAGAATGGCAAATATAACAGGATAAAATACATTAAACTTAGCCTATTTTACAAGTTTACCATTACAAGTTTACAGGTCTCCAAGTCTCCAAATACAGTTGGAGAAAAGACAATTCACTCAAATCACAACCACCGAAAACCTTCTATGTAATACTTCAAGAAAACAAGGTCCTACAACAGAAGACATAGTTTTTTTTTTTCTTTAATTTTAAAAAGCAAGCATGTACAAGGCTGATTTTTACTTTTATGTAATTTGAGGTAATTTTGAAAGTTCATGTAATATACTTAGTAAAGCTTTGGAGAGACAGCAACTTTACACCTAAATCTATTTAGTTCGTTTGTTTGTTTATTTAAGCAATCTCTGCACCTCATGACCTCGACATCAAGAGTTGCACGCTCTTCCACCTAAGCCAGCCAGGTGACCCCAACACTTAAATCTAAATGAAATCTTCAAATAGGTTTGTTTTACTCCTATCCCTTCTTCAATTTCACTGTCCCCTCATTCTTACAATTCTTTTTTTGTTTGTTTCGTTTTTCATTCTTACAATTCTATAGCCATAATTCAGAGTGTGAGCCATTCTAATCTGTTACCCTGCACTGTCATGTTTATCCAATTCAGAATCTCCCTTTCCTGATAGACCACTCCTCTTCCAAACTCCTTTTAATATTTAACTCTGGTACCCCTAACCTGGATACCTTCTTCTATCTTCTCTTTAAAAATTTTTTTTTCTTCTGAGTATAACCAAAAATCCTGTTGGAATGACACTCTTTCCTAGAAATTCTCAATTATAGCTTATTTCCTCAAAGTCCACCTTTCAGACTCCCCATCTTCCAGGTTCCAGTAATACTTGACTACATTCTCTCCTGTACAGTCCTTACCATACCTTATTATAATTATGTTTACAAGCCTAACTCCCTACTCTGATAAATAATGAGTTGTTTATAGGTAAGTATGGTTTCTTAATTATACCCCAATCCTGACAGTCAATAAATACTTGTGAATAAATTAATTAATTTCCAAAACAAAAGCTGAATCTACATTCCACTAACTCTTTGTTGCAAATTTCCATACCATTTTTCTCTCTTCCTCTGATGCCCATGACGTCTGTTTCTGCCACACTGTTCTAAGTCTCAACCATCATTTTCAGCCTTCCAGGTCACCCCCTTTGTTGGAGGTCCACAAAACTACCCTCAGGTTTGATGATTTACTAGGATGACTCACATGACTCAGTACATAGTTGTACTCAAAGCAAAGGATAAAAAGCAAAATCAGCACAGGGAAAAGGCACATAGGGAAAAGGCACATAGGGCAAAGTCCAGAGGAAACCAGTAACAAGCTTGCAAGAGTCTCTTCTCAGTGAAGACACAAGGATGCGTTTAATTCCTCCAGCAACTAGTTTTGACAACATGTATACAATACTGTCTGCCAGGAAAGTGCATTACAGATTCACTGCCCAAGGCTTTTATCAGGAACTGATAGAATGTACCCTCTGCTTAGCATATACCAGAATTCCAGATTCCCAGAAGGAAAGCAGGTGTTCAGCATAAACCACACTGTTTGTTCAAATAGTTTAGGCTCAGTGAACCATGCCTATCAATTTTGGGAACACTGGGAACTTTCCAAAAGTTCAAGTTCCCAGACACCAGCCAAGAGCCGACAGTATAGGCAAGTATTTCTAAGGACAGCAATCTCAAGCCTACTATGTTAAATCTTTTCTGTACACCTTCCTACTCTCTAAGGACACACATCCTAACTCTCTACGGATGAAGACTGTTGTCTTTATCCCAATCACATTTACCTACGTCTTCAGTCTCTATCATCTGTCTCAATGCAGGCAAGCTTCCCAAAAGCTAAACCATCTGCTCCTGGTTGCATCTCCCCCAGTCTCCTCTGTAATCCGCTCTATTGTTCCCTCTCGTTTGGCTCCTTACACATATCCTACAAACCTGCCTATGTCTACCCAGCCTGAGAATCTGAATCCCTATTTTCTTCTCCCTCAGTGAATGACGGCATCCACCTCTTTTCTTTCCTCATCCAATGTCTTGAAAGAGTCCTTATATTCACTATCTTTATCTCGCCTTCCGTCCACTATTCAAACTACTACGATCCAGACTTTACATTTCTTTACTGATGAGACCACTCAACAGACTAGTTGAAAACAAGTCTTTTCAGCAAGTCCTCCTTCACAGAGCATGCTTTCTCCCAGCAAAAAGCTTCAGCATTACATTGGCAAATGTCTTTTTTTCTTTAAGTTTATTTGAGAGAGCGCGAATGGGGGAGGGGCAGGGGGTGAGAAAGAATCACAAGCAGGCTCCTCAAAGTCAGCACGGAGCCCAGGGCGGGGCTTAAACTCACAAACTGTGAGATTATGACCGGAGCCAAAATCAAGAGCCAATGCTTAACCAACCAAGCCACCCAGGCATCCCTAGAGTGGGCAATGTCCTATTTGGCACAGGTTACAGCAAATAACTCCTTAGCATTGTCTTTGAGTTCTGCTTTGATTTTTGTTTGTTTAATTCTAGGCCAACCAAAGCAATACCGTCAGATAAAGTTTTAAGAAAATCATCTTATTTTATTAAATGAATAAGAAAAGTCATATTTCATGTGTGTTAATATAACTGCAAAGTATCTTAAATGGTTTTGATGTGACCTAGATCACTTAATTTTGATGTTACCTTAGTTCCAGTTTCAGGGGGTTTTAAGTTTGCCAGGAAGTGGGGTCTGTTAGCAATGAAAATGAGTTATATGTTTCAGCTTAACTTGACCACATTATAAATTACTGCTTTTATTATAAATTACTTTTATCCATTATGCTCCTCCAAGTTTAAAGTCTTTAAATATGGCAAAATATAATTTCCTTTATTCTAAATCAAAGGACAATTGGCTCTGGACAGTACTGAAAAGGCCAAATTTCGTCTTCTACAATGCCAATTTGATATGCTTGAAAGAAGAGCAATGGGTAGGAAGCTGAACTGCCTTCAAGCCTAATAACCTAACATCATATTGATCCAAAAAAGCTGTAAGTAACAATAATTTCAAAAGATATGATTCAGGGTGGGTGGCATCTTAATTCAGTTATCTACAAAGACTAATACATGAATACAACAAAAAACTATTTGTGAAGAGGTCTTAAGATAGAAAATACCATGCACTGCTAATGAAACTTTAAGTCATTACAACCAGGGGCACCTGCCTGGCTCCTGTAGACATGCAACTCCTGATCTTGGGGTTGTGAGTTTGAGCCCAACACTGGGTATAGAGATAACTTACAAATAAACTCTTTAAAAAAGTAAATAGGGGTGCCTGGGTGGCTGAGTCGGTTAAGCATCCAACTTCGGCTCAGGTTATGATCTCATGATTCGTGGGTTCGAGCCCCATGTCAGGCTCTGTGCGGACAGATCAGAGCCTGGAGCTTGCTTCGGATTCTGAGTGTGTGGGTCTCTCTCTCTCTCTCTCTCTGCCCCTCCCCCACACACACGCTCTTTCTCAAAAATAAAGTAAATAAATAAATAAAATTAATTAATTAATTGATTAATTATAACCATTCTAGAAATCAATTTGGCATTACAAACGTTTAAACCTTCGTCCGAGTAATTTCTTTTTCAGTACTCTAACCTAAAATATAATCTGAGGGGTGACTGGGTGGCTCAGTCGGTTGAGCATCTGACTCTTAATTTCGGTTCAGGTCATGATTCCAGGGTAGTGGGATCAAGCTAAGCTAAGCATGGAGCCTGCTTGGGATTCTCTCTCTCTCCCTGCACTTCTCTACAACTCACATGCTTGCTTGCTTGCTCTCTCTATAAAATAAAAAAATAAATAATTTAAAAAGAAAGAAAAATAATCTAATGTGGATAAAATAACAGGCATAAACAAGTTCCCTGAAACTTTATTCACAATAGAGAAAAATAAACATAATAACATTATGGGAATGTTAAGTAACTTTTAGTATCTCAATATAACAGAATATTAGACAACTATTAAAAATGAAGTTTGCAAACAACTAACATAGGAGATACATATACAATACTATTAAGTAAAAAAATACAAAGCTGCACATACACTATGATTTTAATTGTAAAGAAAAAAAACTTACAAAATAACAGAAACCTTCAGAGTACAATTTGATTGTAAGAGTCAAAAACATACACATACCTTTTGACCCAGTAATTCTCCCTCTAGAAATGTTATCAGAGGAAAATAATTACAGTTGACACAAATATGTTAATAAATAATCAAGTTTTCTAGGGCGTTATTTTGGTATGAGAGTATTAAACGTTTTATTTGTTGTTTCTTAAAATAAGATCTAATTTTCAGATGTACTATAGTTGCTAAATAAATACTTTAAAAGCGTTTCATAATATACAATACCATTATAATTTTTTTATATATGAATCTATTTGGTATTAACTAGGTAACTTATCATAAGTAAACATAAAAAAACATAAAAAAAGTTTGAGTTCACTAATCAACAGTTTTTCTGAATGCATTTCAACCTTTTCTGTAGTTCAAGCCTATATAATATCCAGTCTTGGGGCACCTGGCTGGCTCAGAGAATGCAACCCTTGATCTTAGGGTTGTTAGTTAGAGCCCCATACTAGGTACAAAGACTACTTAAAAATAAAATCTTAAAAAATATATATCCGTGGCACCTGGATGGCTCAGTCAGTTAAGCATCCGACTCTTGATCTCAGCTGAGGTCTTGATCTCAGGGTATTGAGTTCAAGCCCTATGATGGGCTCTGCGCTGGGCATAGAACCCACTTCAAAAGAAAAAAAAAAATCCAGTCCTTTTTGCCTCCATTTTTAATTCTTCCATGTTCCTTATATCTTCTCACATTAATGTCTCTTATAATTCACTAATGCACTGTTATGTTGAGTTGAATCATGTTTTGATCTCATGACAAATTTTGTCTTTGAAATACAGAACTGCAAAAATCTGACTGCTTCATCTTGCTTTGTATTTATTTTCCTTACTTCTCAGTTGCAGTGCTATTTTTGACAGTGAAAATTCTCAAATACTAGAAATGTCCTACAATTACATTAACGATAATATATCCATCTGAAAAGACACTGTGTAGCTCAAAACCACGTATACTAAAGAGAAGTCTGTTACTCTAGTGCCTGACCAGGAGTTCCCTATGCTCTGGTGAATTAGACCATAAATGGGCATCTGATTTTGGACCTCTAATCCCTGGGCTAGCTAGCAGCATATGGGACGGAGGCCCAACAAACCCGCCCAACTTAGACAACATTCACTAATTCGGTCCGATCCTCTTTCTCGAGGTGTCTATCTACACAGGAGACAATAGTTGGTAACATGAAGCTTCAACTGAAGCCAAGATACAGTAAAGCCATGAATAAGTAGAAGTAAGGAATAAGCTGAGGCCAACAGTAAGCAGATACAACAAGAGAGGGGAAAAGCTCTCTGCCAGTTCACACTACAACAGCACAAGCTCCAACTGAAAGTCAGTCATTGTGATAGACCATTAGACCAGGGAGCAAAGGACACATGCTATTGAGAAAAATAACAGAATAACCCTCATAGCCAGATTGCACTATATCCAAAAATATTAATATTCCAGTCTCCTTGAAGCCTGGCTGTACAGTGACGAATGCCTCCTGTCTTCCTTAGTGTCCATGCATTCTTACAATAAGTTTCCACTGACTACGGTCCTCTGAGTGATTCTGTTCTCTGAAATCTAATAGAGTCTCATATTTCATACTTTAAGAACCCATAGTGACACTGGCATATTTTCCTAGTGGCAAATGAAAAATGTAGAATACAAAAGACTTTTAAGCATGGTCTCAATTTTTTTAATAAAAATATTTACATATACAGAGAAAAATTTTAAAAGATAAGCCATCAAAATATTAATAGCAGTTAATCATAGGCAATTGCCTTATAGGTGATATTTCACTTCTAATATTTTCAAGTTTTCTAAAATTTCTATAATAACATATATTGCTATTTTAAACTAAAAAAGAGATTCCTAGAAAGAAAAATTTAATAAGGACTAGAAACAAATCCACCAAAATATTAAATGACCTTGGTCTCTTGCTGATTATAGACAGTTTATTTTCTGCTTCACTGAGAAGTATTACTTTGCAATTTTTAAGTAATCTTTGTTTTTCACTATAATTAGAAAAGAGTAAAAAAAAAAAAAAAACAGAAGGGACGCATGGATGGCTCAGTCAGTTAAGCGTCCAGCTTCAGCTCAGGACATGATCTCACGGTTCATGAGTTCCAGCCCCACATCGGGCTCTCTGCTGTTAGCACAGAACCCATTTTGGATCCTCTGTCCACCCACCCACCCCTGCTTCTCTCCTGCTCATGCTGTCTGTTTCTCAAAAATAATAAAGTAAACATAAAAAAAAAAATCTGTAGCATAATGCTCCATTTAAAATCAATCAATCAAAGGATCACTATGTCAGATGTACTAAGAAGACTGTATAGGTTGAGAGGCAAAGGAAGGAGGGAGGGGGAAAAAATTAAGTGTACAGCAGAAGAGAGACGATGACAACTCACACCAGTAGTGGAGATGATAAAAAATGGTCCAATTTTGAATATGTTTTGAAGACAGAACCAATGAATGATTTCTTGACAGCCTGGATGCAAGGAAAGAGAAAGAGGGACTTTAAGGATGTATCAAAGATGTTTTTAATCTAAACAAATAGGATGCCAGATCTGCCATCAACTGAGAATAAAAAGACTGCAGTTGAAATTAATTTGGGGAAAAGATTATGAAATCAGTTTTGGCTATTCTGGATCTTGAGACACTCAACCTGTACAAACCTAGACTCACAGAATTTTATTTTCCTATTGATATGACAAGATCTATGAACATATGAACTAGAACTTTCAAACTGAACACGGGGAATTATGAGGATGGCAAGTGAAGACAACATTTATTTCCTAATGTTGAACTCTGAGTTCAACGGAATCAGTTTTTTAGCTATTTTGGAAGATGAAGTCGTAACTATAGAGAAAATTAACAGTTTAATGCATAAAAGCCACACTTTAAATTCATCTGGCTGTCTCGATAGACATCAGAATATCAATGCGGCTCAAGGAGGAAGGGACAGAACTGAAAGTGCAGTGTTTATTTACCCAGAAGATATAGAATCCCTGGTGTTGGGAGACATATACACATGCATCTCAGAACACATCTAAAAATTTTAACTGTGTGACCAAATTCTGAATATCTGGGGTTCATCCAACTCTGTAAAAGTACAATCTTTTTTTTTTTTAATGTTTATTTATTTTGAGAGAGAGAGAGTGTGCATGCCGGGGAGGGGAAGAAAGAGGGAGAGAGAATCCCAAGCAGGCTCTATGCTGCCAGTGCAGAGCCCAATGTGGGGCTTGAACTCATGAAGTGCAAGATCATGACCTGAGCTGAAATCAAGAGTCAGATGCTTAACCGACTGAGTCACCCAGGCACCCCCGTGAAAGTACAATTTTACTAATAAACTTGTGAAATCAAAGACTTATTTAAATCATTTATTAATTCACTCATCACTATATAGTTCCATAATATTCCAGCATTAGAATTTTACTAATTTTCAATTATTAAGATTATATTTTCAAGTATTTATAGATGTTTACATATGTTGTTAAACAATGGCAGTTATGTAATATATATTGATTAAACTTAATGGTATTGACTTCTGATGATATAGGAATTCAATTAATCTAACTATCTAATTTATACATATGTTAGAATATTCTTCACACGTAAATTGTATGAGCAACACAATAATGATAAATTATGGGGGCGCCTGGGTGGCTCAGTATGTTAAGCGTCTGGCTCTTGATTCCAGGTCAGGTCATGATCTCATGGTTAGTGAGACTGAGCCCCCTGTAGGGCTCTGCACCAACAGCACAGAGCCTGCTTAGGATTCTCTCTCTCCATCTCTCTGCCCCTCCCCCACTCTTGCATAAGCATGCTCGCGCTCTCTCTCTCTCTCAAAATAAACATTTCAAAAATAATGATAAATTATGTTCATTTAAGAATATGTGGTTGAACTGGATTATAGTATAAATTACCAAAAGTATCAATTTCAAGTGACATTTACAATTGAATAGTTTAGAAAGAGCAGAAAAAGAAGGTTAGTATACAGGAATTCCTTTACTAGACTTAACCAAGGACTCCACTGTAACTACAACACAAATTCAAAGAGAAAAAAAAAGGAGCTCTTGCAGGAAGCATACACACACACACACACACACACACACACACACACACACACACTAAAAAACAACAACAACAAGGGTAGCTTACCCCAAAGTCCAACCAACTCTAACCTAAATAAGTTTAGATTTACTTAGATGGTAGGACCCTACATAAATGAGAGGCTGGAGAAGAGCTTAAGGAGAAAACGAATCATCAGCCCGGGCCTTAGTGAGAAAATTTCATCCACTGTGTACTCAATTTCACTTTAAGTGTCAAGACTTTAAAAGCACAGTCTTTTCTTCCAGTCTAATAGACAGATCATTGTCAAACACCACACGTCTTGTCGTTGAAGGGTAAGACCTGACAAAGTTCCTCGCTTCCAAATCTATGATCTTGTGGGAAAGCCCCTCTCCACTTCCGACACAGGCTGTCCTCTTGGCATGTGAGCTGCCCTGTGGCGGCAGAACAGGAAATGCAGGTATGTCATCAAGACAGTCGCGTCTACAGTCAGGGAAGCCACAGGTCTCCGACCTCACTCTTTACAAAGCAAAACAAAGAACACAAAGCAAAATAGAAAATGAGATGGGAACGAGACAGCCAAAGCAGATACTGCTATTTTTTCCGGCTCTCACAGGAAAGTTGCGAAATTTGATGACCTCTAGACAGAACTGTAGCACCTCCTTTATCAAAAGACTATCACCACCATCATATCTCATCTACACCATTCAAAAGCCTTCTGAATGCGGTTTCAGTCTAATCCCTCTACCATCCTTTCCTGCCCCTACGGACCTCACCGACCTCATTTCAAGGCACCGTCCCCTTAAACTCCCTACATTCACCGCAGTTCACAAGTAGCTTTTCAGCATCTCAGGCCAGCCAGACTTATTTTACTGTTCTCCACACCCGGGATGCTCTTCACAGAACTCTTTCACCCTTCCTAAATGTTACTCCTCCGGGAGCTTCTCCCTAACCACGTTATTTTCAGTCACAGCACCCTACCGGGCTCCTTCACAGCAATGTGCTCCGACATAATTTGTCTCTTAACCGTAAGCTCCAGGAGGACAGAGGAACTATGTGTTTTATTCATAACTATGTACCTAGAGTCTCGCATAACACCTTAACACAAAATCTGATAAATGTTTGTTAAACTACTTATCAGGAAACTTTAGTAAGACAGCTGAGAATGGGGGCGCCTGGGTGGCTCAGTTGGTTGAGCGTCTGACTTCGGCTCAAGTGACGATCTCACTTTCCATGGGTTCGAGCCCTGCGTTGGGCTCTGTGCTGACACTCAGAGCCTGGAACCAGTGTCAGATTCTGTGTCTCCCTCTCTCTCTGCCCCTCCCTGGCTCACGCTCTGTCTCTCTCTCTCTCACACACTCTCTCAATAATAAATAAACATTAAAAAAAAAAAAAGCTGAAAATGAAGGATTAAGCGAAAAATTCTCTGATTAAACAAATATCTTAAAACTCAAGGATCTAAATCCAGCACCCAGAACCAACTACTCTTACTTTATTCATAGTTCTAATAATGTTGGTTGTCTCATTCTCAACCTACAGTTCATCCATTAGATAAAGAAGGTATACAGAAAAGAAAAGCCCACACATGTGAAATTTAAAATAAAGTGCCATTTAGAGAAGATCCTCAGGATGCCTCAGTGGCTCAGTCGGTTAAGCATCTGACTTCGGCTCAGGTCAGATCTTGCGGTTCCTGAGTTCGAGCCCAGCCTCGGGCTCTGTGCTGACAGCTCAGAGCCTGGAGCCCCCTTTGGATTCTACCTCTCCCTCTCTCTCTGCCCCTCCCCCACTCACACTCTGTTTCTCTCTCTCTCTCTCTCTCTCTCTCAAAAACAAATAAACATTTAAAAACATTTTTAAAAAAGAGAAGATTCTCAAACTCCAAAATAACTCAAGAACCCCCTAAGACTATGACTGTGTACCAACCTGATAATATCTGCTTTTGATTAAATGTTTCCTCAACACAATGAGATAATTCTGATTTACAGTCAGGATCTTGTTTTACTTTTATTTTTTAAATTTCTTTTATATTTATTTTTTTTTTTTGAGAGAGAGACAGAGTGCGAGCAGGGGAGGGGCAGAGAGAGAGGGAGACACAGAATCCGAAGCAGGCTCCAGGCTGAGCTGTCAGCACAGAGCCCAATGCAGGGCTCAAACTCATCAGCCTTCAAACTGTGAGATCATGACCTGAGCCGAAGTCGGCCGCTTAACCAACTGAGCCACCAGGATCTTGTTTTAAAGTAGGAAAGCATATATTACCTTTTATATGGATTTCCAGGAAAACGGTAAATATTAGCCAAAAATGTGCACAAAAGCATAAATATCAAAATATGTAATAAGTAATAATTTGCTGTATTTCTACTGTGGGCACATGACATTAGATAAATTATTTCTGACTCTCACACCTAATCTCTGAGGCAGACCTTATCCCTTTTGCAGATGAGGAAACTAAAGTTCAAAAATGTTAATGGTTACAGTTAGGTTACAGTTAGGAAGTATCTGAGAATTAAAACTAATCTGCTTAACATCAAAGACCATACTCTTTCCACATATCATCAATTGCTTCTAAATGTGTCTGATATGAGAATTACCAAAGCTCTTATTAAAAATAAAAATTCCCAGGGACACCCGGGTGGCTCAGTTGGTTAAGTACCCAACTCTTGATTTCAGCTCAGGTTGTGATCTCACAGTTTGTGGGGTTGAGCCCTGAATCAGGCTCCACGCTGACAGCACTGAGCCTACTTAGAATGGATTCTCTCCCGTCTCTCTGCCCCTCCCCAGCTTGTGCGCAATCTCTCTCTCAAAATAAATAAATAAACGTTAAAAAGAAAATAAAAATTCCTAGACTCTTCTCCTTAAAGATTCCAACTGGTGGAGAACCTAAAATGTGTATTTTTTAAAATGCTCTTGGGTGCCTGGGTGGCTCAGTCAGTTTAGCGTCCGACTCTTGGTTTCGGCTCAGGCCATGATCTCACGGTCTGTGAATTCAAATCCTCCATCAGGCTCTGTGGAGCCTACATGGAGCCTACATGGAGCCCGCAGCCTACATGGAGCCCGCTTGGGATTCTCTTTCTCTCTCTCTCTCTCTCTCTCTCTCTCTCTCTCTCTCTCTCCCCCTGCCCCCACCCCCAAATGAATTAATAAACCTTAAAATAAAAAATAAAATACTCTCAGTGATTCTGATAATCAGGCAAGTTGAAGAAATCCTGCATTGGGCAGGGGCACCTGGGTGGCTCAGTCAGTTAGGCGTTAGACTTTAGCTCAAGTCATGATCTCCCAGTCTGTGAGTTCGAGCCCCGTGTCAGGCTCTGTGCTGACAGCTCTGAGCCTGGAGCCTGCTTTGGATTTTGTGTCTCCCTCTCTCTCTCTGCCGATCCCCCACTTGAACTCTATGTTTCTCTCTCTCTCTCAAATAAAAAAAAAACAAGAAGGAAATCTGCATGGGGACTAAGCTAGACTACATGAATGGTGAAAGTCTGGCTTAAGATTTGATTTTATAAATGGATTCTGAAACAAATTATGAAAAGTCACAAAAAACATGTTAAACAGAAGATACTAAACTAAGGATACTTAAAAGTATCTGTTGCTAAATGTTATATTTAAAGCCTAATTTTATTGAGAATAAAATCTTAAGTAGCTTTATAGTTTAGAAAGCTAAACCAGGCATAGATACTACAGGGAGTAAAAGATCCTGGGCCTTTAACCTATTCCTAATAAGGACTATAAACTCAGGACGCCTGGATGGCTCATTCGGTTGAGCACCCAACTCTTGATTTCATCTCAGGTCATGATCCTAGGGTTGTGGGAGCGAGCTTCGTATTAGGTTCCATGCTGAGCATGAAGCCTGCTTAAGATTTTCTCTCCGTCTGCCCCTCTCCCCCACTCCCACACTCTCACGATGGCACTCTCTAAAATAAATAAATAAATAAATGAAGGAATATAAACTCAAGCTGGAGTTTAGGAGTAGCTCTCAAAGTAAAAATATTACTCTTTAGAGAAATATTATTATTCAGAGTAATGTTATCTAGAATAGTATTTAAGTAATTACAATTTCATATAACTCATTTTCACCATTTAGTCCCTGTATTGCACTTAGCTAGCCACATAAAATTTTAAGCACTAGTCAATTTCACATCTGTTAACAGGCAGAAATCCAACACTGAACTGTTTACAGTGAAACACCATGTAAATTTCATATTCGAATACAGTAAAATTTTGAAACTTCAGCTTACAGCCATAATCCTCATTTCTTCAAGAAAGTTTACCCACTGAGAAGTTTTGGTAGCTGATCCGATTAAAGTGTTTAGCATTCTTTTTCTTTGTGTTAGTTACCAAAAGATATGTTCAACTCTATATTCTAAATCAAACTAATTTCCTTTGAAATAATGAAATTATTATCTGGGAAATTATTATCTGGGGAAAAAATATCTTACCTTAATTTTACAATTTCCTTAAAATTATCAATTTTTTTTTAAAAAAAAGGAAGCCAGTTATCATTTGAATATGATTTTATAAGAGTTCTATTGTAAAACACTGTTTGCCTTCATCAGGAGGTTCAGGAAAGAAAACAGTTACTTCTTTGGCAATTCTGACAAGATCCAAAGATGTATGCAATTATCTCATTTATTTAGCAAACATTTTAGGACCCATAAAATTCCAGACACTAGATTAAATAGTGGAGAAATACAAACTAATAACCACAATTCCTGCCTTCAAACAACTTCACAGCCTTATGGAGAAAGATCAATAATGTCTTAAAAAAAAATTTCAGAACAAAAGTTTAATCTTTAAAAATGGAATACACCTGGGGCACCTGGGTGGCTCAGTCGGTTAAGCATCTGACTTTGGCTCAGGTCATATTTCGCGGTTTGTGGGTTCGAGCCCCATGTCGGGCTCTGTGCTAACAGCTCAGAGCCTGGAGCGTTTTGGATTCTGTGTCTCCTCCTCTCTATGCCCCTCCCCTGCTCATGCTCTATCTCTCTCTGTCTCTCAATATTAAATAAACATTAAAAAATATTTTTTAATAAATAAAATAAAATAAAATAAAAATGGAATACACCTTACATATCATGCTGGGTGGAGGACAGAAGGTGAAAGCTATGAAGTTAAAAAACTTGTTTAACTGAAGTGATTCTGTTATTCGGGAAAATCACATTCAGATCTCCTGTTGCTAACTACAGCATCTGGTAGCAGTCTTGGAATACTGATACATTTCAAGATAGACCATTTTTTATTAACTCTACCATTTGAAAGGTCAACGTGTTCTTGTGATGTCTCCTATGCAAAGATTTTATTGCACCCCAAAGTAGTTTCCAAGTTTTTTCATTTCAAGCCCCATTCTAAATCTTTCAATTTTCCACAGCATACCTGACATGAAGACAAGCAAAGAGAGTGAGTTCCACAGCCATTGGTAAAAACTGGTACTGAAGAATGAGCAATTATTTGTGGAGATGGTAGGAAGATTATACCTCAGAAGAGAGTACATGAAGATACAATAATTTAGTGAAATTAAAAGAGAATAACATTATTAGAAACAAACCTTAGCAAAATAACTTGCCTCTTTGACAGGACTTAAGTTAGAAGTCAAAGATTATATATGCCCTAGGAAAGCCCCAAGTGTGATTCTGATATGGGAGGGCATTAAATGAGACAGAAGCAAATAATGTCAGTTATGATAGATCAGCTAGAAAATACTGATCTAAAAACTATTTTTAAATTCTAAGTTTTAGATGAAATCCTTTAATACTGTCATCATTGTGAAAAATCAAAGTCTTCAACAATGATCACTATATTTTGACAAATCTACTGAAGACTAAAAAAACTTTATAATTTAAGAATATTAACCAATCTCGCCTATACCCCCTAATGAGATAATCACTTTCCCCTCATTTTCATTACATAATAAAATGAGAAAACTCTCTCTCTCTCTCTCTCTCTCTCTCTCTCTCTCTCTCTCTCTCTCTCACACACACACACACACACACACACACACACAGGAAATGTACTTTTAATTGAAGTGTGAACTCGTCTTAAATTCCATGCACATAAATGTTATGCAATAGGAACTTATTTCCCTCTTCCTTCAAATACCACCTTTCCTCAAAATATGCTTCTGTATAAGATTTCTCCCTGTTGGAGATGCCACTCTGTTCCACATTGTTACATGCAAATCTAGCAATGAAGAAAATTATTAAACTTATCCAGAAGAATGTCAAAAAAGAATACTGATCATGATGGAAGTACAAAGTAGAAGTCTGATTTGCAATAGATGTAAAAATATTTGTGTTAAAAACACATTAAAACAGACTTTGTTTAGACAAATTGTTTTACATCCTTATATCCCAAAAATCTGATTATACAATTATACCCCCAAAATAACCACGACCTGCCTATGTAGGAGAAAATGGAAGGTATCTTACTTTTTCACATTACTATAATGACATGCCAGATCATGTCACGTGAGAACACAGTAATTTCTAAAATAAAGTAAGAGTAATACTATAAAATGATTATTATGGTAGGGAGGAAAAAAGAGTGGAAATATTCAGATATAAAGGTCTACTCAAAAGTGAAATCTATGAAAAACAAATATGGATGAATCGGTATGTTTTGAGATTGATCAGGATTACAGACGATTCAGGTGGCACTATCATTTACTTCCAAACCTGTAAGAGAAGACTGCTCTGAAGAGCTCCTTAGTTTAAAAAAAACAGGTAGGGTGGGAGCAGCAGCAGCTTTACTACAACTGTTTTAACAACTCTTATTTATATTTAAAGGTAAGAAAAACTGAACATGCTCAACAGTTATAGTAACCCATAAGAACCAATTTCAGGGGTGCCTGGGTAGCTCAGTCGGGTAAGCGTCCAACTTTGGTCAGGTCACGATCTCACAGCTTGTGGGTTCAAGCCCTGCATGGGGCTCTGTGCTGACAGCTCAGAGCCTGGAGCCTGCTTTGGATTCTCTTTCTCCACCTTTCTCTGCCCCTTCCCAGCTTGTGCTCGCTCGCTCTCGCTCGCTCTCTCTCAAAAATAAATAAACTTTAAAAAATTTTTTTTAAAAAAAGAGCCAATTTCAAAAACCTTATAGGCACTAAGTGGGCTACCCACGGGCATAGTATGCCAGTGAATTATGTATGACAGAGTCATGTAAAAAGTTTTGTATTACTATGTATTATCTATGTCGTTACAAAACAGGTTTAGGTTTTCAATGAAGATTCTCACTAATTTTCAGGCAAATACTTCACATAGTAATTTAACCTCATATACATTGTTTAGAAATGGAAAAATAGGGGCGCCTGGGTGGCGCAGTCGGTTAAGCGTCCGACTTCAGCCAGGTCACGATCTCGCGGTCCGGGAGTTCGAGCCCCGCGTCAGGCTCTGGGCTGATGGCTCAGAGCCTGGAGCCTGTTTCCGATTCTGTGTCTCCCTCTCTCTCTGCCCCTCCCCCGTTCATGCTCTGTCTCTCTCTGTCCCCCCAAAAATAAATAAACGTTGAAAAAAAAATTTTTTAAAAAAAGAAATGGAAAAATAGGACTAAAGTCAATCACTGTTAGGTTTGAAAATGGCAGTTCGGATTTCTTAGTACTGTGCTTTACACTTATGTTTCTCAAAGTGGAACACTTTTAAATATAGAGGGTAACTAATGAAGGTTAATATTTATTGGGCACAGTATCACACAATGTGATGATTTCCTGGCGTATACTGTCTCATTTAATCCTTAATAACCTTAAAAATTAAGGACTATAACGATCCCCATCATAACTGAAGAGGCATAAATAATTTACCCAAGTGGCAGACAGTAGATTTGAACCCAGAGCCTAGAACCAAGGTAATGGGGAAAAGAGGGAAAGTGACTGAGACAGAGCACAGAAACATGAACTCCAGTGCAGAAAGGCATACTGCTTACTGGGGGCATGTAGTCCCTCCTCATACTCAGGATGAGAGGTTTTCAACTCTGCCTGTACATTAGAATCACCTGTAGGACTTTCTAAACCAACATCCAGGCCTGGGACCTCACTCAGATACTAGGCCTTCAACTGGCCTGGCCCTGGGGAAAACGCCGCTTTTCTTGTGTTGTTCTTTTGTTTGTTTAATTTCCGCAGGTAATTTTAATGGGCAGTGAGATTGAAAACCACTAATAATCATTTCCCACCCCATTAACCTCTCTGAGTAGCCAACTACAATCAAATTTACTAATCACCTACTTAGTTCTGAGCACTTTATCTATTATATTTTCTATTTACCCAACAAAGTGCTTAGTTTTTCTTTTCCTTAAACAGAGGAAACATTATAACTCTAGCAGCGCCTTTTTAAATAGAAAAAAATTGCCTGCTTTTCTTTAACAAGAGGAATTTAGGGGGGAAAGGCAGGGAGATAGCATCAAAGAGTTTGAAAAAAAAAAATCCCTTCTTTATGCACACATACACTCATTAGGTTTAAAACAATGTAAAAAGAAAATAAATAAATAAATAAATGTATGTATGTATGTATGTAGGTAGGTAAACAGGTCCTGAGTGTCAAACTAAAAAATTAAATGGCAGGCTATGAGACTAAAAAAAGTTCTGTAATACATGTTAAAAAAAGATTTAATATCCATGAAACTTCTTAATTCTGCTGGAGATGACAGTTAAAATACTAAGTAACTGTTATTGTGGTGATAAATCCCATTGTCTTCCCATGGCACTGTGACAATGATTATGCAGTGTTTTTACCCTATTAAGTCACCTGAATATAGACTAACAGGTGCTAAAGAAATCAAAGCATTACATAAGCACACCCAAACAACAATATGGCTGGTCATATCACGTAGTGAGAAATACAAGGATTTTGCTGAAAATCTTCTATAAGGAGTCTTACCTTTTCACTAAAAGTTATTCACTGCACATCCCACTCACCCCACACCAAAAACGCAACGAAAACTGTTCCAGACAGTCTCGGATCTGCTGGCCCTTTTATTTTACTAGAAGGGTGTAGTGGGGAGATTTCTGACAAGCATACAAGTTTGATCTAGGATTTGAACAAGAGATCTAAAATGAAGAATATAAATACTTCAAGTTGTACACAACTCTGGACTTCTCAGACAAACATTACAAAACTTCCTGCTTCCGGACAGCTCATTATTTGGTTCAAGTCTTCACATTCCTTTATTAGTCATGACCTTTTTACAAAGCTCTCATTCCTTATTGTTTGAATAACATCGGACTTTTAAATGTTGCAAATCAGACTTACAGGAAGGAACCCTTATCAAATGAAGAAGCCATCCCAGAGTTCATGCCCAAAGGAGGCTCTGATTACAGAGAGAACTCAGTAACCCCAGCAGAGTGTGTCCAGCACGTAGATTTCTTTTTAAAAACTGGTAGTAAACATATATCGTTCTGCAGATCTTAAATTTAGGTTCATCCACACATTTTTATCATATACAATTACAGGAACCTGCGTTTCCGCAGAAATTGACTCTGCAAGAAACTGGGAAGACCTGTGAGTGTGTGTGAAAGGCACAGACACAACGGTGAACCACTCATTACCAATTGTCACTGGGGTCTCACATGGCCCAGATCTGGCCTCTGAGCCATATGTCACTAGGCTCAAAGGCACAGATGAGAGGAGAGAACCACAGGGTAACTGGAAGAGAAAACAAGGGGGAGGAACCTCATAAATACGTGTACTTCCACCCCGAAGCTGAAGAGGTGGCCCAAAGGGCAGACTCAAGAAAAACCTTCGCTCCTGGGATCCGTCACATCGCCCAGGCCTGTAGGGCCTGCTAAAGGGGGCGTGTGGGGGAGGAAGGGCAGTGTCTGTGCCCCCTCCGGAGATCGAAACAAACGAAATTAAAGCAAGTTCTCACTTCCTGGTCGCCTACTCTTCCCGAAGGCCCCGACACAAGACGGACACCGGGGAAAGAGGGCTCCCGAGGAGTAAAGGGGGGGGGGCCCACCCCAGCCCTGCACCTTCCCGTCCTCGCCCTCCCCTCCTCCGGGCCTTACACGGTGACGTGACCGGAGCCGCGGACCACCACTGGGTCCGGCGAGTATTTGAGCAGCTGCTCCTCCAGGGCCCGCTCCTCGTCCTCCTCCTCCTCATAGATCTCGTCGAAATCCGCCATCCTGAGCCTCCGAGGCCCCCTGCCCAAAGGGGCCTGACTCCAGGGGCCGGGGCCGCGGCCGGGAAACGGGCAGGCGAGGCGGCGGAGGCTGAGGGGAGTCGCTGCCTCGGGCTCAGAGGCCGCGGAGTTCGCTCTTGGCTGCCTCGGCTCCGGCTACAGAGATGGGGTCCCGGCCGTCGCCACCGCCGCCGCCGCCATTACCATCAGCAATAACAACAACACAATGTCAACATCCGCCCAAGGGCCGACACCTCCACCAGTGCCGCCGCTGCCGCCGCCGCCGCAGCAGCAGCAACTCAGGCAACCACAGCAACAGCCAGAGCCACCCGCAGCGGGAGCAGCCGGCTACGGCATCGCGAGACTTCCCGGGAGTGCGGTCGGGCGCGTGGGCGCGCGAGCGCGCGCGAACGTGTGGCCTCGCGCGCTCCCAGGGCGCCTTCCTTCCTTCCTCCGCTCCCACCCGCCGACGACGCTTAGGCAGCGCGCCCCCGCCGACGCGGTCCCGCCCTCCAGCAAGTGAGTCCTGCAAAGGGCGGCTCCGAGGGCCCGGGGCGTTGATCCCGCCTGGAGGAATGGAGCCCGGAGTGTCTGTCCAATCAATGGAGCACTTAATCACCCAAAGTAACCTCTACCCCAAACTACTAAAAACAAAAACCCTGGTTGGAATACAAAATTTATAGTGCGTGTTTGCCAGTTTATCTAATAGCTGAATCTCGCTTTTTGTCAGTGTTTTTAGTCTTGATGGAAGCCAGAGTCTGCACTTTCCCAATTTGAGGAGCCCAACAGAAACATTGCAAATGTTTTTGTCCACTTTGATAAAAGAATTTTCAAAACATGTCCAAACTGAAACATCATGTCCCATCATCCCCTTAAATACAGGCCAATGATGCTATTTTTTTCTTACAAGAGAACTCCCTGTAGTCATGACATGAAGCAAAAAAATTGCCACATTCTCTGGGTTCCAGTTTGAAAGATGCAGTTTCCCTGCCCCAACTCCCTCATCAACCATAACCTGTTTTCTTCCCTTAAGACCTACGGAATCCCTTTCCCTTCCTTACAGCCCCTTCTAGAATGGAAAGGGTAGAGGAGGGAGAGGAGGGGAGGGGAGGAAGAGTTTAATGGATTCTGCTTACCTGCCTAGACCACTAATGAAGGCCTAAGGGTCACTCTGGGTGCTTAGTTTCATAGTCAAGAACCTGTCCGGCCATACAAAAAGTTCAGGGGCAGGAGTGGACTCCTGAGGGAGTCCTAGATAATGAGTATATACCACAAAGACAGGAGAGAACAGTCATACTGGATCCAGGGCTGGTGTCAGACTATTCTGCAAGTACAGTGTTCACATTCTGACATTTCCCTTTAGATGGGTCATTGTTGAACTTGAGAAAAATGCAAAGGAGGGCAATAAGGACGGCAAGAATACCAAACATTTTCTTATTGGAAATGGTTGAAGGACATGAGCATAGGTAGCCAAGAAAAGATAAAGGAAAACCGTAGTAGTTGTATCAGACTTGCTGTATATCTCCCCAGAGGGCATTTATTCATTTACTAATTCAACAAATATATACTGAGCTCTATGTGTCAGGCATTGTGTGCGCGTGTGTGTGTGTGTGAATGAAATACAGTCCCTGCCTTCTAGTAGTTTATTTCTCACTAACGTAAGCAATTATAATTGTGTCAAGTGCTCCCAGAGGAGTATACAGAGGGTACTAATGAAGCACACAGAAGGCAGCTTAGTTTGGTGGTTAGCAGTGGGCTGTGAAGCGTGACTGCCTGCCTTTGAATCTCAGCTCTGTCACTTACTATGTGACCCTGAACAGGTCACTTAACCTCTCTGTTCCTCATGTGTCAAATAAGAATAATAGTACCCACCCCCCACCCCCACAACGGCCTCCTCCGCAGATGCATGAAATGCCTAGAAGAAGGTCTGGCACACAGCAAATAAGGGCTGTCTAAGGCCCCATCCCACTAATCAGCTCTATGAGGATCAGCACAATTGCTCGCATTATGTAATGCTTTACTGTTTATAAAGCACATACATATCATTGAATATTCCCCCAAGACTCCTATGAGGTAACCAAGGAGGATGTAATTTAGTCCTTCATCTCGGAGACGCTATGTGACTTCCTCATGGCCAAATAGCTATGTAATAGTCAAACCCACGGCTTCAACCTCAGTGCACTGGGTAGGCCAAGCTCCTGAGTTTCCTTCTTAGCAGGAACCAAGAGGCCAGTGGCTGCCCTCCGTTGAAGGAGCCGCTGCAAATGGGAGGGTGAAAAAAGGGAACAAGAGGAAGCAAGGTCAGCGTGTTCTAAGCGTGGCCCACACCCAGCGTGCCGTGACTGAGAATTCACCTTTCTGTGGAGACAGTGGCCGAGATAAGGCGCTGGGGCCCCAAAGTATCTAAACCATCACATAGCTGGAAACTTCCCAAGGGCAGAGGAAGTCACCCACAGCAACTCACAGCTCAGCCACAGCTCCTGCTTCAGAAAAGGAGCTGGATAAATGTTCTCTGAATGGACACATATTGCTACTAGTGCTAGTTCCAGAACAGCACGAGTTAACTAGGCTTCTGAGGACTGTGTGAATGTCACCCTTTATCTTAACACTGGTTCTGTGTGGGAGAAATGTTCTTAGTCTAAGATCTATTCAACAGAGAGATCTTTGTATCTCCCGCTGCCTCGGTGTAAGGTGGGGGGCTGTTTTATTTCTGTTCTTCCTATTTTGCTCTTCTTTTTCCTGCTCTGAAAAAAACCTGTCAGAGCTAGCAAAGGGGTGTGGGACCTGGGAACGAGACGGAGAGGATGAGAGAAGATGAGTCCAAAGTTTCCCTAATGATCGATGACATCACAATCCCAAACTCCACCCCCCAACCTTCCAGGGCCCAGTTTCCTGTCAAACTTCTTCCCCAGTTTCTCCCCGGGAACAAACTCCCCTTCTCAATATCTTTTCCCTCAGTGTTCAGTGTTCTCCAGCTCTCTACTGTACAGGCTCCTCTCCGTTTGGCTCCCCTTTACATTCCTACCTCACACGCTGTCACGTTTACCTTCAGACTAAATGGCTCAAAGCCAAATGAGATAATGCCTCAGAGGCCTCATGAGGCAACAGACGGACATTCAGTTGCTTTTAAGGCAGATATTCCTAGATTTGAAAACTTACCAGTTCTATCACTACCTAGCCAGTGGCTTTGGGCAGATTCAACTTCCTAAGCCTCCTTTTCTTCATTCTGAAATGGAACTCATGCCATTGAGGTTGTCAAAGATCAAATGAGGTAATGCTGTGGACTGAATTGTATCCCCCCACCTAAAATTTATATGTAGGAATCCTAACCCTCCAATGTGATGGTATTGGGGAAGTCAGGCCTCTGGAGGTAATTAGGTGAGGTCCCGAGAGTAGGTCCTTAGGATTTAGTGCCTTTGTAAGAAGAGACCAAAGAGCTTGCTCTCCCCACCAATCTCCCCTTGGTGTGAGGACACAGAAAAAAAGATTGCCACTGGCCTCACAGGAAGCTATCTCTCACCAGGAGCCAAATAAGCCAGCCCTTTGATCTTGGACTTCCAGTCTCCAGAACTGTGAGAAATAATCTTCGGTTGTTGAAGCCACCCAGCCTGTGGTATTTTGTCATGACAGCCCGAACTGACTATGACGGCATGTCAACCCTCCCTTTTTCACTCATTTATTCATTAAATAAATATGCATTGACTTATTCCCATGTGCCATATTCTGTGTCAGGAACGAGGGCTTAGCAATAAGATATTAAAACACAATCCATGCCTCCATGTAGCATAAAATACATTGGGGCACGAGGGAGGGCTGACGAGTAATTTCAAAAATGATTAACTATTAGAATTGTAGTCAGTCCTGTGGAGAAGTTCAGGGACCATGAGAACAGTTAATGGTTGTAACTCAACTCTGAGAAATCAGCAAAAGTATAAGGATGGGAAACAGAACAGAAGAGAAAGTTCCAGGTAGTGGGACAAGCATGTTTGTAGCAACAGAGGCTGCTATAATGGAGTACTATAGACATATAAAAAACAGAAATTTATTTCTCCACCCTCATGACCTATTCTTCTACCAAAGACCCCACCTCCCAACACCATCACATTGGGGGTTAAGACTTCAACCTATGAATTGTGGGGAAACACAAACATTCAGTCTATAGCAATGGTTAAAGACCCTGAAGCAGAAAAGAGCATGGCCTAAATCAGGTACAAACCAAAGCCACTGTGGTTGGACCATAATAAGGAAGGCAGAGCCAAACTGAGATGGGTTCAAAGAGGTTGATAGAAATTTGAAGGCCTTGCTAAGGAGTCTGAACTTCATCCTGAAAGTAAAGGTGATACACTGAGGATGTGAAGCCAGGCAATGGGTCCAAAAAAGCCAGTGCATTTTAAAATTTTCAAGTGGGAGGGGCACCTGGATGGCTCAGTTGGTTAAGCATCCAACTTCGGCTCAGGTCATGATCTTGCAGTTCGTGGGTTCAAGTCCCACGTCTGGCTCTGTGCTGACAGCTCAGAGCCTGGAGCCTGCTTCAGGTTCTGTGTCTCCCTCTCTCTCTCTCTCTCTCTGCCTGTTCCCTGCTCACGCTCTGTCTCTCTCTCTCAAAAATGAATAAACTTAAAAAAGATTTTTTTTAATTTTCAAGTGGGAGACCAGTAGTCCAACCTACCCAGAATACATCTCCCACTTCTTCTGAAACCAGCATATCCCCAGATGATTTACGGTAAATCATACCTCCCCCACTCTAAGTACTTGTGATTGGGTTAAGCTGACCATATCATCAATTCCAAGAGTGGGCTCATGGCCTAAAGCTGGCAAATCAGAGGCCGTGGGATACCTTGGGGCACAGTGATTGCTTTGAATGGACACATGATTCAGACACCACCAATGAGATTCAATACCAGGACTTTTAATAGAACTATGGGGAAGGAGGGAAAACTCCTTTTGTATGAAACAGGAGCTATGTCGCTCTTGCCATGGTAGAAAATGCTTAGAAATGTTGCCAACCCTGAGGAAAATAGGGTCAAGGGATGAAACAAACATGACTTTGTCTTCATGATCATGTTTGAATCTCCTGCGTTCAGCCCAGGTTTATAGGAGAGGATAATGGATTCAGTTTGTGGAATGGGAGACACCAAATGGAGATGCCCAGTAGAACATAGATAAAGACATTAGAAAGATAGATGGATAGATGTGTGCATGGGCGAATGGATAGACAGACAATGCAGGGCAAAGGGAAGAAAGGGAAGAAAGGGAAGGAGGAGATGCAAAACAGAATTCTTGGCAGGGAATGCAGTCTCTCCTATGCTGTCCTGTCCTCCATTCCCTTGTGGTGTATTCAATAAACTCCTGTCGCCTTAAAAAACTATTCTTGACAGGAAATACATTGGGATCCATCAGATCCCATAGATGGTAAAAGCAGCCATAGAAATGACCGAGATGGGGGTGCCTGGGTGGCTCAGTTCGTTAAGCGCCAACTTCGGATCAGGTCATGATCTCAAGGCTCCGTGAGTTCAAGCCCCGCATCAGGCTCAGTGCTGACAGCTCAGAACCTGAAGTCTGCTTCGGATTCTGCGTCTCTGTCTCACTGCCCCTCCCCCGTGTGTGTGTGTGTGTGTGTGTGTGTGTGTGTGTGTGTGTGCGCGCGCGCGCGCATAAACATTTAAAAAATTTAAAAAAAAAAAGAAAGAAATGACTGAGATGGCTCAAGAGCCAAGAGGTGAGATGGCCTAGGGAGACTGTAAGAAGATAAGAGGATCTAAGATAAAGGAATTTCAGTGATTAGCGATAGGGAGAGGAAGAGGGACCGATGAAGGAAATTGAGAGGAAAAAGCCAAACTGGTGAAAGGCAAACTGAGACAGTGTGGTGTTACGAATGGAAAAGGAAAGGAAAGGAAAGGAAGGGGAGGGGAGGGGAGGGGAGGGGAGGGGAGGGAAGGGAAGGGAAGGGAAAAGGAGATAGTAATTGTCCACATGAGATGCTGCAGAGATGATGTAAGATAGGAATCAAAGAATATCCGCTGTATTTAGGAGAAGAGCAAATCCTAGGGAAGGACTTAATTCTGTAACCAGCAATTGACAGAGCCAACCAGAACCCCTTGACTCTGCAAACACATAGGAATCCTAAATCAATATAATCATTAAAAAACAGTAACAAAAGGGGAGCAAAACTCCCCACTCCTTAAGTGGAGACTATGCAGAGACTTCCCTGCAAAGAGTGCAGCGTGGGGGCGCCTGGGTGGCTCAGTCAGTTAAGCGGCCGACTTCGGCTCAGGTCATGATCTCGCAGTCCGTGAGTTCGAGCCCCGCGTCGGGCTCTGTGCTGACAGCTCAGAGCCTGGAGCCTGTTTCAGATTCTGTGTCTCCCTCTCTCTGACCCTTCCCCGTTCATGCTCTGTCTCTCTCTGTCTCAAAAATAAATAAACGTTAAAAAAAAAATTCAAAGAGTGCAGCGTGGAAAGTAGAGATGACTAACTACAATGGCAACACCTCACAAATGCTACTGCAGCCAGGAAATCAAGGTCAATATCAACACCTGTAAATCATGTTGATAATATGTACCTTTGTTATGATATGGTGAAAATGGCACCTAACCTTTCTGATCTTCCTCCTAAATACCCATAGCGCCACCCTAACCATGAGAAAAACATTAGACAAATTCCAATAGTGAGGCATCCTGCAAAATACCTGGTAGCTGTATTCCTCACGGCTGTCAAGGTCATCAAAAACAAGAACAGTCTGAGAAACTGTCACAGCCAAGAGGAGCCTAAGGAGACATGATGACTAAACACAATGTGATATCCTGAATGGGATTCTGGAATAGATGAAGGAAATTAGGTAAAAACTAAGGAAATCTGAATAAACTGTGGACTTTAGTTGATAATAATGTATCACCCACAACTGTATGGTCAACTAATCTTTGACAAAGCAGGATTGACTATCCAATTAAAAAAAGAGTCTTTCCAACAAATGGTGTTGGGAAATGGACAGCAACATGCAGAAGAATGAAACGGGACCACTTTCTTACACCATACACAACAATAAGTTTAAAATAGATGAAAGACCTAAATGTGAGATAGGAAACCATCAAAAATTCTAGAGGAGAACACAGACAGCAACCTCTTTAACCTTGGCTGGGGCCACTTCTTACTAGACACATCTCTAGAGGTAAGGGAAACAAAAGCAAACATGAACTATTGGGACCTCATCAAAATAAGAAGCTTCTGCACAGTGAGGGCAACAATCAACAAAACCAAAACGCTATCCATGGAATGGGAGAAGATATTTGTGGAATGCTGGGGTGGCTTAGTCAGTTAAGTGACCAACTCTTGATTTTGGCTTAGGTTATGACCTCACAATCATGGGCATGGAGCCTGCTTGGGATTCTCTCTCTCTCAGCAGCCCCCTCAAAATAAATAAATACACTTAAATTTAAGAAAAAATAAAAAAGAAGATATTTGCAAATGACATATATGATAAAGAGTTAGTATCCCAAATCTATAAAGAACTTATCAAACCCAACACCCAAAAAACAAATAATCTAGCCAAGAAATGGGCAGAAGGTATGAACAGACATTTTCCCAAAGACATCCAGATGGCTAACAGAAACATGAAAAGACGCTCAATATCATTCATCATCAGGGAAATACTTATCAAAACTATGATGAGATATGACCTCATGCCTGTAAGAATGGCTAAAATTAACAACACAAAAAGACCACAGGTGTTGGTGAGAAGGCAGACAAAGGGGAACACTTTCACTCTGTTGGTGGGAATGCAAACAGGTGCAGCCGCTCTGGAGAACAGTATAGAGGTTCCTCAAAAAGTTAATAATAAAACTACCCTATGATCCAGCAATTGCACTATGAGGTACTTACCCAAAGGATGCAAAAATACTGATTTGAAGGGATACATCCACCCCAATGTTTATAGCATCATTATCGACAATAGTCAAACTATAGAAAGAGCCCAAATGTCCACCAATTGATGAATAGATAAAAAAGATGTGTTGTATATATATATATGCATATAATGCAATTTTACTCAGCCTTCAAAAAGAATGAAATCGTACCATTTGCTATGCTGTGGATAGAGCAGGAGTGTATTATGCTAAGTGCAATAAGTTAGTCAAAGAAAGACAAATGCCATATGATTTCACTTACATGTGGAATTTAAGAAACAAAACAGAGGCACCTGGGTGGCTCAGTCGGTTAAGCATTCGACTCTTGGTTTTGGCTCAGGTCATGATCTCACGGTTTTGTTTGTTCAAGCCCTGCGTCGGGCTTTGTGCTGGCAGCACAGAGCCTGTTTGGGATCCTCTCTCTCTCTTCCTCTCTCTGCCCCTCCCCACTTGTGCTGTCTCTGTCTCTCTCAAAATAAATAAATAAACTTAAAAAAAAAAAAAAGAAGAAACAAAACAGATGAACGTATGGGACGGGGGGGAAAAAGAGAGAGAGGGAAGCAAACTCTAAGAGACTTCTTTAAAAATATTTTTTAGGTTTAAAAAATGTCTCAGTTGGGGTGTCTGGGTGGCTCAGTCAGTTATTTGTTTTTTGGGTGTTGAGTTTGATAAGTTCTTTATAGATTTGGGATACTAACTCTTTATCATATACGTCATTTGCAAATATCTTCTTTTTTATTTTTTTACTAAAAAAATTTAAGTTTATTTATTTATTTTGAGGGGGCTGCCAAGAGAGAGGGAGAGAGAGAATCCCAAGCAGGCTCCATACCACGACTGTGAGATCATAACCTAAGCCAAAAGCATCTGGTTAAGCATCTGTGCTGATAGCTCAGAGCCTGGAGCCTGCTTCAGATTCTGTGTCTCCCTCTCTCAATCTCTGCCCCTCTCCTGCTTGCTCTCTGTCTCACTCTCTCTTGAAAATAAATACATATTTCAAATTTTTTTTTAAAAAGAAATAAGAATTTTTTTTTTAAAAGGCTCAATATACACCAAACTTGTGATATAGGAATGGCCAACCTAAGAAATTAGTTGGAGAAAGGATCATATCAAGTATATGATTCCTGAAAAGGGCAAATGAGATAGGATCTACAATAAAGTGCCTGGAACCTGGTAATCACAGAGAATATGTCAGCTATTTTTCCTCTTATTATTTTATTGCTATTAAAACATGACAAGAGTGAACAAGAGTAATAGGAATAATTGTACTGAGATTAACATATGCTTTTCTTTAATGTTCCTGAACTTATTTATTTGCATGAAGTAGATATGATATTAGGATACCTGGCAACAGGAGTAGAAATGTGTAGTGCCAGCCATGAGCACTATGTCCAGCCCTAAGCACCATCTTCCTAGGGGCGAGGAAGAATTTTTTTTTTAATTTTTTTTTTCAACGTTTATTTATTTTTTTTGGGACAGAGAGAGACAGAGCATGAACGGGGGAGGGGCAGAGAGAGAGGGAGACACAGAATCGGAAACAGGCTCCAGGTTCTGAGCCATCCGCCCAGAGCCTGACGCGGGGCTCGAACTCAGACCGCGAGATCGTGACCTGGCTGAAGTCGGACGCTTAACCGACTGCGCCACCCAGGCGCCCCTGGGCGAGGAAGAATTTTAAAACACATCAAGAGGGTTTTATATTGTTTTGAGAAACTCAAACTTCTTGGTTCTCTGGGAAGACAAACAAAATGTCTTACTTAGTCTTTACTCACAGGTATGGTTCCAAAAACAGAAATTGATCATCTCAACCCTCACCGATCATTTTAAAAGATCTTTTTCAACGTAAAATTTGTGTGATGGGTGCCACCCTTAGAGTTTGTGGTCCCCAGAGCATAAGTAATGTAAAATAGCACTGCTTAACTCCAGTGGATAGAGGAAAGGTTGCTTGCCATACAACTATGTCAAAAGCTCTGAGGAAGCAACAGATAACCTCTGCTGCTTCCATAGTCACCTCAACAATTGTGCTCCTGAGGGAGAGGGAAAAAAGATGATATAAACAGACTTGGAGCCTCCTGAAAGCAGAATCTATTTTGTTTGGGAGAAGAAACAAACACTTATGAGGCAGACATGCCATCAGGCACTGTTCTAAACCCTTTGCCCACAGCAACTCACCTAGGCTCACAAACATCCTTAGAATGTAAGATCTTCATCCCTACCTCACATGTGTGCAAATTGAGGCAAAAGGAAATTAGGTAACTTGGCCCAAGGTCACACACCTAGGAAGTGGTAGAACCAGGACTGGAGCCTAAACAGCGAGTTTCCTCTTCCCATGATCTTTCCGCTTTGTTTTTAAACTCCAGCAAGAGAACTATTCAGATTACTTCCCTCTACCTTCCCAATAACTACAATAGTGCTTAGCACATGTTTGGTGCCTTAAAAATATTAGATACATGAAATCATCCCATTTCTTTTTTTCCTTGATTTCACACTGTATATACATATTTACTGTGTCTTCCCCCAGATATTTTTATAAAGAACGGTAAAATAGGGGCGCCTGGGTGGCTCAGTCGGTTGAGCATCAGACTTCGGCTCAGGTCATGATCTCGCGGTTCGTGAGTTCGAGCCCCGCATCGGGCTTTGTGCTGACAGCTCAGAGCCTGGAACCGGCTTCGGATTCTGTGCCTCCCTCTCTCTCAGCCCCTCCCCTGCTCATGCTCTGTCTCTCCCTGTGTCTCAATAATAAATAAACATTAAAAAAAATTTTTTTAATAAAAATAAAAAAGATCAGTAAAATATATGGATTTTCTTAGATTACCCTAGAATATCTGTGGCTGCTTACCTGATTTAAACCAACACTGTAAATATGACATACAAGTTGTACTGGCTTTTCTTCTCTGCCATCTTTTAAATTCACAAATGTCTGGACACTACCCCTAAAATTATAGGCTCACAGAAACAGAATGGTGTCCAGAAGTCATCTTGTCCACACTGGCTCCAGAACTTTGCTTCAGTCTAAACCATGTGGTGCTTCCTTCTTTATTGAGCATCTCAATAATTACATTAAATAGCTATAGCATATTGAGCATAAGCAAAAATATGATGTTCTTCCACAGTTTTTAAAGACTATATTCTTTAAGGTCTAAGATTATGTCTTGGTGCTTTTTTTTCCTTTTTTTTTTCTCCAAGCCCTTGAATATAGCCTGGAATCCAAGAGTCATTCAATACAACCTCATCCATTAATTCTCATTCCAATCTCTGGGGACACAAGTTTACTCCTTCTTCTATGTGACAGTCCTTCGAATAAGTGAAGATATCCCCACCTAAAATCATTTTTCTTTGAGCTAAACCTGCCCATTTACTTCAACCAATTTTTCTTCAAGAAGGTAGATGCAAGTTCCTGACTCTTTGCAGAGGCTGTATCCGACTCCCACACCTTTTTTATTATTTGGGGATCAGAACCAGATATAGTGTGATTTGACCAGGGTGAGAGCCAGCCTCCAAGAAGATCCCTCCTGAGCCTCATCATCCAGTATTCATGCCCTTCTGTAGTCCCCTCCCACACTGAATAGAGCTGACTGGTATGACCAATAGGATTTGTGAACATGACAGCATGTGATTTCTGAAGCTAGGCTATGAAAGACATGGCGGCAACTATATTATTCTCTTAAATCACCCACTCTGGGGGAATGCTAGCTGAAATGTCACGAGGACACTCAAACTCCACCATAAGTAGGCTCAGATGGAGAGGAACTGAGGTTTTCTGTCACTCATGCGAATTAAGCCATCTTAAAAGCAGATTCTCCAGCCCTAATCAAGCCTTCAGATGACTGCAGCCCCAACTACCATGATGACTGGAACACACCCTGTTCCAGACCACCCAGCTAAGCCACTTACCAATTCCGAACACACAGAAACTGCCGGAAATAACAAACATTTATTCTTCCTTAAGCCACAAGGTTTTGAGGTACTCAGTTACGTAGTAATAGATGATTATTCCAACCAAGTCAGAAGACAAAAGGATTAGCTCTTCCTTCTTGACCCTGGATATCATAAGAAATGGCAGAAAGACCATTTGAAAGAAAGACCATTGAAAGGAATCTTTCAATCAATAGACTGATCAAACCATTAATTTTTAAGATTTGGGGGAGATGTGTGTGTGTGTCCATGTGTAAAAATTTCTCTGGTATCTTTTTTAGGTAAGGTGTGTGTGTGTGTGTGTGTGTTTTAAGTTTATTAAGTAATCTCTACACCCAACACAGGGCTTGAACTCACGGCCCAAGATCAAGACTCACATGCTCCTCGCACTGAGCCAAACAGGTGCCTCAGTTAAGCTGTTTTATTTTATGCCTCTGCAGCATTGCCATAATGCCATACTTAGACACTCAGCACGTAACTTTTTAAATATTGTGCTTCACCCTTAAGGCTTGAGAAGCACAACCAATTTTTGCTCATGAATGGGTGAGATGAAAATCTATTTTGCACCCTTTTGGAACTCTCACTGGGAGCCAGTGGTCTCTTGTTCACCAATGTTAAGATTTTTCTACACTTCTTTGAGTGTGGTACAGGGAAGAGTTGGATTTAATAGGCTGGACTTCTCACATGATTCAGTTTAGACAACGCCTAGCTTCCAACAGGAACTTAGAAGACAGTCTGCCTCTGTGTCCTTGTCTCACTTCTCACCCCACCCCCCACACTTAGGCACTAGCCTTGCTATGGTGTTTTCACTCACATCTAGTTTGTTCTTACAATATTTTCTCATAGCATTTTCTTTCTGAATGTCTGCTTCTTACATTTATACTTTGAAGTTTCTTTCTTTTCTACTACCATTGGGTAGTATGTCCCAACCTCTTCTGCAAACATGAGTTACTTTTATATAGAACTTAATTTATTTTTTTATATATTGAACTACATTTTTTTTAAGTTTATTCATTTAAAAAATTTTTTTTAATGTTTATTTATTTTTGAGAAACAGAGAGAGACAGACAGAGTGCGAGTGGGAGAGGTGCAGAGAGAGAGAGGGAGACACAAAATTGGAAGCAGGCTCCAGGCTCTGAGCTGTCAGCATAGAGCCCGACGTGGGGCTCGAACTCACAGACTGCATGATCATAACCTGAGCCAGTCGGACACTTACCCGACTGAGCCAGGCAGGGGCAGAAAGAGAGAGAGAATCCAAGCGGGCTCTGCACTGTCAGCCCGGAGCCCCACGCAGGGTTCGAAACTAAGATCATGACCTGAGCCAAAATCAAGAAATGAAGAATCGGATGCTTAACCAACTGAGCCTACCAGGTACCCTGATATAGAACTAAATTTCAAAGATAAAATTCTCTCAAGTTAACTTTAGGCCTTCAATATTCAAGGTATTATATTGCTCCTAATGACATTAAGCACTTAAGAAGATGGGTGAACAATTTTAGGCTTTGGGAGATCCACTGATAGCTCTGTGCTTGATATATTTAAAGATACTAGTGTGTCCTTAGAAGATACAATGAACTTTGAGGTACTCAGGGGGTTCAGAAAAATAAATGCACCTTACTACCATGAGAATAACTTAAACCTGGAGGAACAAAATAGTTCTAAGTGAACTTCAGAAATCTTGCTATTATTATTTTTTTCAATTTGTTAACATTATTTTTAAGAGAGAGAGAAGGAGAGTGAATGGGGGAGGGTCAGAGAGAGAGGGAGTCACAGAATCCGAAGTAGGCTCCAGGCTCTGAGCTGTCAGCACAGAGCTCGACGTGGGGCTGGAACCCACAAACCGTGAGATCATGATCTGAGCCGAAGTCAGACGCTTAACTGACTGAGCCACTCAGGTGCAACCCCTCTTTTTCAAAAAAAAAAAATGTTTAATGTTTATTTGCGAGAGAGAGAGACAGAGCATGAAATCTTGCTATTATTTTTATTGTTGTAGTTAATTGCACCACAGGAAGACATTTGGATTGAACATGTAAAAGAATGCACTCTTTGTTCAGAAAAATAAGGGGGAAATGAGGCAAAGAAAAAAGACCATCTACGTTAAAAATAATATTTATATCAGTGTTTATACACAGTGCAAAACATTTTACAAAACATTTCACTTATGTCTCATCTCACCCTCACAACAATCCAATGAACTAAACAGTGGGATGTTATTCCCATTCTATACATTTCAGAGGAAACAGGTTAAATGACTTACTCAAGCTCAAATGGCTCCTGAAAGGCTGAGATGTAGTGAAGATCAAAGACTCCTTTTGTTTCTGTGGGTAAGTTTCCACTACCAGGAAGGGAAGATAAATAAGAAGGAAAAAAATACAAACTTAATGGGAAAAGGCGGCTAACCGTTTTTTACACAGTATAACGAGGCACTGCTGAGTGGTTATAAAAAAGCTCATTTACCTCCCCAAACACTTAACATTCCCAGGATGATATTTAAGAAACAGGAAGCTGGGTTGACTCAATACTTGTTATCCTCAGTTGTGCGGCAAAGCTAATTATAGTATACATTGCATGGAGTTGTTGGGAGGATTAAATAAGATAATATATTTAAAGAATGGTAAGTATTCAATAAGTGTTAGTTGTTATTATTGATGACTGTGTTATTTCAATCAGGGTGGATCGAATACTAGAATAAGGAGCAGTAGATATGCATTTTCATGCCGCATTGTAATCAGCCTACCCTGAATTATCTTCCTTCAGTTCTCTTATCTAGAGAATGAAGACAATGTTCCTTTCTAGCTGCCTCCTTCACAGAAACAATTCATCATGCTGGATCGTGTTCTGAGCATCGAAAAGCTGTATAGAAATACAAGAAAATACCGCAACTATTTCTCTCCCCGTTTTTGTCTCTCCTTGCCCTCCTGAGCAAAGCCATACAACAGGGCAATGGAAGGGGTTTATGAGTAGTCATCCATTCAGACCTACGCAGTTGCCCGACAGCTTAAAAATTCAATGGCTGAACTGGAAAGAACAGTCAACTTGACCTCATTGTTTTCTGAGATTCAGACGAATAGCTCTTACCATCTGTAAGAGGTTCATGTACCATCTAAGGAATGGACAGATTATTTTGCCATGGATTAGCATAGTGATTAGCCCATGAGAGGTTTGTGCACAAGGAGATACTTCCTCCAAATGTCCTTGCAAGGCTGTTGTGGCTGCTGTTTACCTTAGAAGTGATCCCACTTTGGGGGTGCCTAGCTGGCTCAGTCAGTTGAGCATCCAGCTTCAGCTCAGGTCATGATCTCGTGGTTCTTGAGTTCGAGCACGAGTCAGACTCTGTGCTGACAGTGCCGATCCTGGAGCCCACTTTGGATTCTGTGTCTCCCTCTCTCTCTGACCCTTTCCCACTCTCTCTCTCTCTCTCTCTCTCAAAAATAAATAAGCATTTTAAAAAATTTTTTAAAAAAAGAAGTCTTTCTCTGTATGACTTACTTAACAGAAGACCATGGGGGAGGGGAAGGGGAAAAAAAAAGTTAGAGAGGGAGGGAGGCAAACCATAAGAGACTCTTAAAAACTGAGAATAAACTGAGGGTTGATGGGGGGTGGGAGGGAGGGGAAAGTGGGTGATGGGCATTGAGGAAGGCACCTGTTGGGATGAGCACTGGGTGTTGTATGGAAACCGGCTTGACAATAAATTTCATATTAAAAAAATAATAATAAAATAAAAAATTTAAATTAAAAAAAAAAGAAGTGATCTCACTTTGGTTCAGAGATCTCACTCTGTTAGATCCCTGTAACTTCATTCCAACAGCATTCCTCCTGCCACCCCACGGCCAACCACTGGGAACAGATGTTTAAGGGCTTGTCACATGAGTAAGTGATCATTCTTGTCAGTATCACAGAGCAGCTGATCATTCATGATCAGATCATGATTGTTGACTAAGTCAGGGTCATTCGGACCCAACTACACGCTGTGGTAATAGCATGCGATTCTACACTGTCCTGCTTGATTTGAGATGTTTCAGGAATGATGTAACTTGGCAAATGAATCTAGAATCAAAAGCTCTTTAGATGATAATCTTAGGTCAACTACGAGCGATGCCAATCAACCCATGAATGTAATGTTTCTCACATGTTGATTTTAAAATTAGTGCCCACTAATATGGGCTATTTCAGGTTAGTGAAATGAGCTTATAAATTTTAGATAGTTCAGGTCCCCTATCATCACATACGTGTCAAACGTCATTTGATAAATGCCATTGCCAAAGGCTTAGGTATTACTTTCTGTTCTCATTCCTGAGATGATCAAAAACAACATTATGATGGTCATGTTGAACAGAACAGTTCAGTCAGATTTAATTGAGTCAGATTAGGCTCAAATCATTAGGGAACATTCTTACAATCCTTTTTAATACCCCTTTTGTCTCGGATCATAATTAAAATAATATAGAAACAACTTTATTAATATAGTTGCAACTATATTCATCTGTATTGAGCCTGTCTTTCAGTTTTCTGTCCACTCAAACTTAAGAGATCTTCTTGTGATTTATTAACTATTATCTTCACATTTGCCTGCATGACACTGAATTACACAATCGAGAAATTTTACTGTATACTTTCTCTTCCAGGTTAGTGTTAAAACTTCCCTTTCTAGAAAATTGACTTTCATCCACATCTTTTGATTTCTTCCATCTTTTCTATATTTTCTTTCTCCTGAGATACGTTATTTCTTTCCTTTGGCTATAATCACAGTGACTTCTTTTTTTCTCTTCCTTTCCTTAACTAATATCTCAAAGATGGTTTAAATACTGACCGAACAACTGTATTAAAAATTTTAACCACATGCCGTTTTCGAAGATTAACAGTGAAGAAGATTTCTTTGCATTTAGACTACATTGCGGTAGATACAAAAATATTTCTTAAGAATATTTGGTCAAGGGGCGCCTGGGTGGCTCAGTCGGTTAAGTGTCTGACTTTGGTCCAGGTCATGATCTCACAGTTCGTGAGTTCGAGCCCTGCATCAGGCACTGTGCTGACAGCTCAGAGCCTGGAGCCTGCTTCAGATTCTGTGTCTCCCTCTCTCTCTCTCTCTCTCTCTCTGCCCCTCCCCAGCTCATGCTCGCACTCTGTCTCTGTCAAAAATAAATAAACTTAAAAAAAGAAAAAGAATATTTGGTCAAAGGGAGGCATAGTTTGTCCTCTCTGGGACATTGGCTTATAGCCATCTAACTGTCAAAATCAGCATTTCTCACTGTGATTTTTTTAAGTTTCTTTATTTACTTTGAGAGAGAGAGAGAGAGAGAGAGAGAGAGCACTTGAGTAGGGGAGGAGCAGAGAGAAAGGGAGAGAGAGAGAGAATCCCAAGAAGGCTCTGCACTGTCAGTGCAGAGCAGAGCCCAATGTGTGGCTCAAACATATGAACCATGAGATCATGACCTAAGCCAAAATTGAACGCTTAACCAAATGAGTCACCCAGGCACCTCTCCCAATGTGATTTTATTCTGAGAAAATCTAGTTCTATAAAATGCTTCCAGAAAAAAAACAAAAACAAAAAAACAGAGAAGCGTATTTTTGTTTTTTCCTTTCTTTTCTTCTTTTTTTCTTTTCTTAGTATCGATTGCTATGCTTTAAGTTGTAGCTAACAAAATTAAATTCAAACTGTTTCAAAACATGGAGATATTTATTGGCTTCACTGATGGCTAGAGTCTAGAGGTGGGGCAGGCAAAATGCAGTTTGCCCAGGCCTCCAGATCTATTTCTGGACTCTGCTTACATCTGTATATTAGACTCTTCCCTCTTCTCTGCAAAATGACTGCAGCAGATCCAGCCCTCATAGTCTCCAGAGTATTAAAGAGAATCAGTATTCTTTAAAATTTTTGAGATTGGCTCTTATTGGACCGTCTCAGGTCACCTGCTATTTACCAAGCCAATACCGTGGAAGGGATAACATACTGATTGGCTTAGCCTAGATCACATGTTCCTCTGTGGAGCCATAGATAGTGTCAGGTTCCCCAGAATTCCAAGGCTGAGACCACACACTAGGAGTGCTGTAGAAGCAACTAACAGGTGTCCACTATCAATAAATTTGGAAAACACAGGCTTATACTCACTTCTAAGTTCAAGCACAGTCCCGAAAAGGAGGAAGCCTTCAAGCCTAGAGAATAAGCATCAGGAAGAGATCAGTCCCATGAGATTTATGATCACCAAAACTTAATATAAGACTGTTGGAACAGAAGCCCTCTTAGGAGAAAATGTATCTGGTATGCTCACCACTTTTCCCTGGTGCATTGGAGAATGGCTGACATATTGTAAGCACTCAATAAATATTTGTTGAATTAATGAAAGAACTGTTTCGTTTTGTTTTTTACTTTAGAGAGAGAGTTCAAGCAGGGGAAAGGGGGGCAGACGGAGACAGAATCTTAAGCAGGCTCCATGCTCAAGACAGAGCCTGACACAGGGCTTTGATCCCACGACCCTGGGATCACGACCGGAGCCGAAATCAAGAGTCAGACACTCAACCAACTAAGCCACTCAGGCAGTCCTGAAAGAACTGGTTTCTAATGAAGGGCATTTTATCTGAAAGCTTTGTTCTCATAGGGAAAGAAAATCCATAAAACTCTGAGTAAGCCCCTTCTGAGGAAATGGGCATAAGGAGGGAATTTTTTCAATGCTCCATGAGGTCTTGCTGTGCAGTTGCTGAGGCGGACCTACTTTCCTTTACTTCCCCACCTATCCTTACCAAAACACTCCTCTGCTGAAGGAAGCTATCATCCATGTGTTCCTGCAACCTAAAATTAAATTACAACATTCAGTACACAGCCCTATACGAGGAGGAATGGAAAGAGATCAAGACGATACCAGAAACTGTTTTTATCCTTTAAAAAATGAACACTAGGGGCGCCTGGGTGGCTCAGTGGGTTAAGCGTCCAACTTCAGCTCAGGTCATGATCTCCCGGCTTGTGAGTTCAAGCCCCGCGTTGGGCCCTGTGCTGACAGCTCAGGGCCTGGAGCTTGCTTCTGATTCTGTCTCCCTCTCTCTCTTCTCCTCCCCTGTTCACTCTCTCTCTCAAAAATTAATAAACATTAAAAAAATTTTTTTTAATTATTTAAAAAAAATTTTTTTAAATGAACACTAAAAACATGGCAAGATTATGAACTGTAGAGTTTCAAAGACAGGGGTGTGAATCGAGGCTCTGCTCTTTACTAATCATGTGACCTGAAGCAAATCACTTAACCTCTTAGAACCTGTTTTGTCATCTGTAAAATGAAGATGATCTCTCCTCATTCTTTAGTGTGACATGGCAAAATGCTTAGTACATTGTCTGCCACAATATTCAGTGAATGAATCATCATTATTATTCTCCTCATCCAAAAAACTTCAAACTGATTTAACTGAATAGTTCATTCAACTCACCAATTTTTCTAGGTGATGCCGAAGGCTAGTCTATAAGATATTGCTCTGGAAAAATTAACGGTATTCACAAACAAGTCTTAAGAAATTAGGCCTCAGGATATAAACAGAGACGAAACTGATGGTTACCATATACGGAAACACTGAGGAATTGTGAACAATTTGAGTGGTTACCCTTAGGAAGAAAAAGTCATATGAAGACGCTACCATTTTGAGGAGCATTTTAAAGACTACAAATGGATTAGTGAGAAAAAGGTAGAAGCACTTTAAGTGGGGAAAGATGTAGGTAAGAAGCCTTGGATATGGGGCTGTGTGTGCTATGACCACAAACAGTCCCACCTGGTTGAGGCAGAGAGGTTGATCAGAATGCCATAGCACTAGGGCAGTGAGGCAATGTGGTAACTGATGGGAAATTAACAGGACCAATGACCAGTTCTAGCTGATGATAAATGATGATACTGGATTTGATTCTGTGCATTGATTTGCCATTTCCTCCTCCTTTTTCCATTTACCTGCAATCTCAAAGATGAGCAATCTTCCTTCTGGAGGTGGGTATGACAGACCATTTTGCAAGCACTTTAAATCCTTCGGGAAACACAAACATCTTGTGACCTGGAACAGTCACTTAGGATTCTGACTCAGACTGGGAATCTGAGTAATGCTGTGCTAATAAGCCAGAACGAGGCCATAAACATCTGGCTGCCCTACTTGATGGATCCTTGGCATTTGTCAGCAGGCCCTGTGAAGATAAGGTTGAGTCTATCAGAAAATGTTTAAGGTCTACATGGGAAAAGAAGTCTTTTGGAATGAAAACAAGGCAGGGTACCTGAATATGACACCACGATTTCCCTACTTTACTCTATTTCTATTATATAGGATGGGATGAGCAGAGAGTGCTCAGGCCAACCTTCTAAGGCACCTGGTTGGCCAAAGGAAGCCATTTTTATTATTTTTTAAAGTGTTTTATTTACTTTTGAGAGAGAAAGAGCACAAGCCGGGAAGAGGCAGAGAGAGACAGAAGATCCAAAGCAGGTGCCCACTGACAGCAGTGAGCCCGACACGGGGCTCGAACGAACAAACTGTGAGATCATGACCTAAGCTGAAGTTGGACACTCAACCAGCTGAGCCACACAGGTGCCTCTAAAGGAGGCTATTTTTAACTCTAATCCCATATTCACACCAAGCTGCCTTCCAATCTTATTTTGGTTTCCAAATCCACTGTATTCCAGTCCCACTGTTGAGTGGTAGGTGTTTGATTACATCTCAATAGACTGACCAAGAGATTATACAATTCCCAAGAGTAGAAAGTAAAACTCTGGAACAGAGTCAGCATTCAACAAATATGTTAAATACGATGTCAATTAGTCAGAAAGATACTATACCAAAGCAATGAGCTTGGCTATCCTAACCATCACCTCAAACCCCAGTAATTTCATTTTACCTTGATGTTTCAACAATTATATATAACTTAAATACAATAGGCTGATGGAATCTTTATTTCCAACCCCAATTTCTCTGAAGTTCAGATCCATATTTCCAACTGCTATTACACATCAAAAATGTCCCATTGGTTGTTCTAACAGTACTTAAAACTCAAAGTGCTTACAATCAAAACCTTCACCTTCTTCCTCGTTCATCCACCCTATCCACAAGCCTATCTGAAACAAGGAAAAACTGCTTATCTTCTGTAACCACTATTTTGTTAACACTACCCTTGCTAACAGGGATAGCTGAGCCAGAAATCCAACTCTGCGCTGACTCATTTCTCTTTCTGTACCCACATCCCATCTAATTAGCAACCGAGGATTGTTGTCACTCCCTTCCAAACGACTCTTGAATTTAACTTCTCCTCTCCTTTCCCATCACCACGGATTAATGTGACCCTCATCACCTTGAGACTGACTCTAAGACTTTAACTGCTCTGGGTTTTCTCTCTTTCAATCCATCCTGTTAGTGATTTCAATATAATCTTTTCAATTCTCTACTTAGCATCCCTCAAAGACAATCCATCTAATATAGAGATATCTCGTACTCCTTCACCTACCACTCAGACCCTTTGTTTCTGCTGCCAAGCAGCCCTTGCCGTTTCTCCCTGTGGCATGCAGCCATTCTACCTTTACAGGGTGCATCTTTCAGGTCTGGGCTCATGAATGGACCCTTAGCCTAGAAGTCTCTTCTCTGTTGTTGTGCTATTGTTGTTGCTGTGTTGTTTTTTAATCTGAGCATATACTATAAACAGTTCAAAGCCCAACCCCAGAGTCCCTGATGCCGGCTGGAAGAAGGGATGGCTCTCTCTTCCATGGTTCCATAGATTATTACATTCCATCATCACACACCTATTAGATTTCATTGAGGACTGTGGTGAGGCTTTGGCCACCTTTGTATCCCAGCACCTAGCACATGCAGGCACCCAGTAAATAATGGCGAACTTCAGTAGCAACTGTAGCTCTGTTTCCAAAGGTCCATCTAACAGTATGACCGAGGCCTTATATTTAAAAGTAGCCATTAATCTGTTATGCTTTGTCTTTTGTTGACAACTAAATACGCTAAAAGTTCTCTGGCTAGGGGTTATTCTCAGGCCAATATAAATGGTATTATGGGGCACCTGGCTGGCTCAGCTGGTTAACTGTCCCACTCTTGATTTTGGCTCCGGTCATGATTTCATGGTTCGTGAGATGGAGCCTCTCGTCTGGCTCTGCATTGGCAGCACGGAGCCTGCTTGGGATTCTCTGTCTCTCTGTCTCTCTGTCTCTCTGTCTCTCTGTCTCTCTCTCTCTCTCTCAGACACACACACACACACACACGCACGCACGCACACACACCTCTGCCCCTCCCCCACTCACACACGTTCTTTCTCAAAATACATAAACATTTTTTAAAAATGGTATTATGGGGCGCCTGGGTGGCTCAGTCGGTTAAGCATCCGACTTCGGCTCAGGTCACGATCTCACGATCCGTGAGTAAGAGTCCTGCGTCGGGCTCTGGGCTGATGGCTCAGAGCCTGGAGCCTGCTTCTGATTCTGTGTCTCCCTCTCTCTTTGCCCCTCCCCCATTCATGCTCTGTCTCTCTCTGTCTCAAAAATAAATAAAAACGTTTAAAAAAATGGTATTATGATCATTCCTGCATATGTTGTTTGGAACTCCGTTAACTTGCTCAGTCTCAACAACAACAACAACAGATCACAGGTAAAAAGCCCCCTTCAGAAAGGCAACGATGCAGTTAACTTTGGCTGCCATTACACCTTTCTGAACTATGTCTTCTGCATTCATAATTAACATCTCTGTTGCTCTAAGCACCTGGAACAGAAAAAGAGTGTATAACTGAGACATGTGTTACATTCTAGTGGAGATGGCATGGGTTAATCTGTGAATAATCAAACATTGAATTGATACTTCAATACACAAATTATTCTGTTCCTTTTCTTGTCTCAAAATGCTTAAATTTTCCTCATTCACATTAAAAAGTAATAATTTATGATATATGAGAGATAGCAAAGAAGTAACTATCATTTATTTTACTACATGTGAACATCTTTGAGGAAATACTGTTATCTTTTTTCAAATTTATCTATTTATTTTTAGTAATCTCTACACTCAGAGTGGGGCTTGAACCCATAGTCCCAAGGTCAAAAGTCGAACACTCTTTCAATGGAGCCAGCCAGGTGCCCTGGAAATCGTGTTATCTTAAAAACTTGCTCAGAATTGGTAAATTTGTATTTACATCTATTTTTCTGAATCATAGTATTTTTTTGCTACCTTTGTAGTTCAATATGATAAATTCTGGCTCTAACAGCAGTTATTGATTAGCAACTTGAGATATTAACATCCTCATAAGGGGATGTCCATTATTACTAGTATCTGTGGAAGACAATGGTGCTGTGTGTGCCCAGAGAATGAGGGACATTGTCTTGCTCAATTGATTTTCAGTCAATGAGCTCATCAGCTAAATCTGATGGACTGACAGAGAACCCAAACATGAGGAAGGAACTGTAATGGACTAAGACAGTATGTTGGAATGCCCAGAGCAGTCAGATGAGGAAGGGCATCCAGCCAAGTCAAGAGATTCAGGCCAGACTCCAAATGAGCTGGAGCTAACAACAAAACAATATCTCTTGTTTTCGACCCTGTGCAAATTATAAAAACAAGAGGATGTGGCCATTGTGACATGTTCCCCCAAGCACCACTCATTTAGCTGGGGATTGAACAACTACCTAATACCAGAAGCAGGCAGTGGAGAAAGGACCCCAGCCCTTATCCCCAAATTTAGAAGGAGCCACAGTGAATCCAGTAACCTGTAACTTTTCCTCTTTTAGCCAAGAAGTTTAGAATAGAGAACTTGTCTCCTACCAAAAACGACACTCTGATTTAGATCTTAGTCCTGGATTTGATTTGGACACATCCTTTAACCTCTGAATACATCATTGTGGAAGTAACAGTTTATTTTTTAAAAGTCCTATCCAGCTTATATAATCGTACACATCCAATGATATTTAAGAGTCTTTGTAAACCCCAAAGTGCTACACAGAGGTAAGATAGAATTGTGGTCAGGCATCTACCAAGAACACTGGCTTTCTTCTTTTAATCCCTTGTCAACTATTGACCAAGCAACTATTATGCCAGCCACTGTTCTTAGTGACCCCACGGACATAAATATCCTCCAGGAGCATTTGTTCCCTCAGGGAGATTCAGATAATAAACACATAAGCTCAGTATGTTATATACTATGTTGGAAAGTGGCAAATGCTATGGAGAACAAAATGAAGCATGGGGTAAAGGGGGGGGAGGGAGTTCAGAGGGAATAGTAGGAGCTTCAGTTATTTTTAAAAAGAGTGAGGACTGCACGGGTGGCTCAGTTCATTAAGCATCAAGTGACTCCTGATTTCGGCTCAGGTCATCACCTCCCAGATTGGTGAGACTGAGTCCTGCATTGGGCTCTGTGCTGACAGCCTGACAGGGGTAAGCCTGCTTGGGATTCTCTCTCTCCTCTCTCTCCGCCCCTTGCCCTGTTCGGCGCAGTGTTGAACTTGTGCTCTCTCTCTCTCTCTCTCTCTCTCACACACACACACACAAAATAAACATAAATAAATAAATAAATAAATAAATAAATAAATAAATAACAAAGTGAGCAAGTGGACTTGTAGGGAAGAGTTCCTGGAAGAGGGGAGGGCAGTGCAGGAGAGGGCCAGACAAGAAAGGAAAGCAGAGTGGGTGAGTGAGTAGGCCAATAGGAGGGGAGGAGTTCAGAGAGACAGCCACCGTTAAGATCATGGAGGGCCATTCTAAGTCCTTTGGGTCTTGCTCTGACCCGACGTGACTTCTGTTTTCAGAGGCTTCTTCTGACTGCTGAATTGAGAACAGATTGTAGAGGCAAGTATGGGAGGAAGGAGCCCAGTCAGAAGACTCTGCGGGAGACCACAGAGTGTGATTTGGACCAGTGTGATAGTGGTGGGGACGCTGAAAGCGGGCAGTTTCTGGATGTGTTTAAAGGTCAAGCCATCAGGACTTCCTGACAAATTAAATGCACAGAGAGAAAGAGGATTTGGGTCTGAGACACCAAGGGTTTGGGCCTGAGACACCAGAAGACAGAGCAGCCAATGATCGAGACGTGTTGATACAGAAGGGAACAGGAAGTCCTCTCCCTTTTCTCCTCCTAGTTGCTCAGGCAACCAGGAGGAGAAATGTGTAAGTGTGGATAGTGCGGACAGAGGAACAAAACTGAGACAGTCCTACTTGGTGACTGCTGGAAGGGACTGACCACTTTTACCACTTCATCTCTCTGCACCTCAGTTTCTCGTACTGTAACACGAGATGGATAGGCCAGCTGGATAATGGTAAAATGCCTTTTCAGTGGCTAAATTTGAGAACCTACATGCTACAACCAATTCTCACACTTTTCAAGATTTTTTTTAAATATATTTTTTTCTTGGAAAGTCTCCGTAAGTAAATTCAATTGTTAAAACTATTCTTTTTGGGGTTTTCTTTTTGGCTTAAAACAAAATTATTTTGTGATCCTAGTCTGAACACTGCCCTCCCCCCACCAAAAAAGAATCTTAGTAAGACATTTAAAACAACAGCAACAGGGGTGCCTAGGTGCCTCAGTCGGTTAAGTATCCGACTCGGCTCAGGTCATGATCTCACGGTTCATGGGTTGAAGCCCCGCGTGGGCTCTGTGCTGACAGCTCAGAGCCTGGAACCTGCTTCAGATTCTGTGTCTCCCTCTCTCTCTGCCCCTCCCCTGTTCACACTGTCTCTCTCTGTCTCTCAAAAATAAATAAATGTAAAAAAAAATTTTTTTAACAACATGTCCTGCAACTGTTTATACAATACCTCGTTCCAGGGAGGTACATGGCTAATCAGGACACCTATTTCCTACTGTCATACTTAATTGGAAGTTTTGCTCACGAGGTTAAATTACAGCAAGCATTGTGTGTCACTGCGAAAATATTCCCTTTCGCTTTAATGGCACATGGGTGGACAAAAATGCTTCTAAGGCTGCCTGAAAGGACACCGGGCTCCTGTGGGTTCTTGCTGTCTTCTGCCAATACTTTTTCATTTTCCCTTAACAACGGCAGTACATTGGTCCAGGAAGTTAAGAAGTTAGCAGAGAAGAATAAAGACCAAGCATCTGCTATTCACAACCTGACGCAACAGAAGAATATAAATATACACAAATTAATTTAAGCCCATAGAAAATCTCTCAAACTGTGTAGCCTACAGCACATCTCCCCTTGTCCACAACATTCCATCAGGCCAGCGGAACATCAGCAGCATCATGATAGCTTGTATATACTGAGTGCTAACCCTGTGCCAGGCATTGTGCCAAGGGTTGTCATGACAACTCAACCCCGTAAGAAGAGTGCCATCATAATTTCCATTGTCAAAGGAACGGGATGCACATCTAGGACCGCCTAACCTCAAGCCCAAGCTCAAGAGCACAGTGGGAGGATTGAGGCTTGGATGGAGATGGAATGCATCGTTTTCAATATACTGTCTCATTGTCATTATACTGTCTTCTAAGCCCTCCATTACCCGCCCTCTGCTTGAGGGTAGAGACCAAAGTGTGTGTTCGTACCACCAGCGTTCTGCAAAGCAGTTACGCACGAACAGAAAGTCCCGCGGACGCTCCATGATGAGTGGCACCTAAGCTGTCCGGTTCTTCGGGTTTTCCCAGCGCAGAGCCCGGTATATACTGCAGGCACTCCATCAATACTCGTTGGGTAAATAGTCAGAAAGACGATCCAGAGGGTGAGTGAGGAAACCTGAGGACAGGTGAAAAAGGGCACGCCTGGTGATGCCTCCAGAGCTCCTCCCACTTATTTGCGCTCCTGCAGGTTTCTACCGTGAGGGGCCCCTGGTGTCCCCTCCTCCCTTCCCTACCCCTCTCGGCGACCTCGCTCAGCCAGAGCGGCGGCTGGCTGCGACGACCGCCCACTGGGTGGGTGGGGGCGAGCGGCGGAGGTCGGACCCCGGGAGCCACGCCCCACGCACGCGTCCCACGCACGCACACGCTCACGGGCAAACTCCACAGGCGCGCGCTCTGCCGCACCCCTGCTCATACTCTTTACACGCACCCCGGCGCGCGCGCACGTTCTTACACATCCTCCTACGCACAGACTGACCGGAGCACACGCTCACGTTCACACACACGCTGTTCACACCCACCCGCCCTCACACACCCGGCCTCATTCGCCCCGTCGTGTATTCACACTCCTGTATCACACAGTCCTGCTTACAACCTCCACTCAAGCTCTCACACACCCACCCTCCTCAGTTGTATACACATCACACGCGCGCATGCTACTAACAGTCGCACTCTTCACCTCGTCACACACACCCCGTCACCCGCTGTCACACGGTCACGTACGCCCCCGTTCTCAACTCTCACGCACACTTCACGCGCGCTTGCGCACACGGACTCACGGCAAATTCTCCCTCCTTGCACGCGCGCGCGCATGCGCACCTGTCGCGGAGGGGACGGAGGGCCCAGCGTGGGGGATGCGGTGTGTTTGGAGTTTGGGGGCGGTTACTGGTCGCGATGTCGTCGGGCTGTAGGTTCAATACGATCCCTTAGAGTCGCTTCGTTTTCCAATGAGGAGTTAGGGAGAAGGAGAGACTGCCGCCAGGAAGGGGGTAGGGTGCGGGTCTGGAGCTCTAGCAGCGAAAGCGCCCGGAGCAGCGGACACGGCGCAGCGCCTCGCAGGGTCTCAGAGCCGATTTACCCCCATCCAGGGAGCGGCCTCTCGAGCCTCTTAGAGCCTCGGCCTCCCCGGGCTTCACCCACGCGTGGGGTTTGAGGGTTGAGTGAGGACCGACTTCAAACTGTCCTCCCCCCCACCCCCACCCCCCACCCCGCAGCCGCGCAGCCCGGTTCCCGCGCTCAGTCCCTGTGGCCCAGGGGACACAGCGCAGGACGCTGTGGGCTAGGGTGAAAAGAGGAAGACCTCGGTTTGAATCCTCCAACTGCCACTTGGAAGCTCTGGGGCCTTGGACAATTTGGATAGCCTCTCTGAGCCTTAGTCTCCTTTAATGTAGGATGAGGAATCATTCAACAAATAGGTATCTCACTCCTAATCTATGCCAGCTCTAGGCTGGGTGTTTGGCATGCTCGGTGAATAAACAAAACAGACCCAGTCTCTTGCCCAGGTGCAGCTTGTAGTCAGTTGGGGAGGAACAGATACCCAACCAACCAGTGGACATATGTATTGATTATAATGAAGGCTTTGGGAGTAAAAGAATAAGCTGTTGTTTTCACCCACTTCAATGTCTTTCAGCACTTACTACGTTCAGGGTGCAGGTGAATAAAAACAATCACATTCAACACCTTCATCCCAATGCCAGTTTGTGCCCCATTGTATGGGCCACATTAGAATGGCTTTTGTGATCTTTTTGTGTGTGTGTGTTTATTTTTGAAAGACAGAGAGACAGAGCTAGTGGGGGAGGGGCAGAGAGAGAGGAAGAGAGAGGCTCCCAAGCAGTCTCCAAGCTGTCAGATTGGAACCTGATGGCAGGGCCTGAACCCACAAACCGTGAGATCATGACCTGGAGCTGAAACCGAGTCGGATGCTTAACCGACTGAGCCACCAAGGCGCCCTCTTTGTGATCTTTTACAGAAAACCCACACTAACCAAGAAGTGAACAATAACCAAATGAGTAAATGATAAAAGTAACTACCTTGCTGGGTCATTGTGAAAAATAAATGATACATTAAAACTCTTACTCATACCCTGGCATATAACAGGCCCTCAATAAATGCCAGGTATTATTAGGCGATAGCAGTGCCTAAAACTCCAGATCCCCTGCATTAGATAAACAGCATCTGAATCCTAGCTCTGCCACCTTTAGTTGTGTGACCTTGTAAGTCTTTGGACTTCATTAAGATTCAGGATTCTTAAACAAGAAACAGCCATAATATTGGTGTTTTATCCAACAGATCAAATAAGGTCATGCAGGCAAGGTTCCTCATTCAGGGCCAAGCACACAGGGAGCTCAGAAAATGGTGGTTATGAAGACTGGCCTACTGCAATGGCACCTGCTTCCTGTGCAACACAGACCAGCAAAGCTGCAAAGTTTCTCCAGGCCAAAGGACCCTTGAAATTTAAAGCTGAGTCCCAAGTAGGGTCTTCCAGGACCCGAGGCCTTTGATAGGGGTAAAGAGTAGGGTGTGGGGAAGTTCCCCTGGTAGGTCCAGGTTTGGGGGGCTGCTGAAGGAGACAGGTATGTCCAGAAATCAAAGGCTAGAGAAACTCCAACTTGGGCGTCTTCAGGGTGGGAGCACCAAGCTAGGAGACTTGGAAATACAAGCTCAGCTTGGAAAAGGCAGGCCCTCGTGGAGAGATGATTGGGCTGCTCTAGCTTCCTGCTTCCTCCCTGTGAAGCCTGGGGCTCTGATGGGTCATTCCCCAGGTCTAGGGCACACAGACCTGCAGGTCCAGGATAATAATAAAAACTAGAGATGCCCAAGACACCAGGTACCAGGCCCAGCGCTAAGCAGTCCTTAATTCCTCCCAAGGACTGGAAGGTGGGGGCATTTTTCCTATCTACCAGGCACAGAAACAGATTCTTCCACCAATCTCCCTGGCTTCCTTTTAGTTCTTGCAATTAACTGAGCAAGAGAAACTCTTCCCTGCTTCTCTGTGCACCCTTCCGCGACCATCGAACACATTCCTCATGAGTCACTTCAGACTTCAGTTTTATCCACTCATAGAGCCAACTGGGCTTTTCTTTGATATTCATGCTACCTTTTGCAATTCACGGCTTCTGAATTCATTTGTTCATTCATTTTAAGGTACTAGAAACTCCCAAGGGACATACCTGCCTTGTGCAACGGAATTCCCCTTACGCCCAGAGCCCAGCAGAGAGGAGGCACTCCATACACGCTTTCCAACCACCAACTGCTGAAGGAGGCTCAGGTTCAGTCATTCTCTTCAGGCTCCAGGATAAGCGGGGTAGGATTTCTCCCTGATTTCTCAACCCTCACCTGCATCAGAAACACACAAAGCCGGTTTTTGTTTGTTTCATTCTTAAGTTTGGGTCCCGCACCATTAAACCAAATCTCTTAGGCATTTATACATTATACTTTCATAATGCTGTCCAGGTGATTTTTGTAGATGACCAGAAAGGCCAGATCACTAAAAATGATAAAGGTTCACTCTCTTTTGGGTAGCATTAAAAACAACAACAACAACAACAACAACAACAACAACAAAAACTGCCTTGGATTCCATTACTAAGCAGCTATTTCAGGCCAGTGCTTTCAGCAAATTTTGGGCCAAGGGATGTGGGGAACTCGAACGAGTGGACGCGTGTGAATAATTCCGCCTTCCCCTTAGGCTCCCAGCAACCTCCTCCCCAACCAAACAAAACCACCAACTCTGAAAAAGGTAGTGTTAAAAAAAAAAAAAAAAAAAAAAAAAAAAAGGCCAGCGCTGGGAACTGGAGAGGGAGGGAGGGAGGTGGAGCATTTGCTTCAATTATCCGAATAATTGTTCCCTACCTCAGGCCATTGTTACCGAAATGAAACAATATTCTATTGGATCCAGTCCTCGCCTTTTCAGGCGTGCTCCCCGCAGGGCCTAGCACACGCTGGGCACCGAGTAGGCGCTCAATAAATTTTATTCTGATGACAGAGGAGAGCTTTTAAGGGTGGGGGAGGGATGTCCTGTTAGGCTTAAGGATTTGGGGGGGGGGGTGAATGTCAATTAAGGTGAGGCGGGGAGCAGAGGGGCTGTGTGGTAGGCCCTCGGTGTCACCAAAACTCTGTTCAGAGGGTACGGAGCCCGGGCCGCTCCCGAAATTCTGAGCCAGACTCCTCACTCCTTTCCCACAAGCCTCTTCCCACCCCCTTCTCCGGGGGCCGAATTGAACTCTCGCGCCTGTGGCGAGCACAAAGGCGAACTGAGGTTTCTCAACGGCCCCTCCGCTCTGAATGCGCACTCGGCAGAAGCAAGACCACTTTTTGGCGGTGGGTGAACACGCGGCCCGCAGCCTGCCCTCTCCGCGCAACGCGCTGGCCGGGCGCTGCGTTAGAAATAACACTAGTCGCGCAGCTGAAGGCAGAGCCGGGCACCGGCCCCTCTTCACGCTGCCAGCGTAGGAATGTGGGGGCTGACTCCTAAGTGCCCTGCTTTCATCCCGACTCCAGGCTTTTCAAGAGAGGCTTAGATTCTCTGAGTGTGTATTTGCTAATTGCAGCCTCGGCTTTAATGAGATTCTTTGAACTCCCCCACCCCCCAGTCCGGTTTGTAGGTTACAGCCTTATCTGGGGACCCTCGTTTTCCACCCCAGCTACACGTCTGTGAACAATCGCCTCTCCGGCCCCTGAAAGGAGAGCGAGCGCCCCATTTCTGCTGAATGCACGTCTCAGTTCATCCAAGGCTGGCGGGCTTTTGATGGCCACAATGCGAGTTACGCCCAAAGAGTGTCTCTTTGGTCAGATCGACAACGCTTGGCTTCACGTTTGCAAGTTAAACGGGCAGAAACCCGGCTGAAACTCCCACGCCAGACGCCGGGGACGCTTCCCTCCGCCCAGTTCAGAGCAGCACTGGGGACTGGGTCTGGGCAGGGGGAAGAAGGGAGGGAGCGGGAGTTGTCAGGGGGCGGCGCGGGAAAACAGTCCTGATTCTAGGCCGCCATCTAGAAGAAAGGGGGGGGGGGGGCCGGGCCATTTTCTCTGGTATATCCCTCTTGTTTTTATTTTTATTTTTTTCAGTTTGCTTTGTCGGCAGCTTTACCCCAACAAACAAACAAAAAATGAGAGCGTTTTTCTGCTTGTCTTCACCCAGGTAGCTGCTTTCCTCCAGCCCCTGAAAATGTGACTCCTTCATAAAATCAAAATTTATGATTATTCAAATGTTGGGGACTGTGAAAAGAGAGGAAGAAAGAGAGAAAATTAATATTGCAGCTGTTCTTCTGATTAATGAGAGATAATTGCTCATGAAAAGTCACCCCTGTGGCATTTTGTTGTCTCCTGGATCTTTGTTCTTTTCCACTATTATTGAGGACTTTCTTGAAGACTAAGCGGTTCTTTTCAATTTTTGGGTATTCAGAAAGGGTTGCCTGGTTACAGAGAATGGGGAAATCTCGGGCTATATCGGGTAAGATGTGCCACAGACAGCAATATCACAATGCCACTCGGAGAAAAGGATGGATACAAGTTAACGATGCGCTTTCAATAAAACATTCATAGACTTGTTCACGCTTTGATAATGACCTCATTAAAGGGAGCTGGGGGCAAGTAAGTCCTGTCTCCTGTTTGTGTTCGGCTAACAAAACCCAGCTTTGAGATCATTCATCGCTTTGGAAACTAATATGAAATCAATGTAAGAGGAGCAAATAAATCCGAGGCCGGCCCCGCCGGCTCCTGGGCTGTCCCGCCCTGCTCTCGGCCTCCATTTGGGGCACAAGAACCGTGTAGGCAAATGCTAAAACTGAGAGGAAAAAGGAGGACTGGGGATGGGGAGGGGGGTACTTTGGAGGGGGTGCAGAGGGAAAGACAATGTGGGAGTTACGGATGGAAAAACAGCTAAGCACATCAGTAGGTCAGAACTCTAGGGCCTGTGGAATAAGCAACGGCTAGGTCCACATTCTTTGCTTTTCCTGACTTTGCCCATGAAAGGAAATAGAAAGAGTGGGAAGCAAGAGGGGAATGTGAGGTCCAGGTCAGGTGTGACCCTGGATGGGGGAAGTACTGGAACACTTCTCGAAAGCTACAACCAAGAATTGAAATCTCAAGGTTGAGCTAGGAGGAAACTGCTCCTCCAGGCTCAAGTTGGAGGATCCAGGGGCAAGAAGACGGCACCTCTAAACTGCTTTGATTTTTTTTTCTCATTTGAGGGTAGGGGCGGGGTACCCTGACTGGTGTGTGTTAGGGGGAGAGGAGGGGACAGTTTTGTTACCTTCATATCTGTGACATTGTCTTGCACTCAAGGAAGACAAAGCCATCCTCTGTCATCCCAGCAAAAGAGAGGAAATCAAAGGATCGCCCCTCCCCTTAAAAGAACTAATTTTCTCCTTGAATTATGAAAGTAATGGCTTAGGTAACAGCCTGTACTCTGTACCCGACTGCTTAATACCGAATAAATCCTTCCACGTGGCTCCCCGAGTCGTGGCAATTAGAGCTCATTATAGGCTCATAAGAGCTCTCATTTCAGGGATTACTTAATGGACGATGAAATTTTATCGGACAGAATCACTGAGAAATAAAATTGCGTGGCAGCGGGGGCACGGTGGGGGCACACTGACGGGCTGCCCAGGGGTCCCCTTCTGCTTTGAGCAGGTTCGAGGTTCTGCTGTCCTGGGGAAGGGTCTGGCTGGTAGCTGCTCAGGGCCATGGAGGGTAGGCTTCCTTTGGGAGTGGGGGTGGCAAGGCACAGTGGGGCCAACTTCTGAAGATAGGGCTAACGAGAAAGAGGGAAACTGAGAGAGCCAAAGAGAATTAATGAGAAGAACCTGAGAACCTCCGATGTGGAACGTGACCCCAAAAGACTTGCTTTTGGTGGGCTTGAGCAATGTATTTATTTTTCTGAGCAATTTACTTTAAAAATGTTTTTAATTGCACTTAGTTAACATACAATGTTATGTTAGTTTCAGGTGGACAATACAGTGACTCAGCACTGCCATACATCGCCCTGTGTTCATCACGAAGGCTCAAGCAATTTCACCAGGTCCTCTTACAAGCAGGTTTCTCTGACATGGTCTGCTTTCAGCCCCAGTCTGGCCCCAAGCTACTGTACCCCTTACAGCCCTAAGTGACCCCCACCCCCCCCACCCAGCCTCTCACTTTTTGCAAAATTCCTTAGCACTCCAACTGGATGTTTCCATATTTATACAGAAGTTAAATTAGTTGTTCGAGCTTCATAATTAGGATTCTCTAAAGTAAAATTGGGCCTTCTATAAGCACACATTCCAGCACATCAACATGGGGATTCTAGAGTGAGCATACCCAGAATCACCGGGAACACAGTGACCCAAACGGTAAGCCCAAAACAAACCTCAGATAACCTACTACCTAACCCAGAAGACGAAAAAGGAGAGGGAAAAGTTATTACTTTTCTTTGAGCACTCACAAAGTGAATAAATACATACATATAGGTATGTACTAGATAAATTTTTAAAAGTGTATGTATACATAGATGTGCACATACAAATATACATCCACACACTTGCAAAGTGAATGGGAAAATCATGTCACCTATTTGGACAATTTAGGCCTTTAAAAAACACCCAGCCATCAAACATCTCTTAGTGGTTGAGCTTCCAGGGTTTTCAGGGTTGGAATGATTTCGGGACTAGCTGCGTCCTCCCGACTGGAGCGAGGGCGGGTGGGCAGGCAGGCCGGGTTGAGGCTGAATGTCTGTGATGGCTGCATCGTCAAACCTTGTGGTACAAAAGTAGTTACAGCTGAGCTGCCCTGAGTTAAGCCCTGAGACTCCTTAATTGTTGTCACAAGATGTTGGATTAGCACATTTCTGGAATAGCTGTCTGTTTACACTCTGGAGACCCACCGTCCACTAACCGCTTTCTAATTGAATTCTAATCACATTCAAATAGCTCAATAACCAGCCTCAGCTGCAATTCATAAAACTTTAATTGCCATCCATAAATCCTGGGCTCCCCAGAGCGGGGCGTCCATACAACGCAATTACACTTCTCCGGCAGGCAAGAGAAACTGTCCCAGAGATGAAAAAGGGGAGAGAAGAGACAGAGGGCAGAGGGGTGGCCATGCCTCCAGCGGAGAAGCTGTTGCTCCCCTGGGATTTGGGCATTTGGTTCTCACAGGTGGAGGGAGTCCCGTCCCCAAGTTTCTTAACACCAGTGTGAACTCAGGTCTGAAGTCTGCTGTTTGGGAAAAAGGATCAGACTCTATTGCTTGCTCCCTGCCCCGACCAGATTTTCTCCAGCGGGGGTGGGGGGGGGGGGGGGGGAAGACCTCACCTTCCCCAAAGATCAACAGCCCCTAGCTTGACAGCCACCTTCTGTCACACAGCCCCTAATACACATCTTCCACTGAAGACGGTGCCCCCCAGATTTCCTTTACCAAGCCACTTCTCCCATCCTGAGGCAGGATTCCTCCCGTAGGTCAAATCCCTTCAACCTCTCTCAGCTTTTAAAGGGGTGCAGCCTGGAGAGTGCTTGCTGGTTAGGCTGCCAGCCGCCCAAGGTCAGGCTGTGAAATGTAAAGGGGCAGGAAGTGGCGGGACCCAGAGCAAAGGCCTTCCCCAAGCCCTGCCCAGTCTCCAGGAGGGCTAGGATTTGGGTCCTCTCCAAAATCATAGGGATGGAGTTTGCAGGGGTGTCCCGGGAAAGGCATCGGCTTGGAGAAAGGAGAGTGACGCTTCAACGCCTCTCTCCGCCACAGGGCATGCTGCCGATTACAAAGGAGCGCGAGGAAGTGTCGCTGATCCCAGCGGCCCCAGGGAAGCCCCAAGTGCAAAGGCATCTTGGAGCTTCTCAAGCATTCGAATGAAAAGCTCGGCAGCTTCTTAGCTGGGAGTCCTCACTGGTACGCCCCGGATCCGTCACGAACTAACCACCTGAATGACTGTGGCCAAGTCCAAATGCTGGGGGACTGTGTGTGTGTGTGTGTGTGTGTGTGTGTGTGTGTGTGTGAGTGCACGCGCGCGCGCGCGCGTGTCCGTGGTGCAAACCGCGATCCCGGGCTGGGCTACTGCCAGTCCGCCGCCCACACGGTCGTGCTCCAAACTGCAGGCCTCACACTTTACCGCGCCTCAGCCTCGGCTGGTACAGAAGGGCAGGGAGCATTGGGCATCCCTATTACAAAGGCCTCAAGGTCCCCACCTGGGGCGCTTTTCGGCCGGGCGTGGGGAAGAGTTGGGCTGGGGCCCAGGCCAGGGAAAGGGGTAGAATGGGGGATGCAGCTCTGATTTCTCGAGAAAGCGTGGAGAAAGAGGGGGAGGAGGCCGGCGTCCCCGCGAAATTCACAAAACCTACACTTTGCAAAGTCCCCCCCCTCCCCCTCCCTCGAGTTCTTCCCTGCAGCGCGCCCGCCCCTCCTCGCCGCTTCTGTTGTGACTCGGGCAGCCTATCCCGAGGGTGGGGAGCTGCTGAGGAGCCTGAGCCGAGCGGTACTCTGCAGCATCACGTGCCGGGGTGGGGGCTATAAAATCCCGGAGCCGGGGAGCCGGGCGGGGGACGTGAGGACCAGCCCTCTCCAGGGACCCCTTTGTTCGCAGCCCAGACGCCGAACACCTCCGCGTCCCCAAGGGCTTGACCGCCTGCGTCCGCGCCGCACCAGGGGCAGAGCTCAGAACAGGAGAGGGGAGGGGGCGCCAGCGCCGGCCACCGGGCCCTCCAGCCACCCACCCCTCCCGACATGTCGCGCTCCTTCTATGTCGACTCGCTCATCATCAAGGACTCCTCGCGGCCCGCGCCCTCGCTGCCTGAGCCGCACCCCGGGCCAGATTTCTTCATCCCGCTGGGCATGCCATCCCCGCTGGTGATGTCTGTGTCGGGGCCCGGCTGCCCGTCCCGCAAGAGTGGCGCGTTCTGCGTTTGCCCACTCTGCGTCACTTCGCACCTGCACTCCTCTCGTGGGCCGGCGGGCTCCGGCGGCGGGGGCGCCGGGGCGGGGGGCGCAGGGGCCGGGAGTGGTGGGGGAGCGCCGGGGGGCGCCGGGACCCTGCCCCTGCTCAAGAGTCAGTTCTCTTCGGGTCCTGGGGACGCTCAGTTCTGCCCGCGCGTGAGCCACGCGCACCATCATCACCACCCGCCGCAGCACCACCATCACCACCATCAGTCCCAGCAGCCAGGCTCGGCCGCCGCTGCCGCAGCCGCGGCGGCCGCGGCGGCGGCCGCGGCGGCCTTGGGGCACCCTCAGCACCACGCACCTGTCTGCGCCGCCACCACCTACAACGTAGGGGACCCGCGGAGATTCCACTGCCTCACCATGGGTAGGGTGGGGTCTCTGGGCACCTGCGCGCCGCGCCTTCGCGGCTCCCGGGAGCAAACTTTCCGCCTCCAGGGGAGGAAGTGGCAGCCTGGGGGGCGGGGTGGGGTGGGAGGAGGGGCTTTTGGTGTAACTGTGGAGACGTCCCCAGAAGTTCCACGAAAGTGGAAGTTAGCTTCGAACCTCTCCAAGCAGCCTGGTGCTTTCACGCCCGCTACCTGGTGTCCGAGTCTTGCACAGTATCGGGGCCTTTGGGACCTCGCACTCGAGGGCTGAGAAAGCGAAGGCTAACTGCGTGAGGGTTGGGGGTGGGTATGTTGGAACTTCGGTGTGGCAGTCCGTCGTCGAGGCTAGCTGAAGCGTTTCGATGCTCTGGGCTAAGCCTGCTTGCCTCTGCTGGGCTTGAAGGGAGACGACCGGACAGCGCAAGCCCCGACCCCTCCTTTAAGCCTCTGACTTTACATCTCGCACAGCATAGGCCTTCCTTCACTTGCTTTGGGCGTCTCTGTCCTTCCGTGCTGAGTAACGAAGTGCCGTGGAATGGGAAGGGATGAGGGATGGATACAGGTGTTTGGTTGAGCTCCGCGGAAGGGTCCTTGAGAGGCGTCCCTTCCAAGGGATGGCGCGTGGGGTGGGAACACGTCATCCGAGAATGACCTCTCTGCCCTCTCTTGGCCGGTCTGCAGGAGGCTCGGACGCCAGCCAGGTACCCAATGGCAAGAGGATGAGGACAGCGTTCACCAGCACGCAGCTCCTGGAGCTGGAGCGGGAATTCTCCTCCAACATGTACCTGTCTCGACTCCGGAGGATCGAAATCGCGACCTACCTGAACCTGTCGGAGAAACAGGTGAAAATCTGGTTTCAGAACCGCCGGGTGAAGCATAAGAAGGAAGGCAAGGGCACACAGAGGACCAGTCACGCGGGCTGCAAGTGTGTCGGCAGCCAGGCGCACTACCCGCGCTCGGAGGATGAGGACTCCCTGTCGCCGGCCTCGGCCAATGATGACAAGGAGATTTCTCCCTTGTGAGGGAGGGATGCCTCCGCCGCACCACACGCTCCTGGCAGCCCCCACGCCACCAACGCGCCTGGCACGCAGGGCGCCAGATCCTCAGCCACTGCGTGGTCCCATTTGGAGAAGGAGTACTGGCCGAGCGGAGTAGTCTGGCCTGACCCTTCGCATCTCCTCCTTGACCTATATGTTTGAAGATCCACTCGAAGTTATAGATCGTTTTTTTTTTTAATGTAAATAATCTAGATTCAACTCAGTCTTGTCATATAACAGAGGGGGGAGGGGAAAACAGGGTTGATTCAAGTTTAACACTGTGTGGGGCTTTTTGAAAGCGCACGTCCTCCCTTCCCTACAGTCTTACAGGACCTAAGAAGAACACCGGGTTTCTTGATTATTTTCTTTTGTTGTTGTTGTTGTTGTTGTTGTTTTAGTGAAAGCGTATGGATTTCAAATAACTTAGAAAATTAAATGCTGTAGGTCTCGCTTTCTGAAAATTTGCCTGGGGAGAGATTGGAATTCAAGTTGCTGGAAGTCCCTTTGTATGTGAATAGTTTTATATAAAATTTATATTTATATTTATTTAAATAAATGAAACAAAATCAAGGTTTTAAACTTGTGGTGCTTGCTCTCACCATCTTTCCCCATCTTCCTCTCACCTGTATCTTGAAAAAAACATGGACGGGGCGGAAAACGTGTCTGAGAATTTAGAGGAAAGTGTTGACCAAAACCTGGTAATGTAGGTCTTTGGTTGAGGGAGTATGTGGTACACCATCAGGCATGATTTTCACCTACCAAGTAGTAACTCCCCATCCTCAAAACAGCTAAGCCACTCACAGTGGCTAGGACAGGTCACTCCGTTTAAAGTGACACTGACAATTAATGACGGGCAAACCTTTTGATTTATTTAACAGGGAAAGATTCTTTCTGTGGCAGTTCCCCTCTCCCTGCCTTTCCCCCTCCATCTCTCTCAGTACTAAAACCCGAGTCATGTGAAGGAATTTGAATAGTCAGAATCGTTTCAGGAAGAGCAGCAATCCATCATCAGGGTGGAAGCACACACAAGGAAACTTACAAATGATGCTGCAAGTGACTAGAAACCTTACTTCCTGGCTGTTCCAGTAGCTAAGAAATTAGCTGGTTTCCACGGTGCCAAGGAAACAAACAGACAGGCACAGGGAATTATTCTTCCCAAAGGTTTATATTCTCACTTTTCCAAAATAGCTCAGAGGTGCTTTGGACTCTTGCAGGGTTTTTTTTTTTGGTCTCCCTAACTTTAGCCTAAACCTGTTCCCTTATAGTCCCTCTCTTCCTCATAGTCTTGCAGAGTTAATTTCTGCAAACCTGGTCCTGGAGATTTACTCTAGCTCTGCCTTTAGCAGGGCCACCTGGCACTCTGCTCAGTGCAGCCAGGACCTGTCATCCAAGGGAGAGAAGTGAAGCTGGAAATGTGGAAACTAGATCTCATTCCCTGCAAGCTGAGCCCACTAACATCCATTAGCGTTGTTATTATATAATTATTTTCTGGAAAGATGCCACCCAAGAGGTTCAAGCCATAGGAACTGTTTACAACACACATTTCTTTAGGTCTGATTTGCTTTAGGTATGTAGGAACTGACACCTCACCAGGTGGGATGGGGCCCTAAAACGAGGTCTGGACGCTAGTTTGGGAAAAGGGGGAAAGGAGGGAGAATGTGATCATGGTCTTTCTTTCTTTCTCCCCCCCCACCCCCCCCCGTGCCTCTCTCTCTCACACACACACACACACACACACACACACACACACACACACTCACGGGAGGCCCAGGAGAAGGAAAGCCCCCCTCCCAACTTCCGAGGCCCGCCGTGGTCAGTTCCCATTCGGGTTCCGGCTGGGGCAGGAGGGAGGGAGGAGGGATCGCGCAGCGTCGGACTGAATAGGGAGCGGCCGAGGCTTTGTGCAGAGACGTGGGCCTGGTCCTGCGCAGCGGTCACAGGCATCCAGCTCTCTCCTGCCCGGGCTTGGGAGGCTCAGCCTCCGGGTCTCTCTGTCACGCGCGGAGCCCCGGGCCGGTCACGCCGGCCCACTGCCTTTCCTGAAGGTCCCGTCTCCCTCTTTCCCAATCAACAGTCCTCTCTCTGCACGAGTCCGGGGGTGGGAGGAAAGGGGTTTCGAGGTGAGAACCGGCATTCACGGAGAATTCTTTTCTCGGGAAAGAACAGGAAGGACAAAGCGCCCCTGCGGCAGCTCTCTGCGCTCCTGCTCAAAGCGAAGCCTCAGCGGGGAGGTCGGCACACACCTCCGTCCCCCTCCCACCCACTCCGGGCTCTGCCCCCGAGCCGTCCCGCGCTCAGGCCTGGCCCTTCCCAAGTTCTAGCCGAGGACGAACCCGAGCTTCTGCGCCTCGCCTGGCTTCAACCCAGGCCCTGGGCCCGGAGCGCGGAGCCACGCACCTGCCACACCCGTGCCGCGCGGCGCGCCCAGCTCCACCGCCCTGCGAGGGACACGCGGCGCCAGCCCTTCTCGCCAGGTTTTGGGCTGCTTGGATGGTCTCAGCCCCTCTCCTTCCTGTCTTTGGGGGGAAATTCCTCAGGGAAGAGAGAATAAACAATGCACTCCCCTACCCCACACACACCACTACCAGAGGCAAAAAGTTTCAGGCACAGATACCTATCTAGACTTTGGACATTCTCCATAGACACCTTCTCTAGGGTTTTCAGGGAGGTTCTAGGATATTAGGTGCGGAGTGGACCTTCTTCTCACTGTAAGAGTGAACCATGAGGTCTCCTTGTCTACTAGGGTAGATTTTACATCTCTCCCAAACCCCCTCCCCCTCTCCACCCCCCCAAAGTAATCAGTTGATGTTTCTGAAGTTTACAAATCTGAACAAGGCTTTGGGAATCTCCGATTTAATTTTTTTTAACGGGAGGGGCAGAGAGAGAGGGAGACAGGATCTGAAGCAGGCTCCAGGCTCTGAGCTGTCAGCCCCGAGCTGGTGGAGGGGCTTGAACCCGTGAACCATGAAATCATGACCTGAGCCAAAGTCTTACACTCAGCTAACTGAGCCACCCAGGCACCCCGGGAATCTCTGATTTTAAAGGCCTACAGTTTCACTTAGGTTAAGAAATCCTAGGCCAACCCTGGGACACACAATTGCCCTGCTAAACAATCTTGATATCAAACACTCTAAGTGAAATATCCACAGATTTATTAAAGAGGACTGTTTAGGGTGTGTGGGGCCACCCTTGACAATTTCTCTACCTGGGAAACACCAGATGCCAGCTTTTCATTATGCCCCCACTTGAAAAACAGAATTCTGTTCTCCCTCCCCAAACTGTGGCCTCTTAGGGGACTGTACACACATATTGGAAAGAGAGAGGGAGAATGAACATAAGAATTAGAAATTAGGATCTTGCTCCACGAAGAGAAAAGGAATGAGTAGCAGGAGCCATTAGTGTGGTTGAGCCCATCTCTGAAAGCAAGTCCTGTGGTGGCTTCAAACAGGAAGAAGTCCTGGGTGGGAGTGGATGGACCCTGCCCTTGTGCCCTAACCCAGTCCTAATATTCTGAGAGAAAAAGGGGAACAGAGACCTTTCTCCTTCATCCTCCTACAGTGACCAACACAAGCCCAAGGCCAAGGGCCTACCGTTGATAGGAGCACTTGGCAAGTCTTTTTTGATGCAAACCATACCCAGAGCAGAAGACAACCAGCAGCCTATCCCTGGGGTGGGGGTGTCAACCCACGCAGGTGATAGAGACACTGATGACTCCTCTCATTCTGAACTATTCTGCAGTGGCCTTCTTACCTTGGTCCCCCTCCGCCTGGCACATCCATAATCCCACTCCCCTCAAGGATGGCCAAGGGTATTTTAAGAGAAGGAAAACTTGGGGATGTGAAGTCTTTGATTTTGGGCTCCCTCCTTCATTTCCTCACCAGAACCCTATACCAAACACGATCAGGATTAGAAATGCATGCTAAGTGAAATTAGCCAGTCAGAGAAAGACAAAGATCATATGACTTCACTCGTATGAGGACTTTAAGAGACAAACCAGATGAACATAAGGGAAGGGAAACAAAAATCATATAAAAACAGGGAGGGGGACAAAACAGAAGAGACTCATAAATATGGAGAACAAACTGAAGGTTGCTGGAGGGGTTGTGGGAGGGGGGATGGGCTAAATGGGTAAAGGGCATTAAGGAATCTACTCCTGAAATCACTGTTGCACCTAGATGCTAACTAATTTGGATGTAAATTTTAAAAAATTTAAAAATTAAAAAAAAAGGATTAGAAATGCAGTTTGCTTGGCTTACTCTGGTCAGAGAATTGTCAGAAAGGTGATTGATTGTTCTAACTGAAAGTGGTCACAGAAAGCAACAGTGTGTGTGTGTGTGTGTGTGTGTGTGTGCGCGCGCGCGCGCCCGCCTGCCTGCATGTGTATGTGTGTGTATGTGTGAGAGAGAGCTCTCCACTGGTAGTGGTCATATATACAGAAAGAAAAGAGTTATTTGCACCAGATTTTGTCTTGTTTCGTTTTCCGTCCCACCTCTACCTTTCCTGCAGGTTCCACTCACTTTTCCTGGCACTCCTTGGGAGATTTGTTGGAGGGAGGTAGGAAGGTGTTTAGAGCTGGGTTGGGGGGAGGAGAAAAAGTTGAGAGAGCCAGGAGAGAGGTCTGGGTAGGATCTCAGGCCCGGCCTTCGGGGTGCTGGGAGAGGAGAACGAAAGAGCAACAGAACCTATTTGCTAGAGGAAATGGGGTTTAAAGGAGCAATCACTGCTTTAAAAGGAGCTCCTCCCACCCTCTCCAAACACAGCCTAAAGCTGTCCTAGACGATGAATACAGCTCAGTGCATCAAAGCAATTGTTCCTATTTTCATTATTCACAGGGAATCTTTGAATGTACCTGTTAAGGTGACAGACCTCTTAAAAGAGAACATTTTTTCCATGCAATTAAATGGTGCATTTACTAGGCTTCTATTAACATAATTTAATATAAATCTATTTTATAAATCTTTAGGCTCACATTACTGAAAATTGAGCTTCTCTGAAAAAAAAAAATGCCCGTGTCTCTCCGCTAAATTAGATGGAATAGAATCCAATCCAAAAACTTGCTATTCTAAGCCAGTGGAAATACTAAAAGTAGGAGAATCTTTTGCATTGTCTTTTGTTAATGGTGCAAGCGTGAAGAGTTAAGGCAGTTTGTTTCACAGAAGGTAAGACAGGTTTCCTACACCCAAGGCCCGGCACATGGGGTGACTGACACAGGCTGGAAGTGAGGACCGGCCAAAAAAAAGCAGGAACTTGAAGAGACCTCTCAGTGTCAGAGTTGAATCCGAGCGCAGATGAAAAACAAAAGCCAGCCCCGACTCATATTTGGAAGTAAGGTGCTTCTGTTTGGGGGAAAGGAAACCTAAAGGCCGTGGGACCTCACAGTCCTGAAAGCTATGCCACATCGACGTAGATATTTTTGTCTGTTCCCATGGCTGTGTTCCTTGTTCTCCAAAATTCTGGGCATCCCATTGTCTCTGAGAAGAGTGTTTTGTGTGCCCTTACATTGATGTCGATGCCTGCCTTTCTGCACTGGGCACTGCCTTTCTTCAAGCTGAGCCCTATGTTTTCCTGAGCCCTTGTCCTACCTTTGTTGAGCCTTCCAAATCCCAAACCCAGGAAGGCCCCAGGGGCTCCTCTGAGTGAATCCCGGCAGATCGGAAGTGTGTGCTGTGTGCTTAGGAAAGTAACTAGTTTCAGATTAATGAAGCAGTGACAATTTCAATCTGCTTAAAGGCGGAGGTTGGCACTGCCCAGGCCTGAGCGTGGGGAGCTCGCCAGGCTGGGCTTTATATTGTCCGCTTTTCTGAAGAGCAGACAAAGATGGATAGAGAGACATTGAAAAGCAGGGGGCGTATTTTAAACAGCCCCATAAAGAGGGCTGTCACTTTAAGACAAGAACCATAGTGCTTTGATGACTTTGTATTAGCTGCACCATTTCAAATAAGGAACTCAAGTCTCAAGCCAGAGGGTGGAAAAGGAGAGAGGGAGAGGGAGGGAGCAAAGGAAGGGAAGGGAAGAGAGAGGAACAGGGAGAGAGAGGGAGAGAGAAGGTGGAGAAAACAGCCAATGTAGCAATGTTTAGCCTGTAGGAACACTACACCCCGGCCAATTCTCAGGCAACGACCTGATGTCTGAAGTTCAGGGAGAAACAACCCACAGCAGGTGCAGAGAAAAAAAGGCAGGTGATGCTGTTCGGATGGCAAAGAGTTCCCTGCCCGTGGGCGGCAGCCGGCTCCCACCCGCACGGCCTCAGTTTGCGGGGAAGGGCTGGCTGGAGAGGGACACGCAGCTCGCCGGGCCCGGACCGCTGAGGATTATAATGGAAATTTTTGAGAGCGTGAAAGAGAAAGAATAGGAAGGGGGGGGGGAGGGCAGGCTTCGGGAGTCTACCTTCACAAAGCCTAATTTAAATTGTTTGGGGTCAAGCAGCAGCAAGCCACCTCCCCCCTTTCCTCCTTAATTAATTAATGACCACGATTAATTATTAGGGTCTCGCATTTCAAGACTTCAAAACGCCTTCCCCGAGGGCCTGAAGAGTTGCTGGAGCCAGACACGTGGTTTAAACTTGGAAGAAGGGAGTCGAGAGTCGGTAGTATTGTCTGTCTCCCCGTATCTGCTATCCTCTCGGCCTCTGCCAGCTTCTCTCCGTCTCTTTCTGCCTTGGGGTCTCTCTCTCTCTCTCTCTCTCTCTCTCTCTCTCTCTCTTTCTCTCCCTCCCTCGGCCTCGTTCTCTCTCCTTTGTTCTCCAGGCTGACCTGCGTAGCCTCCTCCAGTCTCCCCCGGTCCTGGCTGAACCCTCCCGACTCCAGGCCCCCAGCGGTCTGGTGAGAGGCGAGAATACCCACACTGGGGTCCACACCCGGGCGCCCCACCGCGTCGTCGGTGGTGAGGAGTAGGCAGAAACGGAGGTTCGCGGGTCGCAGCAAGAGTTATTGACAGCATAGATGTTTTTCTTTCTACCCAAGCAACGATTTTGTTCTTTTCCTTTCTTTCTTCTTCTTTTTTCTTTTATTTTTTTAAATTAAAGCATAGGGGAACTGGGACGGGGAGATGGCTCAGCTTTAAAGGCCGGCGACAGGGCTCTCCCCACCGTGGCGCTGGCGGGAGAAGCGTTTGGTCACTGTTTCCTTGAGGCACTATTTGAACCTTGCAACATGTGGTAATTTCTGGAAGCTGAAAAGGGGGGATTATGTAGGAGGGACACAAGGAAATTAGCGAACGGTTAATTTAACTCGTTTTCTGCTAGACTTTTCGATACATTCCTAATTGACTGAGGGGCAGGTGAAGCTCCCGCCCCATGCAGGCTCATTCACGGTGGGAATAAATGGTTCTTTTTCAACTCACACTGCTCACAATATATCATCGGGGAAAAGACATGCAATGAATATGTTGATTTATTTTTATTAATGGAATTATACCCTGCCACGCAGGTGTGAGGGTAAAAACCTATACTGCAATGAAATAAGATTAACAATGAAATTAGAATTTTATTAGCTTTATATGTCACACAGACCTGGATTTGAACTGTCAAAACACGCAACCAGAAAAGATATTCTGAAGGCAGCCCTGCCAATCAACCAGGAGAAACGGAATAGCGTCGAATCCAAATCATAATCGGCTTCCAGTACCTTCGGCGCCTCACCGGGGCCTGGAGCTGGAGGCAAGTGGGCGGTGCGCCTCGCAGGGGTACCCGCCGGGTACTCCGGACCCGCAGGTCGTGGGCGAGAACACCGCATGGGCTCAGGAGGCCTGGCCCGGAGCAGGCCCCGGCTGAGGGCGGAGGGGCCGAGAAGGCCCGAGGCCACCCAGAGGTCAGCCTGAGCGGCCGGGCCACCGCGGCCCGCGGGCCTCCGGCTTCGCATCCTCTGCATCAGCTGCCCCGGCTGGCTGTGAACCACACTGAGTCTGGTCACCCCCGGGGCTTCGGAGCTTAGGAGCTGCTACCTGGGTCTGGCAGGCGCGGAGGTGCCCTATGCAAATGGTTCACTATTAGGGGAGAAAGAAATACTTCAAATGGCCCTTTGTAACCTTCTATAGAAAATCGAGGTACTCTGCATGACAAAGCACAATTAAGCTTTCTATTCAGGAGTTCTGCAGCTGGTAGCCCATTGGGAAAGTGGGAGGAAACGCGAATATATTAATAGTGTGTGGCAAAAGTTTTTGTGTGCGTGTCCTTTTCTGGGTCCGGGGTGGGGAGGGGCGGTGGGTGGACCCGGAGGGGAAGAAGGCTCCGCCTTGGATCTTTGCCACCCGAACCTCAGCGCCTCTGCCCGCAGGGAAAGCTCCGCTCGTCTGGCGTCCAGGGCCTTCCGAAAGGTCGCGGCGACCCCCGTGCGCACCCCTCGGCTGGGCGGACCCCGCGGGCACCAGCGCCCGGGCGCGGCGAGGCGGGACGCGTGCCCCGGCCTGGCCTCCTCGTCCGCTCGACGCAGGTCCGAGTCCCCCGGCCCGGCTGTTCCCGGTCGCCGAGCACGACGGTGGGCTGCCAGGCCTGGTGCTTCGCCCAGACACCGCGACAGGTGGGGCGCACCGGAGCGCGCCGGGGGGCAGTGCCGAGAGCGGAGCCGGATTTTCCGTTTCGGCTCCAATTTTCTCCGCCCCTCTGCCCCCGCAGTTGAGTTTCATCTCCTAATCGTTCATTTTTACGGGGAGAATGTTTTGCTTCTTAGCAAAGAAGGGTCCTGAGGCAACTGCGCTGGTTATTCTCTGGGCTCCACCCTCCTCTCACCCGCAGGGTGCCCGCAGACCCCCCGGCCTTTGGGGACTGTACCATTTCCTCCATTAACTGCGACTCCGGGGGTAGCCAAGCGGGAGGCTGGCTCCATATGGGTTTGGAGAGCCCGCGGCACAGCCAATGACAGACCACACTGAGGAGAGAGAAGAAGTGTGTTGTTGGTTTCTGGGGATGTTTCTGCTGCATCGTTCCAGTTGTGACAGTTGCCGCTACGCTCCAGAAACTTCCTTTCCGAGAGCCTCTTTTACCAAGGCTCTAGCTATAGCTGGGATCCCCCGCACCTTCATGGAAAAGGGTGGAGATGCCTTCTGGCCTCTGTGGGTCACTAGGGGCATCAACATTCTTGTTAGCTCCCTCAGCCCTCCACGCATCTCTGCCAAGAGTCATCTTGTTGAAATACTTCCTGGAAAGTCCCAGCTCAAAGTGGTTGCCTAGTGGCTGACCAGCCACGTTGCTACCTAGTTCTTTCCTCTATGGGGCTTCTAGGTGACTTCTTCCCTTTTCCCGACTCTGAGGACCTTGATGACAGCGACTGAATCCTCAGCACTGATCATAGTGCCTAGCGCTTAGTAGATGTCTAGTAAATACTAGCTGGATCCATGCTTCCAAGTCTCCAAGTTCCCCCAAACAGGGAGGTTAGAAATAGACATATTTCATGGTAGTTGTATATGCATCTATATGATAAATAATATATACATCTATAGGATAAATATCCTACGTATAGGAGATGTATATACAGAGAGAGAGAGAGGGGGTTGTTTCTGGAATCATTCTGCATGCCTTACTGTTTACTAACAGTGTGACTTTGGGCAACTCACTTAACTTCTCTAACTTCCATTTTCCTCATTTGTAAAATGGGGATAATTACTAGTCTCTTCCTTATAAGGGTGTGGAGGAGTAAAGAAGGAAAAATACATATGAAGATATGTAGATATGTAGGTAGATTTGAGAAGGTCTAAGTGAAAAAGGAACTTTGGAATAAAAGCCTGAAGGGAGCGTGGCGAAAATGCCACGTGGAATTTCAGTGGCGGTAACAAGTGCAAAGGTCTGGGTGGGGATAGGGCTGAAATCCTTCAGAAACAGTGAAGAGGCAGAGGGAGTGGAGAGAGTATGTGCCTGCGGGGGGTGGAAAGGTCAGAGTGGTCCTGGGTCCTGTGGGTCATCGTAGGGACTTGGATTTTTATTTTTAGTCAACTGGGAAGCTTTTGGAGGATTTTGAGCAGAGGTGTGTTATGCTACGACCTATGACTAACCAGGATGAATTTGACCATGGTGTTCAAGGAAGCAGGGAACTTAAGACTGTCATATGAAGCCAGGTAAGAGATGATGGTGGTGTGGACCAGGGTGGAGGTGTCCACTGGTGTGGACCAGTGCTGAATTCTTGGGTGTGATTTGGTAGAGCGGCCAGGATTTTCGGAGAAACTGAATCTGAAGAGTAAAGAGAAAGAAAAGGGCCAGGGAGGACACCAAGGTATTTACCTCCTGCATTTAGAAGAGAAAAGATTGCCATTAGGGGCGCCTGGGTGGCTCAGTCGGTTAAGTGTCCGACTTCGGCTCAGGTCACGATCTCACTGTCCATGGGTTCGTGCCCCGCGTCAGGCTCTGTGCTGACTGCTCAGAGCCTGGAGCCTGTTTCAGATTCTGTGTCTCCCTCTCTCTCTGCCCCTCCCCCATTCATGCTCTGTCTCTCTCTGTCTCAAAAATAAATAAATGTTAAAAAAAAATAAAAAAAATAATTTCCACAAATCAGGAAACTATAGATGCTGGTGAGGATGTGGAGAAACTGGAACCCTCTTGCACTGTTGGTGGGAATGCAAACTGGTACAGCCGCTCTGGAAAACAGTATGGAGGTTCCTCCAAAAATTAAAAATAGCTAGAATTGATTCATGAATTCAGCAAAGTTGCAGGATATAAAATCAATGCACAGAAATCGGTTGCATTCCTATACACCAACAATGAAGCGACAGAAAGAGAAATCAAGGAATCGATCCCATTTACAGTTGCACCAAAAACCCATAAAATACCTAGGAATAAATCTAACCAAAGAGGTGAAAAATCTATACACTGAAAACTATAGAAAGCTTATGAAAGAAATTGAAGAAGACAAAATAAAATGGAAAAAGATTCCATGCTCCTGGAGAGGAAGAACAAATATTGTTAAAATGTCAGTACTATCCAAAGCAATCTACATATTCAATGCAATCCCTACCAAAATAATACCAGCATTCCTCACAGAGCTAGAACAAACAATCCTAAAATTTGTATGGAACCAGAAAAGACCCTGAATAGCCAAAGCAATCTTGAAAAAGAAAACCAAAGCAGGAGGCATCACAATCCCAGACTTCAAGCTGTATTACTAAGCTGTAATCATCAAGACAGTATGGTACTGGCACAAGAACAGACACTCAGATCAATGGAACAGAATAGAGAACCCAGAAATGGGCTCACAAACGTATGGCCAACTAATCTTTGACAAAGCGGGAAAGAATATCCAGTGGAATAAAGATAGTCTCTTCAGCAAGTGGTGCTGGGAAAACTGGACAGTGACATGCAGAAGAATGAACCTGGACCACTTTCTTGCACCAGACACAAAAATAAACTCAAAATGGATGAAGGACCTAAACGTAAGACAGGAAGCCATCAAAATCCTCGAGGAGAAAGCAGGCAAAAACCTCTTTGATCTTGGCCGCAGCAAGTTCTTACTCAACAAGTCTCTGGAGGCAAGGGAAACAAAAGCAAAAATGAATTATTGGGGCCTCATCAAAATAAAAAGCTTCTGCACCGTGAAGGAAATGATCAGCAAAACTAAAAGGCAACTGACAGAATGGGAGAAGATATTTACAAATGACATATCAGATAAAGGGTTAGTATCCAAAATCTATAAAGAACTGATCAAACTCAACACCCAAAAAACAAATAATCCAGTGAAGAAATGGGCAAAAGACATGAACAAGCACTTCTCCAAAGAAGACCTCCTGATGGCCAACCGACACATGGAAAAATCCTCAACATCACTCATCATCAGGGAAATACAAGTCAAAACCGCAATGAGATACCACCTCACACCTGTCAGAATGGCCAACATTAACAACTCAGGCAAAAAGACATGTTGGCGAGGATGCGGAGAAAGAGGATCTCTTTTACATTGTTGGTGGGAATGCAAGCTGGTGCAGCCATTCTGGAAAACAGTATGGAGGTTCCTCAAAAAATTACAAATAGAACTACCCCACGATCGAACAATTGCACTACTAGGTATTAATCCAAGGGATACAGGTGTCCTGTTTTGAAGGGGCACATGCACCCCAATGTTTATAGCAGTGCTATCGACAAGAGCCAAAGTATAGAAAGAACCCAAATGTCCATCGATGGATGAATGGATAAAGAAGATGTGGTATATATATACAATGGACTATTACTCGACAATCAAAAAGAATGAAATCTTGCCATTTGGAACTACGTGGATGGAACTGGAGGGTATTATGCTAAGCGAAATTAGTCAGAGAAAGACAAATACCATAGGACTTCACCCATATGAGGACTTTAAGAGACAAAACAGATGAACATAAGGGAAGGGAAGCAAAAATAATATAAAAACATGGAGGGGGACAAAACATAAGAGACTCTTAAATATAGAGAACAAACAAGGGGTTATTGGAGGGGTCAGGGGTGGGCTAAATGGGTAAAAGGCATTAAGGAATCTACTCCTGAAATCATTGCACCATATGCTAACTAACTTGGATATAAATAAATAAATAAATAGCCCTGCAGTGGGAAAAAAAAAGTTAATATTCATTATATTTTGGGGAATTTCACCCTCTTGTTAAGGTCTTCTAAAAATCCACATGGGGTGGGTGGGGTTTGCCCTGTCTAGCAAATGAGGACGGGCCAAGGTTTTAGCTGAAAGCTTCGGGCTTTACTGCTCTAGCTTCTTTTTTGCTACGTGACTCTGTTGCCCAGAACAGCTCTCCCCATCTGTCAGATTCTGATGTCTAGGGCAGGCTCAAAGACATCATTCTGGTAGGGCTCTCTCCCGACCGCTGCCTCAGCCATAGTGACCCTCCCTGTTATTCCCAAGGCTGAGGTGGTCAGGCAATACTTCA
>NW_024412376.1:125114668-125124668 GCF_014898765.1 Herpailurus yagouaroundi | reverse complement strand
TTTTGAGACAGAGAGAGACAGAGCATGAACAGGGGAAGGTCAGAGAGAGGGAGACACAGAATCCGAAACAGGCTCCAGGCTCTGGGCTGTCAGCACAGAGCCCAATGCGGGGCTTGAACTCACTGACCGCGAGATCATGACCTGAGCCGAAGTCGGCCGCTTAACTGACTGAGCCACCCAGGCGCCCCACTAGTTGTTAATTTTAAAAAAAATTTTCATCTGTTCTTTATTTCTTTGTTTCTTTGTTCTTTCTTTCCACTCTATTATTATCATTATCATCATCATCATCATCATCATATAACTTAGTATTTCATTTTATTTCCTCTACTGACTTTCTAGTAATACCTCTTGGCATTACTTTTAGTGGTTACTAAAGTTTGTGATATGCATTCTTAACCAATCCTTATTGTAATGTTTAATAAACAATGTAAGAACTTACTACAGTGTACTTCCATTTATTATCCTTCTGACAGTATGCTATTGTTGTCATATTTTTTTTCTCATCTACTATAATACATGGCTATTATATTGACTTTTAACAGTCAATAGTCTTCTAAAAAACCATTTTTTAAAAGACTATGCTATGTTTGTTCACATCTGTGCTCTTTACATTGACCTTCATGGGTATCTTCTGGAGTCATTCCCTGCAGCTCGAAAAATTTGCTCTAGTATTTCTTCATAGTGCAGGTGTTTAAGGGACAAGTTCTCGTTTCTGGTTTGATTTTGTGTTCATTTAAAAAAAATTTTTTTAAGTAGGCTTCACACTCAGTATGAAGCTCGATTAGGTGCTTGAACTCACAACCTTGAGATCAAGACCAGAGCTGAGATCAAGAGCTGGACACCTTACTGGCTGAGCCACCCAAGAACCCCTTGGGTTCATCTTTTAAAGGATATTTTCACTGGGTATAGAATTCTAGCTTGACTACTCTTTTCTCAGATATCATTCTATTGTGTTCTGGCTGCCATTTTTTTCTGATGAGAAGTCAACTAACATTTTTATTTTTGTCCTCCTAAGTATCATTGTCTGATTTCCCCCAAGCTGGTTGCTTTTAAGATGTCTCCATGTATAGTTCTCTTTTCATTTATGTCACTTATTGTTTACTGAGATTCTTGAATATATGGGTTGGTTTCTTTCATCAGCTTTGGAAAATTCTTTGACATTACCTCTTCAAACATTTCTTTTCGCCCCAGTCTCTCCTCACTTCCTAGATTCCAGCTACCTAAATGCTAGATTATTTAATATTGCTCCATAGGTCTCTGGTCTCTCTTTGTTCTATTTTTTTTTCTCTCTCACAATTTCATTCTTTCTTCAGTTTGGATAATTTCTATTGGCCTATCTTGGGGTTGACTAGTTCTTTTTCCTCTGAAATATGTCTGTTAAGCTCGTCCATTGCATAGTTCATTTTATTTTATTTTTTTTAGAGTTTATTTCTTTCTTTCTTTCTTTTTTTTTTTTTTAATTTTTTTTTCAACGTTTATTTATTTTTGGGACAGAGAGAGACAGAGCATGAACGGGGGAGGGGCAGAGAGAGAGGGAGACACAGAATCGGAAGCAGGCTCCAGGCTCTGAGCCGTCAGCCCAGAGCCCGACGCGGGGCTCGAACTCACGGACCGCGAGATCGTGACCTGGCTGAAGTCGGACGCTTAACCGACTGCGCCACCCAGGCGCCCCTAGAGTTTATTTATTTATTTTGAGAGAGAGAGAAAGAGAGAGAAAGAGAGAGAATACATGGAAGAGGGGCAGAGACAGAGAGAAAATCCCAAATGGGCTCTGCACTGTCAGCACAGAGCCCAATGTGGGGCTTGATTTTTACAAACCACAAGATCGTGATCTGAGCTGAAATCAGCTCATTGGTGCATGCTTAGCCAACCAAGCCACTCAGGTGCCTGCACAGTTCATTTTAGATACTATAATTTTTTTTTAAGTCCTCTTTTTAAAGTTTCCATTTTTCTGCTGAAGTTCTCCATCTCTTTGCTCATTTTGTTCACCCTTTATCTAAATTCTTTAACATATTTGTAAATAGTTATTTAAAAATTCTTGTCTGTTAATTCCAACACTCGGGTTACCTGTGAGCCCGCTTTCATTACTTTTTCCTCTCGATTAGAAGTCATATTCTCCCACTTTTTCACATGTCTTGTCATTTTTGTTTTAGGCATTTTGTGTACGTTTGTTTGTAAGTAATATTTACCCCTTGCTGCTTTCCTCTAGCAGCAAGCCAGTGTGAGGGGCTGATCTCTTCAGTCTACATGGAGTTCGGGGTTGGCACTTTCGTTAGTTTCAGTTCAGTTCACCTCTGGTCTCCGATGTCTTGAGTGTGATCAGCTTCTTCCCTCCAGCAGGGCTTGGAAATCTAAGCACCACGAAACAATGAGATCTCCGAGCTTTCTGGCAGAGCCATCAGTCTCTTGTGCCACAGAAGTCAAGCAGGTAATTTAAACACATGAAGTCATCCAGTCCTTGTGATCTATCTGGAGGGCAGGGGGAGCCACAGGTCAACTCTGCCCTGTTGTTACCATGCGAAGATTTGAGTCCAGCTTGTCGCTCCCTCTTTTTCTTTTTTCTAAGAGAATCCTGAAATTGAGCACTTTCTCCAAAATTTCCCAATATTTCATGTTGGCAAATAATTCAAAAATTCCTTTTTTTTTTTTTTTTTTTTTTTTTTTTTTTTGTTTAGCACCATTTATTAAGTGATCTCAGCTGTTGTTGTAGCTGCTGCGTGTCAGCCGGTTCTTAAGACATAAAATGCTTTTCCAATTCCTCTTGTCCAGGACGGAAGGATCTTCTGGGTAGCACGCCAACAAAACAAGAGACTCCGATGATGCCAGCTTCAGTGATGGTGCCATCCAGGGAGGGAGAGGGTCATGGCGCATTCAACCGCAGCTTCCAGAGGTTTTGTAAAAGGAGCCTTTGGGGGCCCAGGCTGCCTGGCATTTTGATGCTGTTGGTGTGGGTTTTGTACTCCATAATGGTGTTGGGAGGTAGGTTAAGCACTCGCCGAAACACTCGCCGAATCCTGGATTTGGGCTGTGGTTGCTGGGTCACTGGCAGTCTTATTCCATATTGAAATAATGTCCTCCTGAAACCGGACAGAGATCACAGCCCCACACATCTCCTCCCCAACCATGAACTGTCTCCACAACGTGGCCAGGATAAGATTCTCCCAGCGATGGGATGCCAAGCCCTTCCGCAGCCAAATAATCCACTTGCCATGGTTTTTATTTGCATCATCCTCCCACATAGGTTTAATTCCTTCTTTGAAGAGATGGAAGTCACTGTGGCCTGTCAGGTCCCTGGGATGGACCATGTGGCTGTAAAACCACAGAACTGCTCCACAGAGGCAAAGGTGCCGATCTGTTTGATATTCTGCTCATAGCTCTATGAGCTAGCGGGATGGCCGGGAGTTCTCCTGGAGTACCAGAAAGTATAGTTGTACCGCAGGGGATGCTCTGCTGGTCCAGGGACAACAGCTTTCCTCTTACTGCTGCCCTGACTCTTGTCTCGTTCCGTTTTTTCCTTCTCACCATCTTTCTGTGTGTTGTTTTCTTCATTCTGATCACGATCCCCACTGTCATCGTCTTTCAATGTGTTGAACTTGTTCATCCTCTCACTGCCACCGTGGCCCCTGCCTCACAGAGTGACTTCCCAAAAAATTCTTTTATTAAAAAAAATTTTTTTTTCTATGTTTATTCATTTTTGAAAGACAGAGAGAGACAGAGCACAAGCATGGAGGGGCAGAGAGAGAGGGAGACACAGAATCGGAAGCAGGCTCCAGTCTCTGAGCTGTCAGCACAGAGCCTGACGCGGGGCTCAAACTCACGAACCGTGAGATCATGACCTGAGCCGAAGCCGGATGCTCAACCGACTGAGCCACCCAGGCGCCCCTCAAAAATTCTTTTAAAATGTAGTTCGGCCCTAGCAAAATATATCTGTTAGCTTAATTCAGTCCGCGGGCCACCAGTTCTCAGTCTCCAGTGTAATCCAACTTCTTCATAATAGACAAGAAAGAGAAGACCCCAAAGTACTTAATCTTACTTCAGCAAAGAAGACTTTCTGAAGTTAAAAAAAAAAAAAAAGAAGTTTTAGTTCTTAGAAGTTTTTGAATGTTTAAATTTGGTTGCTGGTTTATTATAAAGCCTTTTCATCAGAGATTTTGCAAAATTTGGAAATATGGAAACTATCCATCCAGTTGGCATGTGGCACAGGGGATTAGCTTTGGAGGGGGCGTTATGTTTCAATGTCCGTTTTCCACTATGTGGCAAGGTACATTAGTTGTAATTCCAGGTAGTTAAGGAAATAGGCAAATTTAAAACACCTCAAACATACCAGGGTTTTATTCTGTAGCCATGTACCAATTTTGTCCTGTATTTCCGGAGAAACATAACTATTTCTCCCTACAACTGACTTCTGTGGGTATGAGATCTGCCACAGAATAAGACTATGAGTATATATTCCTGGAAAAACATGTTGTACATCAAATTGAATTCTTCTTTAAAAAAAAATTCTTTTGTGTATTTATTTTTGAGAGAGACAGAGACAGAGCATGAGCGGGGGAGGGGCAGAGAGAAGATGGAGACAGAATCCGAAGCAGGTTCCAGGCTCTGAGCTGTCAGCACAGAGCCCCACGCGGGGCTCGAGCTCACGGACCGCGAGATCATGACCTGAGCCGAAGTCGGATGCTCAACCGACTGAGCCACCCAGGCGCCCCACAAATTGAGCTCTTCGTCTTTTCATCCCAAAAGTCTTATTTGCTCTTTACTTCTTTTTTTTTAAAAATTTTTTTTTTCAACGTTTATTTATTTTTGGGACAGAGAGAGACAGAGCATGAACGGGGGAGGGGCAGAGAGAGAGGGAGACACAGAATCGGAAACAGGCTCCAGGCTCTGAGCCATCAGCCCAGAGCCTGACGCGGGGCTCGAACTCCCGGACCGCGAGATCGTGACCTGGCTGAAGTCGGACGCTTAACCAACTGCGCCACCCAGGCGCCCCTTATTTGCTCTTTATAGAGACCTATTTGCTTCAGCTGTTTACCTGGTTGGAATGACCAAGAAAGGACTGTCAGTATCTCTTCCTGCAAACTATGTTAATATTCCTGTTTCTACAAAGTTACCCTGAATATACATGACTATGGGTGCTGGGGTGCTATATTTTGTAATCAAAACCTAAAAGCCACTCCTTGTTGTATACCTCTTCACATACATACATGTACTCGGCCCTTCCTACCTCCCGCAAGCCCAGACCCACAATCCTGAGCTGAGATGGATGCATTTGATGATGTCTTTATTTCTCCTTCCAAGCTCTGAAAGAAAAACTGGCTAGAAGCCAATGAACATTAAGAACTCATTTCTTGGCAAGCAGCTACTATTATTTGCTCAAAACATATTCAGAGTTGTCACTGTGACAACTTGGGAAGTAGATTAGAATCACTACCATCCTTTCCCATCCCCAGGAACTTTACATTTCAATGCCTCACTCGCTGAACGTTTCAGGAATAATCAACAGGACCCAGATTTTTCTCTTTCAGCTTGAAGGCTAGAAGCTTGGATGACAGGGGTGTAAAGTCTTCGGAGATTTGATTAAACCCCTTTTCCCTCTCCTGCCCCTCAGTGTGGGCATTCCTGAAGAATCTGTCTTTTTCTTGTTCCACATTCTCTTCCTCAGAGTCCTCGTGTCTCCAGTGGGGTCAACGATTTCTTTTATAAGATCAAGGATTGGGGCACCTGGGTGGCTCAGTCGGTTGAATGTCCGGCTCTTGATTTTGGCTCAGGTCACGATCTCATGGTTTCACGCCCCACGTTGGGCTCTGTGCTGACAGTGCAGAGCCTGCTTGGGATCCTCTCTCTCTGACCCCACCCCCTCTCTCTCCCTCTCTCTCTCTCTCTCAAAAAAAAAAAAAAAAAAAAGAAAAAAAGAAAAAAAAGATCAGCGATTAACGATCTTATAAAGGATCAATGATTTCCTGCTATAAAATTTGCAGATCTAACATCGCTTTTTTTATGTGTGGCAAAATATACACAACACAAAATTTACCACGTCAACCACTTTTACATGTGTGGTTCAGTGGCACTGATGCATTCACACTGTTGTGCCGCCACTGCCACTGTAGGCACCTTATGTGGGTGGAATCACACTTTTGTATTTGTCCTTTTGTGACTGACTTATTTCACTAAGCATAACGTCTTCAAGGTTCATCCATGTTGGAGCAAGGGTCAGAATTTCCTTCTTTTTTCATTCTGAATCATATTCATGGTATAGATATGCTACCTTTTGTTTCTCTGTCCATCTGTTGATAGACATTTGGGTTGCTTCCACCTTTTGGTTATTGTCAATATAACAGATATATATAATGCTATGAACATGGATGTACAATATCTATTCTAATGTCTCTTCTAGCAAGCTCTGTCCTGAACGCCACATTTCCTTTCCTTTCCTTTTATTTTATTTTATTTTTGTTTTTTTATATTAAATATAATTTGTTGTCAAACTGGTTTCCATACAATACCCAGTGCTCATCCCAACAGGTGCCCTTCTCAATGCCCATCACCCACTTTCCCCTCCCTCCCACCTATCAACCCTCAGTTTATTCTCAGTTTTTAAGAGTCCCTTACAGTTTGGCTCTCTCCCTCTCTCTTTTTTTTTCCCCCTTTCCCCTCCCCCATGGTCTTCTGTTAAGTTTCCCAGAATCCACATAAGAGTGAAAACATATGGTATCTGTCTTTCTCTGTATGACTTATTTCACTTAGCATCACACTCTCCAGTTCCATCCACATTGCTACAAAAGGCCATATTTCATTCTTTCTCATTGCCACGTAGTACTCCATTGTGTATATAAACCACAATTTCTTTATCCATTCATCAGTTGATGGACATTTAGGCTCTTCCCATAATTTGGCTATTGTTGAAAGTGCTGCTATAAACATTGGGGTACAGGTGCCCCTATGCATCAACACTCCTGTATCCCTTGGGTAAATTCCTAGCAGTGCTATTGCTGGGTCATAGGGTAGGTCTATTTTTAATTTTTTGAGGAACCTCCACACTGTTTTCCAGAGCAGCTGCACCAGTTTGCATTCCCACCAGCAGTGCAAGAAGGTTCCCCTTTCTCCATATCCTCGCCAGCATCTATAGTCTCCCGATTTGTTCATTTTAGCCACTCTGACCAGCGTGAGGTGGTATTTCAGTGTGGTTTTGATTTGTATTTCCCTGATGAGGAGTGACATTGAGTATCTTTTCACTGTTGGCCATCTGGATGTCTTCTTTAGAAAAGTGTCTATTCATGTCTTCTGCCCATTTCTTCACTGGATTATTTGTTTCTCAGGTGTGGAGTTTGGTGAGCTCTTTATAAATTTTGGATACTAGCCCTTTGTCCGGTATGTCATTTGCAAATATCGTTTTCCATTCCGTCGGTTGCCTTTTAGTTTTATTGTCTCCTTTGCAGCTGAGCACTACATTTCTAACTGTTGCTGGACGCTTTCTCTTAGCCGTGTTATGGCTGATCCCACCTTCTGAATGAAACCCCCATTCCCCCAGCAACGCATGCTTAGGAAATAGAAGGTACCTTTACTAGCATCCATTTTTAGTGTCCCTGCCTGAGAGTAGGCCCTTTGTAGCACTATGTTTTAATATCCTTAATTAATTGATTGACTAACTCCATTAGGCATATTGTGTGTTTCCTGCACCAACATGGTAACTATGCCATTCTCTACACCGGAAGAGCCTTCTTTCCCTCTGTACCTCGCCATCTTTTTCTTGACACCTTCCTGTGCACTTTGCACACACTAACTTCTCCTTCTCCTGGATCTCCTTAGCAATCATTATAAACCTTTCTTTTAGCTCATAGGAAGTTAATGTCTTGGAATTTCTTTGTCCACTTTCCTCTGCCTTAGTTCCCCATCTAGGTTGTGCCTCTTGGCGTGCAAAGACTACATCATTTACCTATCCATTCTCCACTGACCGAGTATCTACATTTTTGGTCCTGTTCTAGGGTCAGACTGGCTTCCAGCATGCTCCTGGATTTTAAGGTGCTCACATTTTAGTGGAGATATAGCACAAAAGCAAATCATTATAATTCAACGTGAAAACTTCTTTAGAAGAACCTTGGGCAGGGCTAACTTTACCAAGGGGGGGCTGAAAAGGGCTTATACTTCTTGACATTTCCGCTTTGACACTGACACTGAAAATTCCAGAAGTTCCTTGTGGATGATATCTCTTGATTTTCACAATTGATTTTTCTCTCTCTAGAGAAGCCATTAACCTTTTCATACATGTGCCTGCAGTATCCACGTGTATATATATATATATATATATATTTAATTTTTTTTAACATTTATTTATTTTCTAGAGACAGAGCATGAACAGGGGGGGGGCAGAGAGAGAGGGAGACACAGAATCCAAAGCAGGCCCCAGGCTCCGAGGCATCAGCACAGAGCCTGACGTGGGGCTGGAACTCACGAACCGGGAGATCATGACCTGAGCCGAAGTCAGATGCTCAACTGACTGAGCCACCCAGGCGCCCCTCCACGTGTGTATTTTAAACCGCTAATTGTTAAGAAAAATAGTCTGGGACTAAGGAATTGGAATGACAACCCTCACCTAAAATTCTACTTTATGATGGATACATGTAATTGCCCCTCCCTCGAACGCAGCGCTCCAGGCGGGCAGGGAAGAGACAGGGTACATGGGTTACATCCCAGAAGCTTGGATGATTGATGGGGGAGGGGTGGTTTGGAGAGCACAGGCGACTGCACTCAGGTGGTACTCAGCTCTCAAAAGAAGGCATGGTAACAATGTGAGATGATGTCATTTTGATGGGAGTGGGAAACTGATAAAGAGCTGTCTTCACTTCGCTTCTCTTCTCACGAGGCCTATGCCCAAAAGCTGCTCAATACAGTTGATTTCATGGGCCAGAGAAAGAAAACCCTTTCCCCACATCCGCGGGAAAATCTACCCCTATCGGGATGCCATCCCAGCCCATTAATGCTGCGACGATGGATGTTCCTCACCTGTAAGTTCAATTAAATGTGAGGCCATTCATTTCTTCATTAATTCATTCACTCCTTCCTTCATTCAGTAATCACTTGCGGAGGGTCTACGTGAGGGGCTCCGGGTAAGTCAGGCATAGGGGGTTTATCTTAATGGAGTTGATAATCTCGTGGAGGACAAGACAAAATAGTCACAAATGAGAATAAATTAGAAATTGATAAGTTCTGTGACGGAAGTACAGTAGAGATGCTGGCCATAGAGAAACATGAAAAAGGATCCTCTGAGTTTGCTTAGAGAAGGGCTTTCCAAGCAGATGATATTTAAGTTGACAGAAAGCTGAGAAGGAGCCAGGAAACCTTAGAATAGAGGGAAGAGTGTCTCAGAGGAGACAGAACAGTGTGTGAGGATCCTGGGCTAGGGGGTACAGGTAGAAAAGGGAACGAGAGAGCACAAATCCCAATTAAATACACTGGTACGATGTGCAAGTCAGAGTATAGATGAAGCTACCAGATTGCCTGGTTCAAGCCTCAGTTCTGCCTCTTACGACACTGTGACCTCATGTAAGTTGCGAGTTCCATGCCTGTTTCCTTATCTATAAAATGGGAATGAAAAAATAATACCTCTCTTGCAGCGTTTCAAGAGAAGCTACAAACTCAAAACTTTTTCATGTAAAATCTCCCAATTTTCAAAATGTGGTCACTAATTTTAAAAGTATGTTTTAAGAACTGAGCAAGCTAAGCCCATCTATGAGCTCATGATGGCTTGAGACTCACCACTTTGCAGCCTTTTGTTTGGGACCTCATGTGCCATGCTACGTAGTTTGGATTTTTTCCCCAAGTGGGAATTCATTGAGGTGAACCGCCGACAGGGTCTGATCTACTTTTTAAACATGATGTGACCGTCCACTAAAAAATGGATAAGAGATGGCAACAATAAAGCAGTAAGACCTGGTAAGACTTCAGTGCCGTTTCTGGAAGAACTCCACAACACTTGAATGGCCTTGAACTCCACAACACTTGAATG
>NW_024412376.1:125069661-125114658 GCF_014898765.1 Herpailurus yagouaroundi | reverse complement strand
TCCACAACACTTGAATGGCCTTGAACTCCACAACACTTGAATGGCCTCGGTCTCCTGAGCAGTTACCTCCTTTCCATCCCATCCAACCAAATTCCCATTAGTTCAAAATCATTTTTTGAGATTTTCCTAGATCAGAGCATCTAGGTGTGTTAGTTGGTTAAGTGTCCGACTTTGGCTCGGATCATGATCTCATGGTTCATGAGTTCAAGCCCCACACTGGGCCCTGTGCTGACAGTGTAGAGCCTTCCTAGGATTCTCTCTCTCTCTCTCTCTCTCTCTCTCTGCCCCTGTCTCCCTCCCTCTCTCTGTCTCTGAAAAATAAATAAATAAATAAATAAATAAATAAATAAATAAATAAAAATGATCGTCCTAGACATTCATTTACTTAGGGGAAAAAAACCCAACACCATAGACATTTGCTAGAGTTGTTTTAAGTTCACAACAAAATTGAGTGGTAGGTCTAGAGATTTCCTAATTGCTCCCTGCCTCAACCTGTGCATAGCCTCTCCTATTATCAACATTCCCCCATCAGATTTACCCATTTTTCACTATTGATCGATCGACACTGACACAATGTTATCACCCAGAGTCCCTAGTTTACGTTAGGGTTCACTCCTGTTATTATACATTAGACACGTTATTAGACAAATGTATAAGGACATATATCCACCATTATGGTATCATACAGAGTAGTCTTCCTGCCCTGAAATTCCTTAGTGCTCAACCTATTCATCCTTCCATCCCCCTTTCCTCTGGCAACCACTGATCTCTTTACTGTCTTTATAGTTTTCAGGTTGGTTTCTCTCACTTAGTAGTATGTATTTAAGTTTTTCTCCATGTCATTTCATGACCGGATAGCTCTCTTCTTTTTAACACTGAATAATATTCCATTGTCTGGTTGCGTGACAGTTTATTCATTCACTTACCTACTGAAGGACATCTTGGTTGCATTCAAGTTTTGGCAATTGAGAGTAAAGCTGCTGTAAACATTGATGTACAGGGTTTTGTATAGACAGTTTTTCAATTCCTTTGAGTAACGATCAAAGAATATGATTGTTGGATCATGTGATAAAGGTATGTTTAGTTTTATTTTTAAATTGTATTAAATTTTATTTTTTTAGCGAGCAAGAGAGCATGAGTGGGGGGAGAGCGGCAGAGGGAGAGAGAAAGAGAGAGAGAAAGGAAAAGAGACAGGGCGAGAGCGAGAGCGAGCGAGCAAGAGAGAGAGCGAGAGAGAGAATCTTAAACAGGCTCCATGCTGAGCATAGAGCCTGATGAAGGGTTGTCCCATGACCCTGGGATCATAACCTGAGCCGAAATCAAGAGTTGGATGCTAATTGACTGAATCACCCAGGTGCCTCAAAAGTATGTTTACTTTTGTAAGAAATCACCAAACAGCCTTCCAAAGTGGCCACACCATTTTGTATTCCCACCAACAGTGCATGACAATTCCTAATGCTCCATAACCTTACCAGCATTTGATATTGTCAGTGTTCTTGTTCTGGATTTTGGCCATTCTAATAGGCACATAGTGGTATCTCATTGTTTTAATTTGCATTTCCCTGATGGCATATGATGTGGAGCATCTTTGCCTGCACTTATTTGCCATCTGTATGTCTTCTTTGGTGAGGTGTCTGTTAAGGTCTTTGACGCATTTTTTTAAAACTCAGGTTGTTTCTTATTGCTGAGGTGGTTTTTTAAAATTTTTTTAATGTTTATTCATTTTTGAGAGACAGAGAGAGACAGAGCAAAATTGGGGTTTGGGCAGAGAGAGAGGGAGACACAGAATCCGAAGCAGGTCCCAGGCTCCGAGCTGTCGGCACAGAGCCCAACAGGGGGCTCGAACTCACGAACCGTGAGATCATGACCTGAAGCGAAGTCGGATGCTTAACCGACTGAGCCACCCAGGTGCCCCTCTTATTGCTGAGTTAAGAGTTCTTTGTATATTTTGGATTTATTTGCTTTTGGAAGCCCTTCCCTACATTATCTATTTATTTGCTCATTCGTTCACTCCTTCACTTAACAAATACTTATTTAACATTGTCCTTGATATCAGACACTGTTATAAGCATTAGCTCTCACAGCTTTCTAGAGGTAGGGACTATTATTATCTCATTTCACAGACATCTTGCCCCAGGTCACACTTCTGGAATGGTGAAGAGTTTTTATCTGGGCAGTCTGGCTCTAGAAGGTGTTCAACGTATGTTTATTGGATAAATGGATGATACTGAGATGATTTTTCTTTTTCTTTCTAAGCCTTTGTCTTTCTTTCTTTCTTTTAAATCTTATTTAGTTAACATACAATGCAGTGTTGGTGTCAGGAGTAGAATTCAGCGATGCGTCACTTACATATAACACCCAGTGCTCATCGCAAGTGCCCTCCTTAATGCCCGTCACCCAACTAGCCCACCCCCCACTGACCTTCCTCCATCAATCCATCCTCCATCAAGTTTGTTCTCTGTCTTTAAAAGTCTCTTGTGGCTTGTTTCCCTCTCTTGAGATGCTTTTTCTAGTCACCCTTTCTGCTTGGTTCTCTGTTGTCTCTTCCGTTTTCCATGATCTCCTGATTCTTCTCCTTTCTTGTCTTCCTCAAATTTGTAATCTCTTCGCCTGACAAGAGATATTTTTCCTTTCCTTGTTAATGTATCTTGAAGTGAAGGGGTGCTATTTTTCCCCTCCAAATTTTCATCCTCATTTTCTAATGTGTGCTCATACAATACTGTTTCCCACTCCACCACCAAAATGTACGGCAGCTTCAGCAAATGGAATCATGGGTTAAATGTAGAATACTTGAAGCATATTAACATTGAAGAAAAATAGAAGAGAAAGAAAAAAGTTCTACTTTGCACTGGAAAAAAAGGTGGTGGACAAAAATTCTCAAATGTCTTGACCTTCTAAGTCTCTCAATAATAGATAAATATGCTTCCCTTTGGAAACCACCTATGAAATATTTTCATGTTTTAAATTTGTTTTGGTTATTAAACTTATATAAACTACTGAAGCAGAAATTAAGTTAGAAAATTCTTGTCAGGGTTGAAAGTGGCACTAACTCATTAATCTAGGCCTCTTTAAAATGAGACTATTTCTTGGGGCGCCTGGATGGCTCAGTTGGGTAAGCATCGAACTCTTGGTTTCAGCTCTGGTCATGATCTCACGTTTCATGAGTTCAAACCCCACATGGGGATCTGCACTGAGAGTATGAAGCCTGCTTGGGATTCTCTCTCTCTCTCTCCTTCTCTCTGACCCTCCTGTGCTCTCTCTCTCTCAAAATAAATAAATAAACTTAAAAATAAAATAAAATGAGACTATTTCTTGCAACGAATTTTTTTCTTTTCTTTTCTTTTCGTTTCTTTTTTCTTTCCTTTTCTTTTTTTTAAAGCCATCTGCATACCCAGAGTGGAGCTCAATATGGGGCTGAACCCCACGACCCTGAGATCAATACCCGAGCTGAAATCAAGAGTCAGATACTCAACCGACTGAGCCACCCAGGCACCGGCAATAAATGTTTTTAATTTCTTTTTTTTTTTTTTCCAACGTTTATTTATTTTTGGGACAGAGAGAGACAGAGCACGAACGGGCGAGGGGCAGAGAGAGAGGGAGACACAGAATCGGAAACAGGCTCCAGGCTCTGAGCCATCAGCCCAGAGCCCGACGCGGGGCTCGAACTCACGGACCGCGAGATCGTGACCTGGCTGAAGTTGGACGCCACCCAGGCGCCCCAAATGTTTTTAATTTCTAAAATGCTTGTCACCTGAGACCATGCAATTACCAATAAATACAAATGGTCCCATTTTCCTGTAAACAAGTATTTAATAATATTTTGAACGCTAGATAGTGTTTCATGGGAGCTCTAACCAAGGTCACTGTTACCCCATGAGGGAGGTATACATTGAGAAGAGAGGATTCTATTTGGTAAGGGAAAAAATGGGCACCGAGAGGCCAAGTGACCTGACATTTTACTAGAGGAACAAATGAAGCTCTGGAGAACTCTAGAAAGCCCAGAGGACTCCTGGAGATCACTGGCCCTGAGGAAAAAAGGAAAGTTGAAGGCTTAGTTTGTCCTATGTTGACTTTTTTTTTTTTTTCAAACTTTTAACCCACTTATGATACTGAACTATTCCCCACTCTTATATACCATTAGGGCACACATTTAGAAGAGCTTTCCTGGTATTTTGTGTTTGTCAAGCGTGAAGAAAGCACAGTGTAGCAGAAACAATAGTAGGCTGAGTTCCCTTGAGTCCCGGCCCTGCCAATAACCAGCTGTGTGTCCTTGAGCACATCCCTCACTGCTCCAGCCTCAGTTTCTCAGCCAGCAGGAAGAAGAGGTAGAACAAAAATGGTCATGAAGCTGTTTTTCAGTAGTAATAGTCAACACCACGATTCTTTGGCTTTGTTTCCTTTTGAGTTCTGTTCTTTACAACAAGCTCACAAGAGACACCCCACGACGGAAAGGGTGAAGTCACAGTTGATGCACATAACTTTCTCCCTTCTGGTTTTGGTTGGGTATCTAATAATTCCTTTCTTAAAAATTATTTGCTCGGGAGCCTGGGTGGCTCCGTCGGGGAAGCATCCGACTTTGGCTCAGGGCATGCTCGAATGGTTTGTGAGTTCGAGCCCCCACAATAGGCTCCATGCTGATGGTGCAAAGCCTGCTTGGAATTCTCTCTCTCTCCCTGTCTCTCTGCCCCTTCAGCGCTCTCTCTCTCTCTCTCTCTGTCTCAAAATAATAAATAAGCTTAAAAAAAGTATTTGCTTTGTGTGTTTTCACAAAAAAAGGAGTAGTTAACCACCAGTCTGGGTCATAAGAGAATGTCCATTCTACTCAGTGGAATTAAATCCTGTCTACGGGGCGCCTGGGTGGCGCAGTCGGTTAAGCGTCCGACTTCAGCCAGGTCACGATCTCGCGGTCCGGGAGTTCGAGCCCCGCGTCGGGCTCTGGGCTGATGGCTCAGAGCCTGGAGCCTGTTTCCGATTCTGTGTCTCCCTCTCTCTCTGCCCCTCCCCCGTTCATGCTCTGTCTCTCTCTGTCCCAAAAATAAATAAAAAACGTTGAAAAAAAAATTTTAAATCCTGTCTAGCAAGGGCAAAATTACTGCTCACAGGTAAAGATGCTGCAGGGGGTTCCTGGCCATTGATTGGTCTGATTTCATTCTGGCACCTTCTCCATGCTAACCTACTACCCAGACCTTTCCCTTACACCACATGGATAGTGAATGGCTGCCTTCGTTCTGCTTTGCTGTTAAATCACATCAATATATGCGTACCACATTTCTAGAAAATAATGTATACAGTATGGGGAATATAGTGATGTCAAAGGCACCTCCCTACCCTAGTGAGATGCGGATGGGCATCGAGAAACGTGCTCTTTCTTTTGGGGTATGCCACTTGTCTTCCTGTTTGTTTGAGACCTTTCAGTTGCAAAGATCAGAACACTCTAAAATTGCCCTTAGCAAAATGAGGAACTCCATTGGCTTTTCACACCCAATAATTCAGGCATAGCTGGATTTCAAGTCTCCGAGGATATCACTGGAGTCAGGTCCATCGGTTGGCTAGATCTCCCCCGTGTTGACCTTGTTGTCAGGCAGGCCTCTGTTAGAGAGGTGAAATCCAGCAAGCAGGTGGCCTAATCCCGACAGCCTGCATTCAGCAGCATATACAGTACCCATTGCCTGGTCCCTTCAGCAAAAGTGATGGCCTCAGCTGGAGTGGTCTGATTGAGTGGGGTGCCATCTCTGAACAAGCCACGGTGACCGGGGGCTGGGGGTACAGGGGCGCAGGGATGCTCTGATTGGTCTTAGTTACACGTCAACACAGGGAGCTGAGAACGTGCTCAACCCCACCCATCTCAGAGGCAAGGGCTGTGAGTGGTGGAGGAGAAGTAATATTTCCAAAGAGAAAGGAGGGACAACATCACTCCAAGAAGCGTGAATGAATGCTGGGCCGGCAAAGAGGACCAATACTGACGTTATCTCATAACATGAATTGATTCAGAATAATAAGTGAAGGGGGGCTGGAAAGGCAGAGAGGACCAGGAGGTCTACCAGGTATAGGCTAGAAACTTGACCAGCCCAGGATGGTCTTGTGCCAAGGATCGACTGGAGTAAGTACTATATTCACTATCTACTTCTCCGGTTATTTTCATCAGTATCTACAAGTTAGAACTCTTACAGATCCTTGGGAAAGCTGTTCCTTACAATGAGTACCAGAGTTTTAGTACACGATTATTTAAGTGTTGAAAAGGGTTTCTTTTTTTCCTCCCTCATTGCATTCTGGCTTTTCATAGGGTGCAATTTTGCTGCATTTATAATCATTATGTACTTTGTTTGGGGAGAATGCATTTTGTCATAAAAGCTTTTCATACAGCGAGAGGAATGATCAGCCTCGCGATCAATATTCCGGCCCAACCTGCTTTTTCCCTCCGAGAATATTGAAAATAGGTTGCAAAACTCAGACATATAGCGGTTGAAAAGCTAACGCCAACTTGATTGTCTTGAGAAAGAATTCATTTGTGCATGACAGTATTAGAGCTCTACAAAAAAAGACTCCGTGTATGCCTCTCACTTTCCCTTTCACAAAGTTACCATTTAAATCTAGCTTTGTTTGTGACATAATAATGCCGTGCTTGTGCACGAAGTGAGACTAAACTAACGCAAAGACTTTTCTTATGAATAGGAAAAATGAATGTTTTTTTTAATTTAAAGGAAACTGTATTTAAAATGTAATTTTTGGAAAATATAATAAAGTCAAACATAAATATTGTGAACAGATGTTTCTTAAGAAGTTTTTGAAATGAATAGTCGCCATCTGGAGCCATTTACAATGAGAAGAAGGTGAGCACGCACCTGTTCCTTTCTTTAAAAAGATGTAATTTCTGCACCAAATTATAAACAAGTATGGCAGTTTCCATAAAAATGCAATATTCAATTTGCCAAACTGTTTAGAAAAATATTGATAAGAGTGTGGTTTAGAAAAGGATGCTTCTAAAAGGCTCAGTCTCTTTTCAGATTCCATTGCTTACTTGTAAAATTTTAAGGATAAAACTCAGGATGCCTGGGTGGCTCAGTCGGTTAAGTGTCAGACTTCAGCGGGGGTCATGATCTCTCGGTTGGTAGGTTCGAGCTCCCCATCGGGCTCTGTGCTGATGGCTCAGAGCCTGGAGCCCGTTTCCGATTCTGTGTCTCCCTCTTTCTCTGCCCCTCCCCCGCTCATGCTCTGTCTCTGTCTCTCAAAAATAAATACACATTAAAAAAAAAAAAAGGGGCGCCTGGGTGGCGCAGTCGGTTAAGCGTCCGACTTCAGCCAGGTCACGATCTCGCGGTCCGTGAGTTCGAGCCCCGCGTCGGGCTCTGGGCTGATGGCTCAGAGCCTGGAGCCTGTTTCCGATTCTGTGTCTCCCTCTCTCTCTGCCCCTCCCCCGTTCATGCTCTGTCTCTCTCTGTCCCAAAAATAAATAAACGTTGAAAAAAAAAAAAAAAAGATAAAACTCTTCAGAGCGAGTGACTGTTCTATGTTGTTGGAGACACACACAAACCTCAGTGGCCACTGCCACTGCTGCCACCACCGTCCGAGGGCCCTATTTGCCCATGACCACAGTTTAGATACTCCACGATATGAGCTGGACCTCCAATCCTTGCAGCCTTGGTAAACTGATCACATTAGTGGCTTCCGTTCATGGTCTCCCGCAACCCCATCCTTTGCACCAAGACGTGGAGTTTTTTTCTCCATCCTTTGAATCAGAGCTGACCTTGCGACTCTGTTTGAACAGCAAAATGCAGGATAAGGGACAGCCTGCCAGTTCGGAGCTTGGCCTCCGGAGGATTTGCACATTTTCACGTGTCTCCTGGAGCCCTGCCACAACCGGGTAGATGAGCCCAGGCAGCCAGCTGAGACCCCATGGAGGAGAGCCCAGCCATCCCTACAGGGCCACCCCAGAGCAGTCTGCAGCCAGCCGAGTCCCCAACATGTGAGAGAACCAGCTGAGATCAGCAAAGCGGCCGGTATCACAGACACTTAGGCTTTTGCTGATAGCAAGAGGAGTTTAATTTTTTGATGATCAATAATTGACAGGGGGCGATGCGGGTTGGTAAAGAATTTTGCCTTCTGGCTGCTGTATTATCTCCTTGAACAATAGTCAGGTAGTTCAAAAGAGAGGATGCAGGGGACCTACAGGTAGGTCTCAATCTACAGAGTGGAAGTTCTGAAAAAATGAAATAGGAAAAACAAATTGGATGCAAGACTATGGTTAAATAACTGAAGAGGAGAATTGGTTTTTAATAATTACAGCATAGTTTTGAATATAGTTACAAATAAGGCTAATCGCTGTGTTGAAACCCATTCCTTCTACGAGTGAATGCTTCTTGTTTCAACACCTGGTTCCACATGCTGTATGTTTTGTTTTTTTTTTTAATTCAATTAATTCATTTACACATGAATTCTACTTGTTTCCTGGCTGATGAGTCTTAATTAGAATAGTTTCACCGTAACTGCACCGATTGGGTTATATTAACTCGATTAACAGAGTGACACGTTAGCTATTGACAACGGATTTCAAAGAATAAAGCAATCCAAGGTTGTCTTTTACGTTTGTGATGATCATTTACTGGTCACCTCCCTGGCATCCGTCTTCTACTTTTCCTTCTGTCCTTCAAGATTTCTTTCCCTTGGTCATGTGATTTGGGTGGGAATAACCTTACTCCACATTCCAGGGAGAGGCTCTGGTCAGCCTGTTCCGTGGCCACTTGTGATGGTTCTGGGGTAAAGCACAACGCAGTCGAAGTCAGTAAGATGCAAGGAGGTGTTTGTTGTTTTCCTGATGTGGAGAAGCTTGGCTCTTTCCCAGCATGATGTGAGATCTGGAATTATGGAGGTCATTTTTCTCTAAGGAGAGAAGATTCTGGAGTTGTCAGGGGGCCACGAAATGAGACCTAAGGGTGAAGCCACACCATAAAAAGTAGAAAAGGGGGGGGGGGGCCGGCCTTTTGAGAAACAGTTTGAACTGCTGGGTCCAGCCTTGCCTGAAGTTAATTTTGCCTGTGGAGTTTTCTCGGATGTGACTAACAAATCCCTATTTTTATTTAGGTCGCGTTGAGTTGTTTTCTTCTCTTGTCACTGAAAGATCACTAACCAATGAAGCCTCCGTCTCTTACTTCGTAGCTTTGCTGCAAGCATCCTAATTCCATGTGCACTGGCAGGACAGTGGTAAGCCTAGCTGCCTTCCGCACACCTTCGTCGTTCAGGCTCTCCTCCTTGCCTGGACTATTGCAGTAGCCTCTTAATTACACTGTCTACTTCCAGTCTGTGCCCCTCTGATCTATACGTTCTCACTGAATTAATACCTTTTAAGCGCAGCTATTATCATACTCTGTTCCTTAGAAACCTTCAGTGGTTCCCCAGTGCCTACTGCATTAAAAACTAACATCTCTTTTTGACATTTCAGGCCTGCCTCAGTGGGCCCCAGCCTCTCTCCTTAAGGCTTCCTTTGATCTCCATTCCACGTTGGTAAATACAGAAGATAATTTCTGCTCTTTCTTATTTGACGGCTCGGGAACGTTTAATGTTGTTGGTTGCTTTCCTAACACGTTCTCTGCCCTGGTTTCTGAGATATCGCACTCTCCCTTTTTGGTCAGCTCCTTCTCTACCCAATCATTAATGGTTGGAGATTTTTTCCAGGCTGTATTTTAGGGCTGTTGCTCTCAGACCATACATATTGGCTGGGTGTCTCATCAAGTCCCATGACTGAAGAATTCCTTTTAAATGTCAATGACCCCTCAATGTGAGCCTCTGACTGAGACATCTCTAAATTTCCGACTTAAATATCCACTTGACCATTGGGCATCTCCCATCTCAGACTTGTCAACTGTCTTCAAACCTGCCCTTCCTCCAGGGTCTCTCTCCCACTCTCACGGGTACGTGTTGCCATCTACGTGGGTGCTCAAGTGAGAAACGTGGAAGTTGTGCTTGGCTCTCCCATCTCGACCCGAGTCCTTCAAATCTAATCAAAACACCACATCCTGTCGATTCTTACTGCCGAACAGCTCTTGCCTTCGTCACCTCTCTCTGCTCCCTATTATCACCCTTTACTGCAAGCCAAATCACCTGTCCCCCTAGACTGCTACAATAGTCCCCTAACGGGCTTCCTTGCCTCCACTCTGGCCTCCTTGCTGTCTTCCCTCCACCTGGGTATTATCTTTTGTAAAAAATGTAAAATATAATCATGCCACTCTCTTGCCTGTGACTTCTCGATGACTTCCTAACGCCTTGAGAATCAAGTCCAAATTCTTACCATGGCCTGTGAGGTCCTGATGAGCCAGCCCCTGCCTACTTCCCCAGCCCATCTTGGGGCTGTTCTGCTTCCACTCTGTTCACCACACTCTGCTTTGTTCTTGGGCCACCTTGGGCTGTTTTCTGTACCAGTGATATTGTCATCCTCCTTTCTGCTGCCCAAACTCAAGGGTCCCAGCCCAAATATCCTTCCCCGATGCCCCCGGATTGGTGGCAAACCTCTCCCCATCCTGAGCCCCCTTGCACCTCTTTTCTTCTTATGCTGTTTATACTTGTGACCTGTGCAGTGTCTGTCTACTCTCCTGGACCTTAAGCTCCCTTAACGTGGGGACTGTATCTGTTCTGCATAGTTTGCCCCTGCACGTTAATTTTCCATTGGAAAAAAATACTTGGTACAAAGAAAATGATATCCAAAAAGCACCTTCTTTGGGGTGCTTACCTAAAAAGAAACACAAATCATTTCTTTTTTTTTTTTATTCACGTTTATATAAACATAAAGAATTGGAACTAAGCTTAAAAGGAAAGTACATGTTTTGCATAAAATAAATTTCTTAAAATATATTCCTAGCTCTTAAAATAAAGAAGTGTATACAGATGCCCTTTTTAAAAGGATATTTAAAACCCATTATTTAAATAAGTCTCTTAGAGGGGCACCTGGGTGGCGCAGTCGGTTAAGCGTCCGACTTCAGCCAGGCCACGATCTTGTGGTCTGTGAGTTCGAGCCCCGCGTCAGGCTCTGGGCTGATGGCTCAGAGCCTGGAGCCTGTTTCCGATTCTGTGTCTTCCTCTCTCTCTGCCCCTCCCCCGTTCATGCTCTGTCTCTCTCTGTCCCAAAGATAAATAAACGTTGAAAAAAATTTTTTTTAAATAAGTCTCTTACAAAGCAATCAATTCGGGGAAGCAAAGAAGGAAACTCTCAAACCTCTCAAACATATTTCTACTTTTGTACCTATTTGTTACAGCAGACGGAACTGCTGACAAAAAAAGTTAGATAGGTGATGTAAACAGGCAATTGCTCACGACAAGGTTACAAGTTAAAAATTTGAATGATAAACATTGACTGATTGTCATTACACGCGATTTCTTTTGATAAGATCCTTTTAAAAGTAGTCCCAGTTTTAGTTTAATGCGCTTAAAGATAAAATGTATTTATCAAAAGAAAATGTGGGCTGATTGTTAGTTTAGCCTTTGTATTTGGGGTAAATGAGTCAGAACCTTCTAGCACCTAAGCTTTTCATAGGTGGTAGACTAAGATTCTTGGAAATATTTATTAACTCTTTCTAGCCACAGAAGCAAGTGTTGAAGAAGCGACTGTTTGAGAGCTGTGCTAATGGAAAACAGGAGAGAACAGAACCCCCAAGGATTTCCTTTTCCTGATTCACTCAGTAAAGTTCCTCCCCATGGCCATCGGTTATCAGAGCCTTACTTTTAGATAGTTTGTTTTTTGTTCGTTTTAAAGAGAGATAGAGTATGAGCCAGGGAGAAGGGCAGAAGGAGAGAGAGATTCTTTAAAAATTTTTTTTTTCAACGTTTATTTATTTTTTTGGGACAGAGAGAGAGACAGAGCATGAACGGGGGAGGGGCAGAGAGAGAGGGAGACACAGAATCGGAAACAGGCTCCAGGCTCTGAGCCATCAGCCCAGAGCCCGACGGGGGGCTCGAACCCACGGGCCGCGAGATCGTGACCTGGCTGAAGTCGGACGCTTAACCGACTGCGCCACCCAGGCGCCCCGAGAGAGAGATTCTTAAGCAAGCCCCATGCTCAGCTCAGCGCGGAACCTGAGGTAGGGCTCGATCCCATGACCTGAGCTGAAATCAAGAGTAGGACGCTCAACCGACTGAGCCACCTAGGCTCCCCTAGATGGTCAGTTTTAAAAATTAGGGGCGCCTGGGTGGCGCAGTCGGTTAAGCGTCCGACTTCAGCCAGGTCATGATCTCGCGGTCCGTGAGTTTGAGCCCCGCGTCAGGCTCTGGGCTGATGGCTCAGAGCCTGGAGCCTGTTTCTGATTCTGTGTCTCCCTCTCTCTCTGCCCCTCCCCCGTTCATGCTCTGTCTCTCTCTGTCCCAAAAATAAAATAAAAAACGTTGAAAAAAAATTTAAAAAAAAAATAAAAATTAGCATATTATAATTATATTTAAGGTCCCAAATGCAGCAAACATAATTTTAGGTATTTTGTGATCTTAATGATAATAATTGATATTCTTCATAACATTATGCTAAGTGCCCCGCCTACATTGCCGTGTCTAACTGCCACAAAATTCCTACGTGATAGGTACTGTTATGTTTTTTTTTTAATTTTTTTTTTCAACGTTTATTTATTTTTGGGACAGAGAGAGACAGAGCATGAACGGGGGAGGGGCAGAGAGAGAGGGAGACACAGAATTGGAAACAGGCTCCAGGCTCTGAGCCATCAGCCCAGAGCCCGACGCGGGGCTCGAACTCACGGACCGCGAGATCGTGACCTGGCTGAAGTCGGACACTTAACCGACTGCGCCACCCAGGCGCCCCTGTCTACTTCTTTTTCAACGTTTATTTATTTTGGGGACAGAGAGAGACAGAGCATGAACGGGGGAGGAGCAGAGAGAGAGGGAGACACAGAATCAGAAACAGGCTCCAGGCTCTGAGCCATCAGCCCAGAGCCCGATGCAGGGCTCGAACTCACGGTCGGTGAGATCGTGACCTGAGCTGAAGTCGGATGCTTAACCGACTGAGCCACCCAGGTGCCCCTGAAATTCCTTTTTTAAAATGTTTCTTTCATTACCCTCCGTAGCCTTCAGCTTTACGATCTTTTTTTCCTAACAGCTTCTTCTCTGTTTCCTTCATTGACTCTTCCTGCTACTACGGAATCCTGGCTTCAGACATTGTGAGGTTAGGCAGGTCAAGTTCCAGCCCTTCATTTATGGACTATTCAATCCCCCTGTATCTCAGCTTTCCCGTCTGTAAGACAGAGCTAATAATGCCTGTGTGCAGCGTACCCTAAGAAATGGGAAAGGAATATTTACAGCATTTAAGGTAGTTCTTGGCAGAAAGTAAGCCCCCAGTAAATGGTGGTCATTGTCATGACTTCATCGTCTCTTAGCTTCCACTTGCCTTTCTGTGCTGCTCACTGAACTTCAACCTCAGGGAGCTTTTCTAGTTCCACGCCCATATTCCAGTCTGTCTTCCAGCTCCATCAGCTCAAAATATTTTATTTTATTTATTTATTTTTTTTTTTTTACATTTTTTTTTCAACGTTTATTTATTTTGGGGACAGAGAGAGACAGAGCATGAACGGGGGAGGGGCAGAGAGAGAGGGAGACACAGAATCGGAAACAGGCTCCAGGCTCTGAGCCATCAGCCCAGAGCCCGACGCGGGGCTCGAACTCCCGGACCGCGAGATTGTGACCTGGCTGAAGCCGGACGCTTAACCGACTGCGCCACCCAGGCGCCCCCAGCTCAAAATATTTTAGACCAAAGCCATCTTCCCCTCACACCCACTCTAAGATAAAGTGCCTCTTCCTATTTTTAGGATTCTTAGAGATTCAGGTTGAAATGCTCCTGGCTGTCTTTGACTCTCTCTCTTCTCTCTCCTCATCCATGTCTAAGCAGTTCCAGATCTGATTAATTCCCTCTGAGGCGCAGTTTCAAGTGTTTCTCCTCTCCTTTTGATTCCCAGCATCACTGCTGGCCCCCTGCCTCTCCCATCTTCGTACCTCATTAGCTTATATCTGGACTATTTCAGTAACCTCTTAACCAGCTCCTCAACCCATGAAGATCTGGTACCTACTTCTGCCTGAATAATTTTCCCAATGCAAGACTCCGAAGGCCTTCAGAATCAGGGCACAGACTCATTAGCCTGGCTTTCAAGGCTCAATTTTCAAGCCTTTCCAAAAAGGCTCCATAAACTGACTGGTCCACACCATTTGCTTAATAAATGCTTTTCAACTATTCAGATTCCAGCCAATTCCAGAAGAAATAATGGCATTATTTCTGCCAGGTGTTCCAATCAGGATTTTGACAGCATTCTCCAAAAACGTTGTTCTTTTCCAAGTCGCGATGACCTCATAGTACCAATTCCTGTAATAATTTTTCTGTGCATTCATGTTACCCCACCTCCGGGCTGTAGGCTTTTGTGTTCCTTTACATACTTCCTCTCCTTTGCCATGATGAACAGAGTCAAGAATGATCCTAACGTTTTTAGCCTGAGCAACCTGAAAAATGGCGGTAGGAATATGGGAAGGGATGAGCTGTGTTGAAAAACAAAATTCACAGGTGACTGGGTGGCTCAGTCGGTTAAGTGTCTGGCTCTTGACTTGGGCTCAGGTCATGATCTCACGGTTCGTGAGTTTGAGCCCCGCATTAGGCTCTGTGCTTCATCACAGAGCCTGCTTGAGATTTGGTCTCCCTGTCTCTCTCTGCCCCTCCCCTACTTGCTCCCTCTCTCTCTCTCAAAATAAAATTAAAAAAAATAAAAATAAACTTTAAAAAAAAAAAGACTATGGTGCACTTCTGGGAGAGCTTGAAATGATAATTAGGTTAGGTATTAAGTCTCTATATGGTAACTTGGCCTAAGTGACTCCATTTTGGTTCTGTGGTTTTCTGTTTGCAGATAGAGAAATGGTGGCTGGAGATGGGACGATTGACTGAGACTACAGATGAGATGCATAATAAAGTGAAACGCCCAGAGTCTAAGAGACCCCCAAAAACGAACCACCAGAGTCCAGAGTCAAAGCTAAGCAGCAAGGGTCATTTATTGCAGGTTCGAACCTGGACCTCTGCGCCCCCGTTGCCGGTGAGGCCCTGAGAGAGGTTTTACACCCCTTTTATAGACAGGTACAAACAAGTCATGGGGAAATCAGGAATTTTCCACAGTTACAGAGCTGCGATTGGTTGGTGTTTAAAGTTGGACACTTAACAGTATTCGATTGGTTCCTGCCTTTAGGTCAGACCACAACCGGGGGTACGGGTATCACAATGATTGATCAGGAATACACGGATGTGCCAAGCAACAATGATTGATCAGTAGTACACGGATGTGCCAAGTAACAATGGTTGATCAAGAATATACGGATGTGCCAGGCAATAATGATTGATCAGGAATACATGGGCGCGCCAAGCAATTGTACAGAAGCGGAACAAGCTGGTTAAGCTTGGTTAGGTTTCAGTTTCCCATAACTTAAGCTTTTAAGTTTTAATTTTCTCAGGCCTCTCAAAAGGATTATAGGATGAGAAAATCTACAGACTACGTTGGGAGTGAGTGACTGAGGTAGGGTAGAAACAAGCTCATTAGAAATGAGAAGATTCAGGGATGCCTGAGTGGCTCCGCCGGTTGAGCTTTAAGTGTCCAACTCTTGATTTTGGCTCAGGTGATGCTTGTAGGGTTGTAGGATCAAGTCCCACATAGGACTCTGCACTGTTAGTGAGAGCCTGTTTGGGGTTCTCTCTCCACCCCTCCCCTGCTCTCTCTGTCTCTCTCAAAATAAATAAATAAACAAAACAAAACAAAAAAAGAAATGCAGAGATTAAGAAAATGAGAGGCCAAGATACTGGGAAGAATATTGTAGATTGTAAAATCAGCAAGCATTATGAGGGCACCGTGTAAAACTCTCAATATATGTCTGGTCAATTAAATCAGGGAGGGAACATTTTATAGATATCCTAGGAGGAATGTTTAGACTAGAACATTGCTCTGAGAATACATTCCCATGCCTTATAGTTTCAGGTAGAGGTGAACAAACTTTTACCCTAAAGGGCCGGGTAGTAAATACTTCGGCTTTGCAGTTTGCACAGTCTCTGCCGAGATCGGCACAATCAGGCACAAAACAGCCATAGACAATATGTGAGTGAGCATGACTGTGTTCAAATAAAACTTTATTTATAAAAACAAGTGGAAGGTCAAATCTGGTCCACAAACTGTAGTTCCCTGACTCCCGGTCTGAATCAACACTGCCCAATAGAAACATGATTCAAACCACAAATGCAAGCCACATGTGTCATTTCTTTTTTAATTTCAAATTTTGTACTTTTTTTTTTAATGGCTTCAGGAGTAGAATTTAGTGACTCGTCACTTACACATAACACCCAGCACTCATCCCAACAAGTGCCCTCCTAAATCCCCATCGCCCCACCCACCTCCCCTTCAGCAACCCTCAGTTTGTTCTCTGTATTTAAGGGTCACTTATGGTTTGCCTCCCTCTCTCTTTTTATCTTATTTTTAGTTCCTTCCCCTACGCTCATCTGTTTTGTTTCTTAAATTCCACGAGTGGAATCCTATATTTGTGTTTCTCTGACTAATTTCGCTTAGCATGATATACTCTAGTTCCATCCACGTTGCTGCAAATGGCCAGATTTCATTCTTTTTGATTGCCAAGTAATACTCCATTGTCTCTATATACCACATCTTCTTTATCCATTCATCCACCGATGGACATTTGGGCTCTTTCCTTACTTTGGCTATTGTTGATAGCACTGTTGTAAACATTGGGGAGCATGTGTCCTTTTGAATGAGCATTTCTGTATCCTTTGGGTAAATACCTAGTAGTGCAATTGCTGTGTCGTAGTTCTATTTTTAACTTTTTGAGGAAACTCCATACTGTTTTCCAGAGTGGCTGCACCAGTCTACCTTCCCACCAGCAGGCCACACATGTAATTTTAAGTTTTCTGGTAACTATGCTAATAATGTAAGGATTGTGCAAGGTAATTTAATTTTTTTTTCAACGTTTATTTATTTTTGGGACAGAGAGAGACAGAGCATGAACGGGGGAGGGGCAGAGAGAGAGGGAGACACAGAATCGGAAACAGGCTCCAGGCTCTGAGCCGTCAGCCCAGAGCCTGACACGGGGCTCGAACTCACGGACCGCGAGATCCTGACCTGGCTGAAGTCGGACGCTTAACCGACTGCGCCACCCAGGCGCCCCTATGTGCAAGGTAATTTCAATAATATATTTTATTTAACCCTATTTAAGTTTTTCATTTGTTCATTGCTAGCATATAGAAATACAGCCGATTTATATATATTGATTTTATATCAAGTAACTGTCCTTTTGAGCCAGTATTTTCTTCTTAAAGTTTTCTTCTTAGATGACATCCCCCCCTCCTCTCCACCCTGCCCCGTAGGTGATATATTTACAATATTGAATCTCCACTCCATTTTTTAAATGTTTTATTTATTTTTGAGAGAGAGAGAGAGAGAGAGAGAGTGCACTTGGGGAAAGGGCAGAGAGAGAGGGAGACAAAACTTGAAGCAGGTTCCAGCATCCTAGCCGTCAGCACAGAGCCCGACACGGGTCTCAAACTCACGAACCGTGAGATCATGACCTGAGCTGAAGTCAGATGCTTAACCAACTGAGCCACCTAGGTGCCCCAAATCTCTACTCCATTTATGTGGTATACCTGTTAGTTTATGTCGGTCTTTTTTTTTTTTTATTTAGTTTATCAGTATTTTGTAGTTTTCTGTGTAAGGATCTTGTACACATTTTATTACATTTATACCTAAGTATTTATCTCTTTTGAGGGTGCTATTGGAAACTATCCAAAATATTATTTCTTGTGTGTAACGAACATAGGGAGTATTGAGTTATTTTACATTTTTTTCAAGCTGAGTCTTCTAAATCTCATGTATTTGCAGCACGTCTCAATTTACAGCAGCCACGTTTTAAATGCTCAATAGTCATGTGACTAGTGGCTATTGTATTGGACAAGACAGATCTGGAATTTTTCTTACTTAAGATCGAAAGCTAAGTGGAAAGTAAGAAGAACTCTACTAAATTTCTATTGAACCGTTTGTTCTTGGTCTCTAAAGCTGTTCTTTTTGTAGATTTTTTTGGTGGTAAAATTGTTGTCACTTGTTTTGGGCAAAGTTGAGTTGGTTTTATAATTAAAAAAAATTTTTTTTTAACACTTACTGATTTTTGAGAGAGAGAGAGAGACAGAGCACGAGTTGGGGAAGGGAGAGAGAGAGGGAGACACCGAATCCGAAGCAGGCTCCGTGCTCTGAGCTGTCAGCACAAAGACTGATGTGGGGCTTGAACTCACAGAGTACGAGATCATGACCTGAGCCGAAGTCCAACACTTAACGGACCGAGCCACCCAGGTGCCCCAAAGTTGAGTTGGTGTTAAAGGAGTATCAGTTAAAGCAGGCCATGTCATGCTGTGGTGACAAGCAGCCCTGGTGGCTTCACAAAAGCGTCACATAATGTATTATATCGCAACTTAACACAATCAAGCACATAAGCAAAATATCCACTATGAGTCAGTCATTCCCGAGTCAGGCAATGAAGGCTCCATCTTAACCCACGAGTCAAAGTCTCAGGGGCAGGAATGGGGCTATGTCTCTTAGAACTCATCGTTTGGAAGCGTAATATGTTACCTCTGTTCCCATTTCATTGGCCAGAAGCAGTTATGTGCTTACACCTAACTTCATGGACGAAAGGGAAATGAAATCTTACCTTGTGTTTAGAAGACCAGGAATTTGTGTGATGAGCCCTGGTATCTATCACAAGTCAGCAACCTGCAGACTTCCCCAAATGCCAAAAATTGAGAAACAATCATCATCTAATAAGTGACTACTCTGATATGCCCGATTTGTAAACATACATATAAAGGAAAACCAGGGTCAAGGACTTTTCAATAAACAATGCTGGAATGACTGCTTACCCAATCCAGTGGAAAACCAGAAGCAGATTCTTCTATTACACCATATTCAAACGTCAGCTCTGGCTGGATTAAAGACAAAAACAAAACTCTAAAACTTTTAGGAGAAGACATTAAAAAAAATATCTTTAGAAGTCCAGGGTTGGGAAGGGTTTATTAAGGCACAAAATGCACAAATCATTCATCCATTAATTCATTTCTCCATTTACTTAACAAATATTTATTGGAAATCTACTGGATGCCAGGCACTGATCTAGGCACTGGGAAGGATAAGACAAACACAATTCCAGTCTAAGGCCATACCACCCTGAACGTGCCCGATCGCATCCGATCTCGGAAGCTAAGCAGGGTTGGGCCTGGTTAGTGCTTGGATGGGAGACAAATACAATTCCTAATCCCAGAGAATTTATAGTTCAGTGGAACCACAGAGGCAAAGAGGATTACAAAATGTAATTAAATCAAATTTAATTATGTTACTATAAAACCCTAATTAAATTACATTTAATTATGTGAAAATGAAAAAGCTTCTGAAGAACAAAAGGTGTCATCAACAAAATCACAAGACAGACCACAGGCTGGAAGAAGATATTTACAATGCGCACAACAAAAAAAGATTAATATCTGGAATATATAAAAACTCTTCCTTTTTTAAAAAAGTTTTTTAATGTTTATTTATTTTTGAGAGAGAGAGAGAGACAGAGCACAAACAGGGGAGGGGCAGAGTAAAAGAGAGAGAGACACAGAATCCAAAGCAGGCTCCAGGCTCTGAGCTGTCAGCACAGAGCCCGTCGCGGGGCTTGAACCCATGAACGGTGAGATCATGACCTGAGCTGAAGTCGGACGCTTAACCGACTAAGCCAGGCGCTCCTAAAAACTCTCCCTAATCAAAAAGAAAAAGACAACCCAAGAGAAAAATGAGCAGGAGATATACAAAAGGAAAGCTGAATGGTCAATAAACATGATGAGATGGTCAGCACCATTCATAATGAGGGAAATGCCAATTACAAATGCAAATCATTAGATACCATTTAATGCACAGATTAGCAAAAATTACACGTATGACAATACCATGTACAGCCAGGCTGTCGACCAGTGAGACTGCTTATACAGGGCTGGGGAAAGTGCCAGTAAGTATGACTTTTGGAGAGCAATTTGGCTAAAGATATTCTTACCCTCCCACCTAGTGATTCTACTTCTCCCTACACACCTCAATGAAATGTTTGCACCTGAGCTCAAGGGAACAAGCAATGTTTATTGCCGCATTGTGATTGTGAAGAAATGAAACCAATTGAAATATCCACCAGTAGGAGATTAGATACATAAACACATTGTAATCTGTTCATGCTACGGAAAAGGATTCAGCAGTTAGATGACCTTGAACTGCCTGTATCAAAATGGGCACATTTCAAAAACATAATTTTGAGTAAAAAGAACCAAAACTGAAGACAAAAGCAAACACCATGCTCCTATGGTTGCAGATGATACTGGGTTGTTAAGTTTTAAAACTTGCAAAGCAATGCTGTACCTTGTTTATGAATATAAAACCAGATAAGAAAGGGTTGAAAACATCCTTGTGAATGAAAATATTAAATTTCAGGGGAGAGGAGACAAAGGAAATAGGAAAGGAGAGAGAGCTGCAATTATTATTACTTCAATACGATCAGAATATTACAGGAAAACAATGAAATTACGTGACAAACTTTTTTTTAATGTGTGTGTTTGAGAGAGAGAGAGAGACAGAGTGTGAGCAGGGGAGGGGCGGAGGGAGAGGGAGACAGAATCCGAAGCAGCTCCAGGCTCCAAGTGGTCAGCACAGAGACCTACAGGGGCTTGAACCTACAAATCTCTAAATCATGTCCTGAGCCGACGTTGGACATTGAACTGACTGAGCCACTCAGGTGCCCCAAGACAAACTTCTTTTTTTTTAATGTTATGTGTTTATTTTGAAAGAGAGAGCATGAGCAGGGGAGGGGCAAAGAGAGGGAGAGAAAATCTCAAGCAGGCTCCATGCTCAGTGAGAAAACTGATGCAAGGCTCAATCTCATGACCACCAGGAGATCACAACCTGAGCCAATATGAAGAGTCAGAGGCTTAACCAACTGTGCCACCCAGGTGTCGCCAAGACAAACTTTTTTTTAGTTTGAATCATTTACAAATAAGTGGTTGAGGGGCACCTGGGTGGCTCAGTCAGTTAAGCCTCCAACTCTTGATCTCGACTCAGGTCATAATCATGCACATCGTGAGTTCAAACCCCGTGTCAGACTCTGCACTGGTGTCGTGGAGTTTGCTTGGGATTCTGTCTCTCCTCTCTGCCCCTCCTCCGCTTGTTCTCTCTCTCTCTCTCTCTCTCTCTCTCTCTCTCTCTCTCTGTCTCTCTCAAAATAAATAAATAAACTTAAAAAAAATTCTTAAAAAAAGAGTAAGTGGTTGAAGGGGCACCCGGGCAGCTCAGTTGCTTAAGCATCTGACTCTTGATCTCAGCTCAGGTCTTGATCTCAGGGTCATGAGTTCAACCCCCAAGTTGGGCTCCAGGCTGGACATAAAGCCTATTTAAAAAAAAAAAAAAATAGAAGTGGTTGATGACATTATGCCCATCAGAACTCAGGCAGTTCAATGTGTATTTTCTAAAACAAGAACATTTATCTAGATAACCAAAACACCATCGTCAAAATGATGAAATTAATATTGATATTGCTGTTATCTCGTCTTCAGACCCCATTCGATCAAAATGATTTGATTCGGAATCAAGCACTGCGTTTAGTGGTCATGTGTCTTTAATCTACTCTGTCATGGAATGGAATGGTGCCTCAGTCTTTTACTGACTTTCACGGCCCTGTTGCTTTGGAAGATTACAAGTCAGTTATTTGCAGCACGTCTTTCAATTTGGGTTTTTCCAATGTTTCCTTGTGATTAGATTCATGTTATGCATCGTCAGCAGGACTATCACAAAAGCGATACTTCCTATGTTCTCACGGTTTGTCAGGTGGTGACAATTTCAATTTGTCTCATTAATAATAACGTTCATTTGGGTCGTGTGATTACAGCGGTGTCTCGCGAGCTTCTCTATTGTAAAGGTGCTGTCTTCTCCTTTAGAGGTAATAAATAACTCTGTGACTTTCCCATTTTCTTCAAACACTCAGTTTATGCATTTGTTTAGAGCTGAATGGGCTCACGATTCCTGTTTTATTCAACCGGCTATACTTTATTACTGTCGTTTCATTTTATGTTGAATCATGTCCTTTTTGACCATGGGGAGCCCATTCTGTCTCACTTCTGTGTCCTTTGACAGGCCCTCACCACTGTTTGCCTTCTTGCTTTCTGGCACAGGATGTTTACTCCAGGCTCAGCTTGCACTTTCTTAGTCCTAACTCTGGAATCAACCAGTCCTTCAAGAAGCCCCCACTGCCCTTAATGGAGAATGGGATTTAGAAGTCAAGCTCCGAGTACTGGTGTGCCCACTGTTAATGGAGTGTTACTGCTCCCTCTGGACAGAGCTAGGAAATATAGGTATATGTATGTGTAAACATGCATTTACATCCACTGTTTTTGTTGTTGTTGATCTCTATATATGGAAAACCATATGTTTTTACCAACATATCTAATTCCAGTCCAACGTCACAGAATTTATTCTAGTTTTCTCCCTTTCCATAGAAACCTGGCTCCTATTACCCTTATTATATTTATATATATTATATATATATTTATATATTATATATATTATTTTTTTTTAATTTTTTTTCAACGTTTATTTATTTTTGGGACAGAGAGAGACAGAGCATGAACGGGGAGGGGCAGAGAGAGAGGGAGACACAGAATCGGAAGCAGGCTCCAGGCTCTGAGCCATCAGCCCAGAGCCCGACGCGGGGCTCGAACTCCCGGACCGCGAGATCGTGACCTGGCTGAAGTCGGACGCTTAACCGACTGCGCCACCCAGGCGCCCCTATTATATATATATTATTATATTTTATATGTATATATTATATTATATTGCCTGAAATATGGTCATCTCCTATCTCTTCCAGCACCCTCTTCCCTACGGGAAAGCTTTCCTCCTTTTCCCCTGTGTAGACATCCTCCTCACCCCTCCTGGGCTCTGACTCTCCACACCCTTTCTTTCATGTGGGGGTCTCTTGTATCTATTGTGCTTAAACTTTGTTTCTCCATACTGGGCCACTGTGGCTCCTTCTCCCCAGTCATGGAGGCCTACCATGCTCTATCTACCTAAAAGGAAAGAAGAAGGGAGAAGGGATAGGAAGAGGAAGGAAAGGAAGGGGAGAGGAAGGGAAGAATGAAGAACAGAGAGAGAAGGGGAAGGGCAAGCAAGGGAAGAAGCAGCGGGGGAGAGACAGGAAGGGAAGAAAAGGAAAGGAAACAGCAAAAGCAACGTGTAGTGTTTTATCTCTTAAAAAAAAAAATGTAAAGACAGGGGTGCCTGGGTGGATCAGTCAGTTGAGCATCCAACTTCGGCTCAGGTCATCAGTCGTTTGAGCATCCAACTTCGGCTCAGGTCGTGATCTCCTGGTTTGTGGGTTCGAGCCCCACGTCGGCCTCTGTGCTGTCAGCTCAGAGCCTGGAGCCTGCTTCGGATTCTGTGTCTCCCTCTCTCTCTTCCCCTCCACCTCTCCCAATCGCACTCTGTCTCTATCTCTCTCTCTGTCAGAAATAAGTACACATTAAAGAAAAAGGTGAAGACGAATATGGCGAAATGCTGAGATTTGACAAAGCTTGGGTAATTAATGGGTATATGAATGTTTTCTAAAGTATCCTCTGTGATTGGTTTGCTTTACAAACCATACGTGGTGAAGTGTTTTTCTTTTTAAATTTCCAGCCCATCACAGGCTAACATCTTTGTAACTACAATAAAAATGAACATCTAGAAAAGAGAAATTAAAAAACCAAACACATAAGATACAGGACCCTGAATTTTTATTATTAGATGCAACATAGTTGACTCCGTGAAATCGCTATGAAAGTTTCTTTTTTTTAATAAATTTTTAACGCTTATTTATTATTATTGAGAGACAGAGAGACACATAGCGTGAGCAGGGGAGGGGTAGAGAGAAGGGGAGAACAGAATCTGAAATAGGCTCCAGGCTCTGAGCTGTCAGCACAGAGCCCGACGCGGGGCTCGAACCCACGAGCTAAGAGATAATAACCTGAGCCGAAATTGGTCACTTAACCAACTGAGCCACCCAGGTGCCCCCGCTATGAAAGTTTCTAAACACACTCTCTCCATGCCTGCAATCTACCCTCTACTGACCAGAGTGGTTGTGGGAGGCAGCAGCCAGTCCTGGCCCGCAATGTGAGTGGCACTGCAGCCCACGCTTTTGATGCAGGCTGGTGGGGTCAAAGGACCCAGAGGGGGGGGGGGGGGGGGCTCGCAGCACCCAGCCAAGAGGGTCCTTGACTTCACGCAGGAAAGAAATCGAACATGAGCCAAGAGGAAGTGAGAACAGAGTTTCTTAAAGATATAGAAGAGTGTAGATATGGACAGAGTGTCCGGGAGACTCAGAAAGGAAAGCAGTGTGAGTGCTGCCTTTGCTTGGGGCCCGTGGTTTTCACTGGGGACAGTGGTCTGGTGCAGGTGTCTTCTCAGGTATCCAGGAGCAAAGACGAGTGTTTAGCTGTCCTCCATAAGTCACCTATACTCCAGAACCTGGGGACTCGATGAGTCAGTGGTCTTGGAAAACATCTGTGATGACCAGTCCCTCCCTAGATGTTATCTATTGGGCTGGAACACTCCAAAGAAACCATTAAATCCTTGACCTTTACGACGACACACATGGTCTGTTCTATAAGGCATGTGTAAGGTGGGGGTGTAGGTCCCAGTAAGAATAGAAGCAGGAAAAGGAGTGAAAAAAGTAGTTTTTCATGGCGTCCCTTTAGTTGCCCTGTCTCGTTTTTTCATGCTTCACATGAGATAAAATAATAATAATAATAATAAGATTAGGAGCACTGGGCTGGCTCAGTTGATAAAGCACCCGGCTCTTGGTTTCAGCTCAGGTCATGATCTCACAGTTCATGAGCCTGAGCCCTGCATCAGGCTCTCTGCTGTCAGTGAGGAGCTTGCTTCAGATTCTCTGTCCCCTCCTCCCTCTGCCCTTCCCCCACGCATTCTCTCTCTCTCTCTCTCTCTCTCTCTCTCAAAAAATAAAATTAAATTAAAAAAAAATTTTAAAGTAAGATTAAAAAATATAATAAAGCCAATGGCCCAGATTCTACTTTGAAAAGTCAAAGTTGTGCTCTTGAATTTGCGGGTGTCTATATGAGGGCTCCAGATTCTTTTTTGCAGGCATTCATTGTTTTTTCTTTCTAATTTTTTTTTAACGTTTATTTATTTTTGAGACAGAGAGAGACAGAGCATGAACGGGGGAGGGTCAGAGAGAGAGGGAGACACAGAATCTGAAACAGGCTCCAGGCTCTGAGCTGTCAGCACAGAGCCTGACGCGGGGCTCGAACCCATGGACCGCGAGATCATGACCTGAGCCGAAGTCAGACGCTTAACCGACTGAGCCACCCAGGCACCCCCAGGCATTCACTGTATTGTCAAAACATCTTGCCAAAATAATGATGTTTGGGGACCAGAAAGGTAAGGTGCCCTGACCCTGACCTCCTGGAATCTAGGAAGGAAAGGAGGGAAGGAGACAAAAGAGTAGGAGAAGGAAATGGTAAAATGGTGGCCCACGGAGCCATTAGAAGTCCGCTTACGGAGTAAGATCTTCTGCTGGAGAGGAAGTGGGCAAGCGTTCCCGGAAGGTTACATTAGAAAAGTTGCATCCGGGGTGCCTGGGTGGCTCAGTCAGTTGAGCATCGACTTTGGTTCAGGTCATGATCTCGCGGTTCGTGAGTTCGTGCTGTGCATTGGGCTCTGTGCTGACAGCTTAGAGCCTGGAACCTGCTTCAGATTCTGTGTCCCCCTCTCTCCGCCCACCCCTGCTTGTGCTCTGTCTCTCTCTGTCTTTCAAAAATGAATAAACATTAAAAAATTTTTTTTAAAAAGAAAAGTTGCATCTGTGTTCCTGGCATCGCCCTGGACAAGGCCAGCTCCTTTCCATCGTGTTTCTGGCTCCTGAGCCTGAGTCACCCGGCGAGGGCTGGCGGCCACTCTGAAAACCCCACCTTTGGCTCTGTGGTTTGCAGACAGGCCATCTCCCTGGGAGTCTTGTCTTCTGTCCTCTGCGTGGAGCGTCCACAGTCCCTGTCATTTCTGGGATCCTTGTAAACAGAACCACCATGGAAGACGAAAGATAAGGAACAGATGTGATCACCACCGTCTGAGAAACAAAACAAAACAAAAAAGAGGTACTGCACAGTTTTCTCTACCGGCCAACACGGACAAGACTCAATCCAGATTTCCATCAAGTTGAAGTTCCCGTGGTGCGGGCTCACAGCGGGGAGCGAGCGTCCTCGGCACAGAGAGAGAATGGGTGTCTCAGGGTTTCCTTCGAAGGTACATGTTTTTAGAGCAACCATTTTGATTTGAAAACATTTCAGGCTAACGCCCTCTCCCTAGGAGCCGCAAACACCATTTCTTCAAGTGTGATTTTCCCAGCAAAATATTGACCAGCTTTTTTTTTTTTTAAAAAGTACATTTAACTTGGAATTTTCCATAATAGTTCCAAATGTTTTTTTTTTTTTTAATGAACTCTTCAGTGCAGCCATGTGGAAAATATTATTCTTTATATTTCCTCTGCTAGAAGACGTAGACTGCATTTTCCTTCAGGCGAATGGTGCTGCTCTCTATTGGCTGACAAGCCACCTTGTGAGGTGGCCCTAAGAATTTTCTGGAGGCCAGGGTGAGGCCTGGACACCACTCCCAGGTGGTCTGAGCACAGGGTGTTCAGAAGCCAACTCTGCATTCTGGGTCTGGAATCATCCCTTAACTGGCTCCTCAGAGTAGTGCTGCTTTGCTCTGTGAGACTGTTTTCCTTCCAATGCATGAACTGGGATTTTGGGCCGTATATGCGCATTAAGAAAACCCGTGTCGCTTGTCACAAGCGTAAAAAGAGTGTTTCAAATGCTCCTGGAAACCTTTCAACCGGTTCGTGTCCATGCCTCGATCCTCCCTGCGACTTTTCTTAGTCCTCCGCTCCTCACGACGCGGAGTGGAGTTCCTTCTGGTGCAGAATGATTGCAGGGGTTCAGCCAGGCAGACAGTCTGGGCGTAGGTAATGGATGAAGTCATTGATGTGAATGACTAACTGACATTGTAAAGTTCTTCAGGGATGGGGTGAGGGGGGTTGCCGGGCTGGGTTTCTGTCAGCGTGGCCAAGAAATACGATTTACAACCCATCAAGGATTTAATACCCTTTTGCGGACATGCTCCCAATGGAACTTATTAAATACAGAGGCTTATTCTAAAGCAAGGAAACCTGATGGGTGTGAAAGTACAAGGGAGAAAGCCTAGCCTTTATTTCCAAACATTTGTTCAGGACAGGATTTTTCCCAATGAAACTCCATTTAAGTGTGGTTTTTCTGATGCGGTTTGATCCCATTTGTTCTAATCTCTGACTACCAACAGAAAATGTCTAGTGAGAGCCTTCTGCATTTGTAGCCAACATTGTTTATTTTATTGACGAAGGTAGCACTAATTCTAACCCAATGGCACGGTGGATTACTAACCCTAGGGGATCAAGGAATATTAACTTGCACCCAAAAGAATATGACTCTTTTAAAAAATTTTTTCGTTTATGGGGCGCCTGGGTGGCGCAGTCGGTTAAGCGTCCGACTTCAGCCAGGTCACGATCTCGCGGTCTGTGAGTTCGAGCCCCGTGTCGGGCTCTGGGCTGATGGCTCAGAGCCTGGAGCCTGTTTCCGATTCTGTGTCTCCCTCTCTCTCTCTGCCCCTCCCCTGTTCATGCTCTGTCTCTCTCTGTCCCAAAAATAAATAAACGTTGAAAAAAAAAATTTAATAAAAAAAATTTTTTTTTCGTTTTAAAAACATGTTTATTTTTTAGAGAAACAGAGACACGGAGACAGCGCACAAGAAGGGGAGGGGCAAAGAGAGAGAAGGAGTCATAGAATCCGAAGCAGGCCCCAGGCTCCAAGCTGTCAGCTCAGAGCCTGACGCAGCGCTTGAACTCACGAACCCGCGAGATCATGATCTGAAGCTGAAGTCAGATGCTTAACCAGCTGAGCCACCCAGGCGCCCCCAAATAATATGAAGAATGAAAAGACATGCCACAGCCTGGGAGAAATGCTTTTGCCAAACATGTACTTGATAAAGAATCTGTATCCAAGAGATACAGAGAAATCTTAAAACTTAGCAATAAAAAAAATAAGCAGTCCAATTGAGAAATGGGCAAAAGACCCGAACAGATACCCACCAAAGAAGATAAGCAAATGGAATAAGCATATAAAAAGGTGCTCAACATAGATACCATTAGGGATCTGCAAGTTAAAACAATGGGATGTTACTAAATTCTTCCTAGAATGATGAAAATCTTAAACACTGACAAACTCCAAATGTTGCCCAGCATGTAGAATGTCAGGAACACTGCTGGTGGGAGCGCGAAAATGGCACAGACACCTTGGAAGACCCTTTGGCAGCTTCTTACAAAGCTAAACAGTCTTACCATCCGGTCCAGCAATCGTGCTGCCAGGGATGTGCCCAAATGAAAACCAGGTCCAGACAACACTCTGCGCACGTGAATGTTTATAGCAGCTTTATTTGTAATGGCTCAAAACGGGAAACCACCACGACGCCTTTTCATAGGCGAAGGGACAAATAAACGAGCGCACCACACAATGGAATATCACTCAGTGATAAAAAAGAAATGAGCTGCCAAGTCATGAAAAGCCATGGAGGAATATTAAATGTATATTTCTAAGTGAAAGTAGCCAGTCTACACACGCCACATATTTTATGATTTCCACTGTATGATATTCTGGGAAAAAAGCAAAGCTATAAAGACAGTAGAAAGATCAGTTGTTGCCAAGGGTTGTATGGGGTGGGGGAAGGACGAAGAGGTGAAGAACAGGCTTTTTAGGGTGGTGCAGCTATCCGGTATGACACTATCATGGCAGATGCATGACAGTGTGCTTTTGTCAAAATCCACAGAACTGCACAACACAAAGAGTGAATGCTGATATTAATTGAGGCCTCTGTTAATAATTACATACCAATATTGGTTCGTCAATTGTAACAGACGTACCACACTAACGTTAACATGTTAATGATAGGGGAAACTGTGTGTCCGTATGGGAGGGGTTTGTAGGAACTCTGCATTATCTTTCCATTTCTCTGTACACTTAGAACTGTCCTACAAAGTGAAGTCTATTAAAACAATGACAACAGCAACATGACTCAAGTGATCAGTTTTCATCCTAAAGGAAAACTCTTATCTTCTGCTTTCTTCATCTTGTTTCTGTGCCCCCGTCTATCTTGTCTACCACTGTATCCCCATGGCACAGAGTAGGTGCTCAGTAAAGACGGCTGAATGAGTCTGCTCACAGAAGTTTAGCCAACAAAACTCTGCCCTTGTGCCTTTTATACTCTAGTTGATCAGATAAACTTTGACCAGCTGCAATTCACTGTAATAACAGTTCACATGTGTGGAACATTCAACGTGTTGTCAGACATTTTTCTAAACGCTTGACGTGTAGTAATTCATTCATTCCTCATAACAACCCTATGAAATAGGCAGTCATTTTACAGATGGGGAAACTGAGCCATAGAAAGTTTAAGTGATTTGTCCAAGGTTAGAGGACTAATCAGTGGTAGAGGGAGGATTTGAAGCCTAGCTCCAGGGGCCCCACTCTGGACAATTCTGCTAATGTAGGAACTGTGGGAATAAGGAGATGTATCAACAAATAACCTCCTTTGAGGAGGTTATCCTTAAATATCCTTTAAGGATATTTCAGCCCATCAGGATAGGCTGCACAAAGACTGCAAACAATAATAGAGGCCTGACCTCTTTCCATTGGAATGTTCACTCAGGGCCAGTCCAAATTGGCATGTGTCAGGCTGTTGAGTTGTTTCTCTGTGTCCTGAGTTTAGTTTTCCCATTACACACCATCGCAGTCAACATTCAAGAGCTATTGACATTACTAATTGTTTCCTCTGTGTTTGTCCACCACCAATTAGACTCAAACTCCTTTAGGTCAGGGATAACTTCTTTTTATTTTTAATTTATTTAAAAAAATTTTTTAATGTTTTTATTCATTGTTTGAGAGACAGAGAGGGACTATGAGAGGGGGAGGGGCAGAGAGAGAGAGGGAGACACAGAATCCGAAGCAGGCTCCAGGCTCTGAGTTGTCAACACAGAGCCTGAGGCGGGGCTCGAACCCACAGAACAGGAGATCATGACCTGAGCCAAAGTCTGCCACTTAACCAACTGAGCCACCCAGGCGCCCCAGGGATAACTTTTTTTTTTTAATTTTTATTTAATTTATTTTTAAAATTTATATCCAACTTAGTTAGCATGTAGTGCAACAATGATTTCAGGAGTAGATTCCTTAGTGCCCCTTACCCATTTAGCCCATCCCCCCTCCCACAACCCCTCCAGTAACCTTCTGTTTGTTATCCATATTTAAGAGTCTCTTAGGTTTTGTCCCCCTCCCTGTTTTTATATTATTTTTGCTTCCCTTCCCCATGCTCATCTTTTCTGTGTCTTAAAGTCCTCATATGAGTGAAGTCCTATGGTATTTGTCTTTCTCTGACTAATTTCGCTTAGCGTAATACCCTCCAGTTCCATCCATGTAGTTGCAAATGACAAGATTTCACTCTTTTTGATTGCCGAGTAATACTCCATTGTGTGTGTATATATATATATATATATGTATATATATATATACCACATCTTCTTTATCCATTCATCCATCGATGGACATTTGGGCTCTTTCCATACTTTGGCTTTTGTTGATAGTGCTGCTATAAACATTGGGGTGCATGTGTCCCTTCGAAACAGCATACCTGTATTCCCAAGGATAACTTCTTATACGTCACTCTCTACCTACATGGTAGGTGGTTAATATTTTTGCATTGATTAACTATTGGGAGAATGCTCAATAAGAAAACAAATTTAAGTCCAACTTTCAATAAAATAGAGCTCAAAAGTTATCGTCTGTGTGTCTGTTTTTTTTTAGGACTTTCCATGGCAAATTTCCACTTCATTTACATTTGATTAACTATGAAAGTCCTCATGTTTCATATGCACCATTATCTTTGATGGCCCATGAGAGGGCAAAGTGCTTGAGTAAACCATTAACCTACAGGTAGAGAGGAGCTCACCTTTCCATCCCAGAGCTCAGAGGTCAAGGGTCAGAAATCACCAAACCTATAGGGAGAGGAGTCAGTCTTGAGGCATTGGAGATCTGTGTTTTACCCTGATATTGTCACAGACTGTGTGACCGAGGCAGATCATTTAACTTCCCTGAGCCTCAGTTTCCGCATCCATTCCATGAAGTTAATTCTAGCTGCCCTGTTTACTTCTCGGTGTTTTTGTATCAACTGAGGCTTTGGTGGATGAAAGATCAGGATGTTACATAACTTGGAAGAGAGAAGGTGATGGGAAAGGATAGTGATGGAGTATTTTGTGATTCACCTTTATTATACTCTGCATCAGAGGCTTATTGTTTGAAACAGGGCAGCATAGAAACACTTTTGTTTGCTGTTTTAGAATATAGAGTTTCGAGAGGAGAGTTTGCTCATCTGAGTCAAGGACTGCTGAAAGACACCAAGTTTAATCCCGTTTTCTCTCTTGTTAAATTTCCCTCGAATGGGCTTGAAATATTCGTAACCACTCCAGTGTGTGGAACTGAGTCGTGAGAACTGAGTGCATACTGGCTGCTAATGGCAATGACTGTAAAAGTATGTCTCCTACTGGGGGAAAATTGAAACAAGGACTGAACCATCATTCCACAGTTTTTCTACCGGTCAATCGGTGGTTCAATAAAGACGAATAGCAATTAAGGGTTAATACATCACCCACATTCTAGGTCATATTTGTTGGCGGCCATCAGAGCACTCTACCGTCATTGGTAGGTGACAGACACAATTACCAGGCTACCCAAGAAGAGTTTTTTCCAAGAGTCAAATATCTCTTACAGTACATGCCCACTGTCATGAACTACTTTGGAGCAGAAGCCCTGGGGAAGGGAAGGTTGAGGGGTGGGCGTGTGTGTGTGTGTGTGTGTGTGTGTGTTTCCAGTTGAAGGTTCAGAAAACCACTTTGCAGTTTGGGGGAGGCACTTTGGCCCTTGGAAGTTAGTTTGTGAGACATGGTGCAATTGTCTGGAAGTGAGATATGGGAGGTGGGAGGAGGGGAGGGGGTAAGAAAATATTTGGGGAGAAGGATGCGTTTCGGGGATTGCAACTTCCTGAATCACATGGATACCAAGCTCTGGGATCATTCTGCAGACAGGACTGTAGAGAGAGGAAAGAAACACAGTGGGGATACTGCCCAGAGCAGTAGCTGAGAAGACCCCTCCAAGACTAGGTTCTGGAGCCCCGCACTCACGCAGGATACTGTCTGAGTTTGAGCCCCCATGCATTTCGGAGCCTTTGGCGAGGTGCTGCAAGGTGGTCCTGATGTACCCCTGGATACATACAGCCTCAGGAGACATTTCATGGTAAGAGGCAGGGGGCTGAAGAGGGTGGAAACTATTTGGGACTACGTTACTTAATCTTTCCAGGCCTCATCTTCATCATTGGTAAAATAGGATAATAATGATCTTTTCTGACCAGCAATTCTGCTTCTGGGTATTTACCCGATGGAAATGAAAACACTAATTCGAAGAGATATATACACCCTTCTGTTCCCTGCAACATTATTTACAATAGCCAAGGTATGCAAGCAACCTAACTGTCCATCGACAGATGAATGAATAAAGAAGATGCGATATATATGCAATGGAATATTGCTCAGCCATAAAAAAAGAATGACACCTTGCCATTTGCAACAATGTGGATGGAGCTAGAGGGCATTACACTAAGTGGAATAAGTCAGACAGAGAAAGACAAATACCACATGATTTCACTTACATGTGGAGTTTAAAGAACAAAACAGATGAACAAACAAAAGAAAACAGAACTGATTCGTAGATACAGGAAACAAAATGGTTGGGGTCGGGGGGGGGACATTAGGGGTGGGAGTGAAACGGGTGAAGGGGATTAAAAGGTACAAACTTCCACATAAATAAGTCACAAGGATGTAACGTACAGCAAAGGGAATAAAGTCAATAATATTGTAATGACTTTATATGGTGGCAGATAATAACTAGATGTATCGAGGGGATTATTTCATAATGTATAAAAATGTTGAATCACTCTGATGCACATCTAAAACTAATAGAATAGGGGCTCCTGGGTGGCTCAGTTGGTTAAGCGTCTAGCTCTTGATTTCGGCTTAGGTCATGACCTCATGGTTCGTGGGATGGAACCCCCGTCCAGCTCTGCCCTGCCTGCATACAGCCTACTTGACATTGTCTCTCTCCCTCTCTCCATGCCCCTCCCGTGCTTGTGCACTCTCTCTCTCTCTCTCTCCCACAAAATAAATAATTTGCAGAAGTGAATTGCATATATGCAAATCACTCCCATCTGATTATTGAGTATATTCATCTTTGTTTGTTTGTCTTTCAGGAGCTGAAAGCCCCTGGGATCAAGGACCTTTTCTTATTCTTCTACATATCTGTTCCTGGCAAAGGGCCTGGCTCATGGTAAACAACGTCGAAGCTATGTCTGGTGAGTGAATGAATGAACGAGTGAGTGAATGAATGAACAAACAAATGAAAAACACACCGAAGTGAAGAAAATGGGACTCTGAGAACAACGTGTGATTCCGCGTGCCTGTTATTTTTGCTTGAAAATTAATTCTCAGATCTCTGCTGGGATCTTGGCTGACATACATTTACTGGGGTTGACTAGATTATATAATTGCTGTTTTCTGTCTCTAACTACTGTGATTATGACTCAAGCGATGGATACATTTACAGTGCTATGTAAATAATGATTATTTTAATTATGGTTTGACCTGTACAATGTCTTCTAACAACGTAGCTGGCTGTGCATTTGGGTATGTGTACTCTCCAGAGTGGTGGAGAGATCTATTATGAAGGTACAAAGGCATCTCCCCTCTGTGCACATGGTAATTTTAGAATTATAACACAGAGAAGTACAATACCGCTGTAATTATAGCAAGTTTGCAGAAAGAAATGGCTTTGAAATAGTATATAATATAAGTGTGTTGTATTTAGATAATATAAAATTTAATTGTATTGATAGTATTGTATTTTTGGTGCCAGGAAAAGTGGGTAACGGCAATTTTTCAGGCTTCCTGTAAGATTATGAAAGCGCCTTATAAATTTAAGTGTGATTTGAGCAATGTAACTTGCGTCACATGCTAAGTCAAGTGCTTGGCGTATAGTAAGTGCTCACTAAGTATTAGATATCATCATCTGGCAACAAGCATATATGTAAGTAAGCATTTGATGTAAATGCTGCGCTGTATGCATTTTTAGAATGATCTCCAGGAGGAACTCAAATTTCATCCACGTGATACCTGGTAGACCATTATCAACTACAACAAATGTTATATTTTGTATTTGAAATGTACAAGGGACCATTTTAGACACTGGATGGGGTGGAGATAAGGTTGGGGCTTTTGGGGAGGATGCAAAATGAATACCAGAGCACCTGCTTCTAAGGCAGTTACAATAAAATGAAAGAAACAGGGGCGCCTGGGTGGCGCAGTCGGTTGAGCGTCCGACTTCAGCCAGGTCACGATCTCGTGGTCCGTGAGTTCGAGCCCCGTGTCGGGCTCTGGGCTGATGGCTCAGAGCCTGGAGCCTGTTTCCGATTCTGTGTCTCCCTCTCTCTCTGCCCCTCCCCCGTTCATGCTCTGTCTCTCTCTGTCCCAAAAATAAAAAATAAACGTTGAAAAAAAAAATTAAAAAAAAAAAAAAAAGAAAGAAACAGAATGTTTATGGATGAGATCTCTAACTGAGCACTTACTACTTGCCAGGCACTATTCTGGGTGCTTTACTCCTACTAATTCTTGTATTTTATTTTATTTTATTTTATTTTATTTTATTTATTTTTAATGTTTATTTATTTATTTGAGAGAGGTGGGGGGGAGGGACAGAGAGAGAGGGAGACAGAGAATCCAAAGCAGGCTCCACACTGTCAGCACAGAGCCCTCTGGGGGCTCGAACCCACAAACTATGAGATCATGAGCTGAGCTGAAGTTGGACGCTCAACCGACTGAGCCACCCAGGCGCCCCACTCCTACTAACTCTTGTGATCTCCATACAGATGAGGAAACTGAGGCACAGGAAAGTTAAGTAAAGTGTCACAGATAGCAAGCAGCTGACAAGGCTCCAATCTAGGCTGTCTGACCCTAGTCCACACTCCTGACTCCTACCGTAGATTGCCCCTCCATGGTGTGAAAACGGCAGGAACACAAGTATCATCTTCAGAAAGGGGTAAGAAGACCGCTCTGGGAGTATTCCAGCCAAGAGATTGGGAAGGCCTCGCCAAAGACTGGCTTCTGAGTTGAATTTTTGAAAGACTGGGGGAAAGAAATGTCGAGCAAGAGAGAACAGTGTCCTAGAGCCTTTGACAGCCCCCCCTCCCACACACCCTGTAATTCTAGAGCGAATGCCTCCCGTGGCTCCTACATCAGCTATATAGTCCCCCGCCCTGCTGTAACCCTTACTACGCTTGGCTGCCCTTGCCTGCTTACCCGTCTCTTCCCCCATGAAACATACACGCTGGAAGTCTCTGTATCCCGAGCACCTAAGAGACCCTCAAGGGTTTACTGCTAGGATCTACCACTGATTACTCATTTTCTGAAATTAGATGTTTTACATAGCAAAATGAGTACATTGAACTTAAAATACCAGTGCCCTGCAGAAATGCACATTTATATGGTGCTAAGATACACTGAACACACAGCTCATTATTTGAAACATACTTCTGCAGCTAAATCAGTAGGATTATTGGAGCCAAAGTAAACCTTTTAAATGCATATGTCACGGAGGATGAATGCCTTCCAATTATCTGGAAGTTAATATGGCATTTTAAATGAAAATGACAATAAATCCTACTCTTGTTCTCATCTGAATACTCTGTATTTTTCTATTCTACTCACACACAGAGAATGCTTAGCCTCGCCAGTCCAGTAGGGAAGGCACAGCAGCGGTTGTCAGATGGGTGCTATTTGATGGAATAGACTATCGAGGAAAATCGGGTGTGCACAAGGGAGGCTGCACACATTTAAGAAATACACATTACCAACTTATAATAATTAATGCATTTTCTTTCTTTTTTTTTTTTTTTTAGTGCTTATTTATTTTTGAGAGAGATAGAGACACAATGCAAGTCGGGGAGGAGCAGACAGAGAGGGAGACACAGAATCCGAAGCAGGCTCCTGGCTCTGAGCTGTCAGCACAGAGCCCGATGCGGGGCTCGAACCCAGGGAACAGGAGATCATGACCTGAGCCGAAGTCAGATGCTTAACCAACTGAGCCACCAGGCGCCCCAATCAATGCATTTTCAAAATTCTTGCCAGAAATATTATTTTTCACATTATTAAATTCTGTCCCTATTGTTATTGAAACAGTAGAACATTTGCAGCTTATTCCTCCCTACCCTAAAGCTACTGGCTTTGAGATCTGAGCCAGCTGAGCCCCCAATTCCTATACTGCTCTGTAGGAATAATTAAGTCCCTTAATAATTTAAAGTCCCTCTTGGGAGACATTAGGGTGCTTCCTGGGCATATGGAAGGCTATTTGATTTTGAAAAAAAAATTTACTTCCTAGAAAACCCAGACCTTCCCCCAGGGACTAAGTCATTTCTTCCTTTAGAAAACCTCTTTGGATGAACTTCAGCTCTGCTTTTTTTCCCCAGAGCCTTCCTGCTCACGAATAAGCTCTGGGCTGCTTGTCTAAGAGTTGCTGGTTCATCCCTCAGGTCCCTCTCCTGTCCACTTCTGGCTAAGCTTGTCCAGGCACCCAAGTAAAGGCACCTTCTTACAGTGGATGTCAAAACTCCACATTCAAGGATGATATTAAACATTATTTCACTCATAGTCTAAAACGGACTGGATTTATTCACTTGTTCTTTCAATAAACATTTGTTGAGTGCCCAGCCTATGCCAAGCACTGTCTCCCAAGCGCAGGGACTAGAGTAGTTTTCAAAGGAGACAGATTCCTCGTCTTCATGACCTTTACAGTCTAATGGGATAGACAGAACAAAACCCAAAAAAACCCCACAGGGAAACAGAAATAGGTAACTATAAACTGTGATAAGTGCTGTGTGATTAGTTCTGTGAAGGGAAGCACAGGAGGGAGCGGTCAGAGATCTCCTCAAGACAGACTTTAAATAAGCGACAGGAAGGGTGGGAGAGAGGGTGGGACAGAAGGAACTTTTCCCAGGCTAAGGAAGAGGAGTGTGCTGGTCCAGAGGTGGGAAAGGGCTTGACAGATTTGAGAAGATCAGTGTAGAAACAGGAAGAGAGTGATATCGGGTGACATTGGACGGGTAGGCAGGGCCACTTTAAGGAATCTGGGTTTTCTTTTAAATTCATCGAGAAGCCTTGAAGGTCATTAAGTAGGTCAGATTTATGACAGCCCACTGTCCATGAAAATGACTAAAATGAAAAAGACAGACAAACATCAAGAGTTGGAAAGGATACAAAGTGAATGGAACACTCGTACTTTGCTAGTGGGGGCAGTGTCCCAACACATTGGGACATTGGCAGTATCTACTAAAGCATGTACATTTCATGACCCAGCAATTCCACTCCCAGGTATATTCCCAACAGAAATGGGTTCATAGGCTCACCAAAAGATAGGCATGAGAAGGTTTATAGCAGTATTATTCTTGATAGCTAAAAGCTGGAAACTACTCAAGTATCCAACAACAATGGGATGGTTAAATAAATGGTGAATTCATACAACAGAACACTTTCCAGAAATTAGAATAAACAAATTACAAGCACAAGCAACAACATGGATGAATTTCATTAACAAAATTTTTACTGAAATGAGTCAGACACAGAAGAGTACACCCTGTATGATTCCATTTATCTATGATTCATATAGAATCTGTAATTCTGTGACAACGTTTTCAAGCAGGTGAAAACCAACCAATGGTGTTGGAAGTTAGGACAATGGGTACCCTTGGAAGAGGCTTGTGTAGAAATAGCGGAAGAGGACGTCTGGGATACCAGTCATGAGTGTGTTCATTGTATATAAAATCACTGAGTTATACACTATGGTTTGTGTTCTTTTTGTATATATGTTACATTTCAACAATATATATTTGACTTACATAAAAAAAATAAGAGTTTACATTTTAGAAAGAGTACCCTGACTGCTGTGTGGAGAATGGATTGATAGTTGGCAACAGAAGATGTAGAGAAACAACTGGAGGGTGAGTCCCGATGAAAGGAATCTCTTGGCACTAGTGGGGTGCAGTGGAGAGGGAGAAGAAGGGACAGATTTTAGATATTCTTGGAAGGTAAAATCGATAAAACTTGTTAATAGCCTGCATATGGGGAGTCAGGGAGAAGGAAAAACAAAGGAAACACCTGTCTTTGAAGCTTGGGCAACTGAGAAGATGGTGGTCTCATTACCCGGGATAGGAAAGACTAGAGGAGAACCAAGCTTGGCTGAAAACCCATAGTTTGTAAATCAAGGCTTCCCAGCAGCTCCACTGGGTACAAGGCTGATCTCAGGGGAAGTGAAGAAGGTCAAAATGACTCAGAACACCTACAGCCTCGGGGTGCCTGGCTGGCTCAGTTGGTAGGCTTGGTAGGATGTGCAACTCTTGATCTCACGATCTTGGTTTCTAGCCCCATGTTGATGTGGAGCAAAAAAATAAAAATTTAAAAATAAAATAAAATAAAATAAAATAAAATAAAATAAAATAAAATAAAAACAACCTAAAAAACCCATCTACGGCCTTGTCAGACCTAAGAGATTCTGTGAAGAGAAAAAACGGGGAACATTCTCATTCACAATGAGATCATTTCTTCCCGGGATTTTACTGTCTGTTTCCAATCGCTCCCCACTCCCTTAGTTCTGGATCTAACATGCAAACTTCTGCCCCCGGGAAGGCCACAGGGATATCCCTATATTCCTCTCTCAGCCAGAAAGTAGAAAGTTCCCTTCTCTTCCCCTTTAGTCATAGCTAGCCACAATGGAAGAAAAGACTTTTACCAGAAATAAAAGGAAAGGAACCCAAATGTCAGCCAGAGAACATGAAGACGGGAGGAAAGCAAGAGTGTATTCTGAGTTGTCTAGGGTCTGGCTCAGACAACGGGGCGCTGGGTGTCTGTCATGCTGAAAGTGCTGGGTGCAGAGATGTCATACAAGGCGAAGCTGGGGGGCAGCCAGGACCCTTTATGGTGGGTTTTGCAGGCTGTGCCAAAGGTTCTGGAACTTGATCTTATTGGAGTTGGGACAGGCAGTTGGGAGGCTGTGATCAGTCTAGAGGAGAGATGGGGAGACGGGCTAGTCAAGGATAATGCCCAGGCTGGAGGGACCTTTTGGACTCTGATATCAACAAGTGAGGGAATGCAGGTCAAGGAGCAGGTTTAGAGAAGTAGCTTGAATTGGGTCAGTTGAATCCTGGCCTGGTGACAGCTTACATCTTGCTTCCCACAAAAATCCCCATGGCTCCGACCACATCCAAGCCCCAACCCCGGGGACTTGAATGAATGACCCACCGCATTTGTTCATACACTAATGTGTGCTTCTTAACACATAGATTTTAAACTTCTGGGGATAGCGTTCTATTTCTTGAAATTTCTTTGGTGTCTCTTCCTGGCCGCCTAACACCCAGCTTTGCACATAGAACGTCTTCAAAATGCCTCCAGAAGTTTGTGGCATTTATATAGTGTGAACCATAATAATAGGAAAAAGGCCCAGGAACATGAAAACCTACCCCACTCAGATTCCAGGAGGAAAAAAACATTTTACTTCTGAGTTTCCTGATTCGCAACTCTACCCCTGTTATGTCCACATAGACTCTTTCTAACTGCAAAGAGCATGATGGCGGTGGGGAGACCACTGCTGGGACCCGGGAGGGTGTCCGTTCTTCCCCTACCTGGGAATGGCGGCTTGTATAAATCAGCAACCTCTCCTACTCAGTGTCTGTGTCACTGTTCCTTTTGCCCATGGCTGTGAGGGACATCGGATGAGCTCGCAGATTCAGTAACACTTTTGGAAGGTGGAAAATGGCATGGGAGCATGGGGGTCGCAACACTGGAATAGAAAAACTGAAATGAAAGTGACCTGTACCTCCAGCGTCTGGATTTGAGAGTATCCGAAACACTGAAATGTTTTTCATCCACCCTTCAGGTAATATGTAGACACCGCTGGCCTTCATCCTCTGGATGGTAGGCGTGATGGTGGGGTAAGGATGAGCTATTTGCCACACAGCTTTAGAATGAAACTTATCAATGGTTATGGACAGGGCTGTGCATTTTAGCCGAGCATCTTGGCAAGATCGCGGTGCTCAAAGACCAAATAGTAGGCAATACTCACAGTACCCATCAGACCCGCTCTTCCTCAGTCATCCAGGTGGGGTGGGGCAGGGAACTCTTGAATGGCCAATTCCACTTTCTCAGGTTTTATTGGTGGCTTGAGGGAAAGCAGACAGCACTCAGATAGGCAGATAAGATAACCACTATCTGAAGTGTGAGTCTGCATTTTTAAGTTGTCTTTTATTTGGAAATACACTCAATCTCATTTAAATAGTGGGTCAAGGGGCGCCTGGGTGGCGCAGTCGGTTAAGCGTCCGACTTCAGTCAGGTCACGATCTCGCGGTCCGTGAGTTCGAGCCCCGCGTCGGGCTCTGGGCTGATGGCTCAGAGCCTGGAGCCTGTTTCCGATTCTGTGTCTCCCTCTCTCTCTGCCCCTCGCCCGTTCATGCTCTGTCTCTCTCTGTCCCAAAAATAAATAAACGTTGAAAAAAAAAAAATAAATAAATAGTGGGTCAAAACTTAAAGATTCAACTCTATACAGCTATAGACAACTCATTTTTTTTAAGTGGGCAGAATAACATCATGTGAATTAAAAAGAAAGTTTTTAATGTTTATTTTTGAGAGAGACAGAGAGAGAGAGAGAGAGAGAGCGCACGGAGGAGGAACAGAGAGAGAGGGAGACACAGAATCCGAAGCAGGCTCCAGGCTCTGAGCTGTCAGCACAGGGTCCGACACGGGGCTCGAACTCATGGACCTCCAGATCATGACCTGAGCCGAAGCCGGATGCTCAACCAACTGAGCCACTATCATAGGAATTTTTACCTGCAATAATAGTTTAGTAGGCTAGGTTATTAGGTTACACCATCAGAATTGTTGATGCATAACCAGTTTGGGACCCACAGAGACAGTAGTTAATTATGCCAGAGTTGTCAAATTTACCCCAGCTTCTGTCACTGGGAAATTCAGGTGACTCAGGGATCTTCATTTATAGAAGTCATTCTTTACCTTTCGTGTGACAGTCTGGCGTGTCTCTGATTACCACAAGGAGTACTGAAATACATCTTAAATCAAAGTTACAATCATGCCACTGTGCCCTGAATTTGGTAGAAGATGGGTTTGGGGCAGAGCATTGAGTGCAAAGACCTGAAGTCATCCCAATCTTGCCTGAACTCAACTAAATTGGAAATAGGCATTGGATCTCAACGATCAAAATTCTTCTTAGAGATAAGTGTGTCTGTTGTTATCTGTGTCCGTAGTAACATGACTCAGCCATAAAAGCATGAGTGTTTTTTAATCGGATAAATCACTCTTGTTCAACTGGCCTCACTGTTTCCCAAGCGGAACAACGGGGCTCACCCACAGTAATAATATCAGGGTTTTCACAGGGCTGCCGTGGAAAACTATTGGATCAGAGGTATTTTCCTCGATGCCTGCCCCTTTCAGAGGGCCATTTCCATAAGAGAACCTCGGAAAATTAAACCTTTTAGCTCTGCAGTGCAGGACAGTCTGTCCAAACACTGTTCTTGTGGTAATACGTGCAAAATGTACTACGATATTCCTTACCCGCAGGTAAAATTGTTGTTTCAGTGTCTGAGAATTCCAACAGTCAGTGCAGACTAAATGTGATGGGGCACTGATATTTGTTACAGGTGCCAATTTTAGATCTTTTAATTTGAGCTGAACTTAAGCACAGGTCCCGAGTTAGCTCTTTGAAGTCCTCAGGCGCGGGAGGGAAACTGGCTGTAGTGCTCCTTGCATCCTGTGCCCCCCCCACCCCCCCCCCCACCCCTTGTACTGACACACAAACCTTAGTGTTCTGAGGATGAGCCCAGACGGGGTCAGACCTTCGAGACGAATCTCCGGCTTGCTGAGGGCTGGCCTGGAACTGAACCAGTTTCTAGGGGTGACCGGGGAGTCTTAGGGAAGGGAGAGGCCCTGAGCTGGTTCCTCTCCAGAGCATTCGGGAACCCTTGGCTTCTTTTTCCGGCACTCACGTGGACTTGCGGAGTGGACTTGGATTCTGAGCCGGCCTCTTGCGCCCTCTAGTGGTGCAAAGTCACAGTCGGGCAGAGGTAGAACTCCGCCAGGGGTCTGGCTTTTCTTGCTTTCATTGGAGTTAAGGACTTAGACGTCTACCAGTCAGTGACGTCATTTCATAAATACACTCAGGGAGCAATGCAATAATTAACCAAATGCACACATAATAAAGGAACTGGTAACATTTTGTATTATCCTCGATGGGCCTTGGGTTCTCTGTTTTGTAATGCAAACTCTATCTAATAGGCTGTATGTACCCAGTGGATAATTGAAAACGTGCTTTAATCAAAGGCAATCATTCTGTCATTGTCAGCCTGTGAAACATTAGCTCAGGGAGTTGGATGACAGCATGCCTTCCTCTTATCTCCGCAAGACAGCCCCACCCTCAGGATGATAGAAGAACCAGGTTTGGCTTTGTCACGAATCTCCGTTATATTCAAATTTCATGATAGCCAATCTCAAGGGAGTGGAAGGGTCTCTTTTGAACAAGGACAACCCCCTAGATGAGTGTGTTCAATCATTCTGTGATTTGGTATCAGAAAGTTACCGTTCCTTGGGGCACCAAGAACTGCCATTTCCAGAAACAGCAGAGTACGTTTTGTTGTCTTTCTACCTGCCCCAAACAGAACATTTCTCATGGGACCTAACTTACTGAATGACTTAAAAATAATAGCAGAACATAGCCACTTTCCTCAGAACTGCATGCAACTTTAAATAGCACCTCCTCAGGGGAGCCTCAGTTGGTTGAGCATCAGACTTTTGCTCAAGTCAAGATCTCACAGTTCGGGGGTTCGAGCCCCGCACCCGGCTCTGTGCTGACAGCTCAGAGCCTGGAGCCTACTTCGGATCCTCTGTCTCCCTCTCTCTCTGCCCCTCCCCTGCTTGTCTCTCTCTCTCTCTCTCTCAAAAATAAATAAACATTTAAAAATAAATAAATATCACCTCCTCAGGGATGATTCCTTGAGGTATGGAACCAGCTCTGGCTTCCTGTGATAGGCTCGTGGGTCACCAGATGACAGCAGAGCTCTTGTCACATCTGCCATTTAATCAGGGCCTGGTTTGTTTTCTGTCTCCCCCCAGCCCCCCAGAAGCCGAGCCCAGAGAGCAGAGGTCTTGTTTGTTTCTCTACCACAGCATCCCAGAGTCTCGCACCATGCCTGGCACAGGGTTGCTGAATAAACATTTGTCAACTGACAATGTCCAGAATGCTAAGGAGACAGGCCACAGAAGAAAGCTGGTTTCCATTCTTCTCTTAGGGCTATGAGGGACCCCTTCACTCATTATGAGCTGGAAGAATATATGCTGAAAGACTCAGCGATACCTGCTTGGAGGGTCGGGAACAGCCCTAATACCTTGGCACATTTGCAGCTATGGATATAGAGCAGGGTGAGGAGAAACTCAAGTTCTCTTATTAAATTCCTGCGTCAATCAGAAATCATCATCTCCTTGCCTCGTGGGGCTGCATCTCTGCCAAGGAAGGGTCTGGTGGTGGAAGTTGACCTAAACTCCGTGGCTGTTTACCTGCAGGATCGTTTTATTACCTCAAAATGTGGGCGTGAAGTTTACCTCTCGGCAAGGGCATCTTTAAAGCGGTTAAAAACCGAACAAGGAGGTAAGTATGTTAAGGATCTGGAGGCAGCAAAGAGAGAAGGCCAGAAGTGTGCAGACTGTAAGAATGTAATTAAGGGTAAGAACAGGACCCTAATGAGGAATGAAAATAGGGGACCAGGAGAAAGGGTGGGGGAGGAGAACTCATGCCTACTTCCTGTTGTTTCTTTCAGAGTCCTTTTTCTAGAAGCGCTGACTTTCCAAAGACAAATTGAGTAGGTAGCATGTCTGAATCGCGTGTTGTAAAACACACACACTTAGGTCCAGGAATGTTGTTAATGTCAGCACGTCAGCGGGGACACGTCCAGGTCTTGGTAGGCTTAATGGGGATGTCATACAGCTGTGTATGTGCTTCAGCCCTTCTATCCCCAGACAGTTTTCAGTTTTGAGTGAAGGTGATTGTAGTTACAATGAACAAACGCTTTCTGATTTTGTTAGTTAGCCTCAAGCTGGGCTGCCGGTAGCAGAAAAATTCAAAATAAGAGGCGTAATGAGCTAGAATTTTGTTTTGCCTACATTTTCAAGAAGATAGTAGGGAGTCTCTCAGGGTTTGTTTGGAGCTTCACAGGTTGCAGACCTTCCATGTACTACACCATAGTGCATGGTTTCCATTTTCAGGGTTGCCTCATAGTCTAAGATGGCTGCCGAAGCGCCGGTCATACATCTGCTTTCCATTCAGCAAAAAGACCAGATTGAGAAGAACGTGCCCTCTACTATTAGGGACATTTGTTGGCAGTTGGACCCACAGCTTCAGCTCATCTGCCGTTGGCCAGAGCTTTTCTTCATGACCACATCTAGCTGCAAGAGAGACATGAAAGAAAGGTTTTGTCCCAGGAAACAAAAAAAATCAGAGTCTCAATTACTGAGAAGGAAGAGACATTGATTACTAGGGGACAGTATGTAATCTTTGTCACTGAAATCATATATATATATATATATATATATATATACACACACACACATATACATATATGTATGTGTGTGTGTGTGTGTGTGTGTGTGTGTGTG
>NW_024412376.1:125016145-125069561 GCF_014898765.1 Herpailurus yagouaroundi | reverse complement strand
TGTGTGTGTGTGTGTGTGTGTGTGTGTGTGTGTGTGTGTATATATATATTTTTTTTTTTTTTTCCCTGAAAATGAGCTCTACTTCAGTCTCTCCAGTGCCTGGTAAGGGCTGGGGGGTGAATGATAGAGGGCTAGTACCTGAGGATCCTTTGGACAAGAATCCGGCTTCAACCACGCTTGGGTCTTTTGGTGATTCAAATCCAAATGTGGATACAAAGGTACATCTAAGAGTGTGAATGATGGAAACAAGAATCTAGTATTGCCATTCATCTCATAATTAAAGCTCTCATGGTTTCATAGAATGTTTATCCCCATTCAAATACAAAGCCAGCAGATATGTTCGGCCACAATTGATACTGTTGGACTTAGATGGTAAGTGTAGCTGGCTCTTTTAATTCAACCAACTCCCATACAATCCATTGTCTGGATTCAGAGCTGAGAGCCGAATATTCAAGAGATAAAGATTGCCGGCTGTTCCTTCTCAGCTGCTTCTTTGCCCACCAGAAAATGTTGGGAGTTACCCAACGCTCCGTTCTGGATTTTCGACTCATTTGACTCTCGCCTTCCTGAGGTGTTCAAATGTATCATCTTTAGGAGTGGGCTCAATGTTTTCCTTCCCAAATTTGGTTCCTTTTGTTCCCCAACTGAGTCAACAACACCAGCTATGGCCTAAACCAGAGGCTTCACTCCCCCCCCCTTTCCCCCCCCACCCCAGCTTGGGGGGGATGTGCATTCTGTCAGGAGGGATGTGCATTCTATTTGTCCCTTTCACATTCACTTTCTTCAAACCCCTGCTGTTAACCCTGGGGCAAGGGAAGCATCCTCTCTTGCCAGATTACAGCAGTAGCCTCCCTGCCTTCTGGCTTCATTCAGTCTGATCTTGCCTAAAACTCAGCTCTGTTCCAGTCTTGTCCTTCCGGAAACCAATTCTGGTACTTCCCTAACATTAAGTCCAGACTCACCGGGACCTGGAAAGGCCCCATGATCTGCCCTCCCTCTTGCTCCTCCCCATCTGGCCTTTTCCAAGTTCCTGCCATTCCAAACTTCTTTCACTTCTGATTACCTTGTGCTGTCTCTCACCTCCAAGTCCCTGCGCATGAGACTCCTCCCCAGCTAGATTATCATTTCTCTTAGGTTCAGAGAGCAGATGTCCCTTCTCTCTAAGAAGTCCTCACTGGCCCCCAAGTTGGGTTAGGCTCCTCGTATGTGCTCCACATCGCTGTGCTCCTCTAAAATTTGCTAACAGCACCGTGGTGCAACTGTATGTGTAATTGTTTGTTCAACTAGCACATAAACTCCATGAAGGCAGGGCTGTGTCCTTACCACTTGGCACAGAGTCTTAGGCATCTTAGGCTCAGTAAGAATATATTGCGTTGCATTGGAGCTCCTACCAGCCCAGGCTGGAGATCCCAGTTGTACACAGGCTGGAGAGTTTGGGAAGGTTCTGTGGCCCATGATTCAAAACTACTGGCTTCCCTAGCCGTCTGAGTCTCACAGAGAAATGAGTGTTGGTCCAGTGAGTGCTCTCTCAATACTCAGCAGGGAGGCTGCAATGGAGGAAACTTTGGTGGTGAGACAAGAGTATTCTAGCAACTTCCCTGAAGGCAAGGACCCTATCCATTCTGCTTACTGCTGTATCCCCAATGCCTAACAGAGTCAGACACAAGGCAGATGTTCAACAAATGCTTCTTGAATCAATGAACCAACTCTCCAACGCTGAGAAGAAATTCTGATTAGTGGACACCATGAAATTTTGATGAATGAAAAAGCGAGAAAAGCGGGGCACCTGGATGGCTCAGTCGGTAGAACATGCCACTCTTGATCTCTGGGTCATGAGTTCAAGCCCCACGTTGGGTGCAGAGCTTACTTTTAAAAAAAATGGAAAAAGAGGGGCGCCTGGGTGGCGCAGTCGGTTAAGCGTCCGGCTTCAGCCAGGTCACAATCTCGCGGTCCGGGAGTTCGAGCCCCGCGTCAGGCTCTGGGCTGATGGCGCAGAGCCTGGAGCCTGTTTCCGATTCTGTGTCTCCCTCTCTCTCTGCCCCTCCCCCGTTCATGCTCTGTCTCTCTCTGTCCCAAAAATAAATAAAAACGTTGAAAAAAAAATTTAAAAAAATAAAAAAAAATAAAAAAAATAAATAAAAAAAAATGGAAAAAGAAACTCTTCCAAAACCAAGGTTAGGGGGAAGTCTGGTGGGGGAGGGTAGCCATGAGAGGTGCGTGCATGGGACACTTTGCCCTCCCAGGGGCATCCTCTCCAAGTGAGGGCAGGGCGTCATGTGCAGAGCCCCATAAGACACCCAGAGGGTTCCCTCATGGATCCTTACCTCAAGTTCCCCATGCCAAGGCCTCCGCTTTCCTGCAGACCCTCTGGTTGGTGATGCCAGGCCTGTCTCCCATTTTTGGTCGCTCTCTTTATCCTTCCTGGCTCCCCCTCCTTCTGCCCTACCGCCCGGGGCCCCCTTTTTTGGGGAGGACCTCAGACACTGGGGAGTAATAGCTGAGAATCCAGATGTGCCTCGCCCCTTCCTTGAGGATACGAAATAGAAAACTAGACTGGCTTTCGCCCAGCTTTTGAGGCCAATCCAAGGGACCTGGCGACGGGTGCGACAGTCATTATGTCTGTGGAAAAGCCTGAAGAAGGAAAACAGGGACATAATGCAGACCTTATGCCTATGTGTGCAAGTAAGGAAACTGAGGCTCAGAAACATGACCAGTCTTCACCAGATTACACAGTACCTGGAACTGGGACGTGGCCAGGCAGATCCTGGCAGGGCCGTATGCAAATTGCTTACCCCCTCTGACTTTGTTTGCTCCTCTGCTAAACGGGGGTAATCTGGCACAACCCACAGGGTGGCCTCCGGGATTAAACAGAATAATGCCTCGATTAAATAATGTTGCCCTTATTGAAACTTATGTACCACACTTAATGTCACTGTGGGACACGGGTCCCTGTGGCTTTCCACTATCACAACGCCTCTGCTGGATTTTTTTTTTTTTTTAAACATCACAGGGTCTTGCTCTACTCCTGGGACTCCCAGAGGACAAGGCCCTTTCTTCAGTCAGCCTGACCTAAACGCAGCTGTGTGTTGGAAAGCTGGACACTCAGGCCCCTAATAAAGAGCAGACCTCCCAATCGCTTCAGTGCCTCTCCCTCCCCTCACGTAGGGTTTCGAATTAAAAGTAACTAAAAGCTAAATCCTAAGGAGCAGAGGCAAGGGGGCGGGGAGGGAAGCCAAAAATATCCGAGATGAAGGAAGTGGGGGTCTCTCCCTAGGAAAGGGTACTCTAAAATCCAGATCCAGAGAGGGGTTCAGTCCTACCACATCTTTCCCAGCTCTCAGGAGCGGAGGCCCGCCTGGGCTGGGCCACAAAGGGGAGCGCACAGTCTGCGGGCCTCAGGTCCCAAAGCAGGCTGCCTGGTGGTCGTCAGCCACAGAACTGCTTTCCATTTCTCCCTGGACACAAATCTTCGGAGAGAGAGAAAGAGAGAGCCCCAAGGAACCCAGAAGAGACGCTGCACCCTTAGCTAGCCAGCAACCGCCAAGGAGAGGAGGTGCGCCGGGGGTCCTGGACGGAGAACTGTCACCCCAAGTTATACACGCCAGTCTGAACCTTTTTGGAGAACTGTTCCTCCTCCTTTTCCAAGACCTGGGCCTCTCTGCATCCTGAGCGTGCAAAGACGCTGGCAGCAAGCTTCCAAGCCTCAGCTGGGGCAGACCCGAGGCAAGGGCGGAGTCCTCACCCGGTCTCCCCGTGGGGACCCCGCAACTGTGCGCCACGTCCGCACGCCTCCCCTGCGCGGTCCCTTCGCGGGGCCCTGGGAGGCGGCTTTTCCAGGCGCTGGCAAGTATTGATGGCGGGGTGGGGTGGGGTGGGGTGGGGGGGAAGGGGCAGTTAGAGCCGTTTTCTTTTTCAAACCACCAAACGGCCCTTCATTTTCAAACTATGAAGCTAGAAATGTGCCCCCGTCCCGACGACTTCATTTGGGGTGGGGGGGATCATAAGTTTGTTTAACTGTGATTTGCACAACTTAATGGCTTTGAGAACTACTACAACCCCAAGTCTTCTAAAGCAAAAGGGCCCTCTGAATTCCCGGAGGAAAGCAGAATTGGGGGTGGGGCTGGAGGGCGGGGGAGTAGAGGGGAAACAAAAAACCAGCTCAGCGGGGAAACGCCCCCGAGAGCCGAAGGTGTGCCTCCCGGCGTGGAGGCCGAGGCTGCGGAGGGGTGGGGGCCGCTGGAGCGAGCCCCGGGGCAGGGCAGGTGGGTGGGTGGGGGGCGATTTTTGCTTCTTTTCCGGGACCATTTTGGTTTGGTTGTGCGAAGTTTGCGGGGCCTTCTTTTTGATGGCTGGTTCTACTTCACCCCTTTTACACCTTTGCACCCAATTTTATGTCGCCTGCGGGCCTAGACGCGCGAGGCCAAGCCAGAACGGCCATGCTCTCTGCCCCCCCCCCCCGCCCCCCCTCCCACCGGCTTTCCCCAAACTTCTCGACCCAGCTCAACTCCGAGTTAGGCCTCCTTCCCAGAAGGTTTCAGCAACCCCCCCACCCCCACCCCCGGACTCCCGGTTTGGGGAGAAAATTCTCATTTTTAACCCCATGATGATCCCACAAGGAAGAGACACGAGAGGTTAAAATAAAAACCCGGGGGCGGGCTGGGACCTTCGCACAGCTGCCCACGTCCGCGAAAGTCACTGCTAGGCGCGCGCCGGGTGGCCTGGTGCCCCGCGGTGCCCGGGGCAGGAGCCGGGGCAGAGGAGAAAGGACCTCGTCGTCCGCCTTGGCCGGCGGCACTTCTGGCCCGCGGCTGCTCCAGGACCACCCAGGACCCCGGGCGCCCAGGGAGCAATCTGGAAGGATCTTAGAACAACAAGGGTAGAGTGCGGCTCGCCGCCCCCCCCCTCCCCCGCCCCACCGCCCGGGCTGACTACGCGGCAGACCCGTCCTCTCCCGAAAGCTCGGAGCCGCGGCGGAGGGCGGACGGCAAGATTCAAACCCGCCTATGAGCCGTGGGAGGCGCGGGTGGGTGGTGGCTGCAAGGGCAGGACGCGTTTTAAGGCACGAACCGCCTCTTTGGTTCCTCCCGACCACTGGGTTTATTTTGCTTTTGCAGGGGAAGCAGATGTTGACCTCTCTCCGTCTTTGCTCGGCCCAGACTCGGCGAAGTGATGCCCCAACCATTTGCTTCCCTGCGCCACCCCCCACCGGTGCGCTATCCCGGGAGTCAGCCTCCCAGGCCTTTAAACCTTCTGGAATGTCACACATGGAAACCTTTAGCAAATGTTTGTTAATGATCATAACAAAGGCATCATTCAAATTAGGCAGGTAATTACTACCAGAAGGACAACTGGGTGCTTGCTCACTTGCTCATGCGTTCTCCATGCTTCAAACTCGCGAGGAGTTACGACCCGAAGACACTCCCGCCCAGCCTGCTTTTCGGGCTCCTTGAAGCATCTCTGAAATGAACTGTGAAGTTACCATTTGTGGGCGGGGAGCCCTGTGTTCTGGAGACCCCGACGCGACCGGGCGGGCCCTTTCGCAGAACCTAACGGGCCTTCCCGGGCAGCCTCCCTACTTTGTCTCCTATTCATTTGGGTAGTCGCTATAAAAACTTCGACTTCACTTGTTTTTATTAATGAGATGAAAGCCAGCACCCGCCTTGTCCATTATTCCGCACTCTGATTTTTTGGGGGTCGTGCGGCCCGGTTCATTATCTACAAACATTACGGTATCCTGTTAGCATTCCGAACAAGGGGCCGTTCATATATTTGCCTTCAATGATTTCCTGAAGGAACATGTGGAAGTAATAGTGAGCAGTGCAGTCGCCCGAACTGAAGATGCACGAGAGGCGGGCGCGCAGAAGAGCTGGGGGAATGGGGCCCCTAGCCCAGCCCCAGGCGTCTTCCCGAGCCTGACACCCCAGGACCCCATCCCAGTTAAGCGCGAGATCCCTCGGAGCCCTTTTCTGTGACCCTTTCCTGCCGGCTGTTCCCTGTCCACCTTCCCGATGAAGGAGGTGATGGCTGTCCGACGTTCCAGGCTCAAGCTGGCCGCCCTAGCCGCTGCGAGAGTGTAGGTGGAGTGGGGGTGGGGATAAAAAACGACCCCCTCAATCCTACGGGAGAATTCAAAATTAGAGAAGGCGGGGAAGGTGAGCGCGCTCCCCTCCCCCCTCCGTCACTTGGAAGCCCCACTCGGCCCGGTCTGGTTCCTGGAGCGTCAGCGCCCCCTTTCCTTCGCGAGCAGAATCGTTCTCTCCCAGTACCATCTCTTGCCTCGCGCCTTGGGCACAGGATTTGAGGCCCCGCTCAACCCCAGGGCGGCAGTAAGGTCAGCCCAAAGCGGCAGGAGGGAACCCGCGGAGGTGAACCTTCCCTGAACGCGGAGGTGGCAGGTTTTTTGCAAGTGATTCCTCGAACCGCCAAGCCCGAGCCTTTTTGTGTGCGTGATAGAAGCCGGGGCAACGTCGCCTAGATAACCCCCCCAAACAAAGGCACGACAAGATAAGTGCTTCCGCGGGAGTAAAGGTCGTTCTGTCGGAGAAAGTTCCAAACCTACACAGACCCTCGATTCTTTGTACCTTCTTTCAAACCCGTTTTCAAAGCAAAGCAAAACAAAAACAAAGACCATCATCTTCATATTGGACTCCACAGTTTGCCTGCATCCCATTTAAGGACTGGCAGCTACCCGGCATTTGCCCTAAAAGACCCCAGGTTGTAAGGACGCCACCGCTGGGAGACCTCTCTCGACAGCCCCCCTATGCAGTTGGGCTAGGAATTTCTACAGAAGGCACATTCTCCATTCCAGATGTATACTCTTTCTGGGCATTAACTGCAATTTCACGAGTTCTTTTTTTCTCTTTCAAACAGAATGCAAAGCAGTGTAGCAACATAGGAAAATATCCCCCTAAGTCAGGAGGCAAACTCATTCTGGAATTGATGGGCAGTTTGTATTTTCACGAACCTCTTTCCCGGCAGAACATCAACACCTCCCCCTTCCACCACCCCCACCCCATCTGGTCTGCCTCTCTCCGCCCCCCAGTTGTTGTCGAAGTCTGGGGGTTGGGGCTGGACCCCCTGATTGCGTAAGAGCAAAAGAGCGAAGGCGCAATCTGGCTGCGTGGAGAGTCAGAGCGCACGGAGTTCGAGAGAAACTTTTATTTTGAAGAGGCCAAAGAAGGGGGGGGGGCGCTTCATTTCCTGACAGCTATTTACTTAGAGCAAATGATTAGTTTTAGAAGGATGGACTATAACATTGAATCAATTACAAAACGCGGTTTTTGAGCCCATTACAGTTGGAGCTAGAGGGAGAAAAACAGGAGGGGACTACGGGAGAGGACTGCAAGCCGTGGACATACTTTTTACTCCATATGTAGGATTTTCATTACGCATTGACATAGGAGGAGAAGGTAAGAAAGGAGAAAAAAAAATGATTTTTGTTTCTAAGAGAAGTACTTGATCAGGCCCTTTGGGCTAGCAGTGAAGTAACTTCACTCAAACTTTAGGCGATGAGGAAAAAAAAAATGGAGTTGAATTCCAACTGTGTGTCCAGAGTCATTTATTTTGAATAAACTTTACTTGGAGGAAAGATAACCATAGAGTTCGAAAGTCTAGGGATTTAAAAAAAAACACATTTTCCAGACCTATTTTTAAAAAGCAGTGTTTTTCTAACAACTCTACAGTCTCCCAAAGAAATTGTTTAGGCTTACATTTTTGAGGTTTCTTTTGGGGCTGGGGGGTGGTATCCGTGTATACCGGGACGAGCACCAAGTAATGCTGGGAGTGGGGGCAGAGGTGTTTGCCCTCTTCTTGGCAGTAGGTCCTGGAAGGCGACAGGTTTTTAATGAGTATTTTCATTCCTCGCCCGCGGTTTGGCGGGACAGCGCTGCAGCGGGTGGTGTGGAGCGCGGCAGGAGGACTGGGGGAGGTGGGGGGGGGGGGGGAAGAGCGGCGCGTGGGGCGCGTAAGGGGTTGCGAGGAGGGGAGGCGTGAAGGGCTCCGCAGGAGAGGGCCGGACCTTGGGTGGCAGCCGGGGGCACATGGCGCCGGCCGAGGGCGCGTAATTACTGGACGGCGCAGCGCCGGGTGCGAGCCGGGGCCAGACTCAGCACAGCCGTGGCGGCTGCGAGAGGAGTAGAGGGGGCGCGGACGTGGGCGAGGGTTTGGGAGACTCCCCAGCTGTTTGCAGGATCGGTGAAGTGAGAAGGAGAGAGGGCGCCAGCCCCGCAGTGCGCTGGCGTTGCGCGCCCTAGCGCGGGGGCGAAGGCGGCGCGGGCGGGCGGGCGGGCGGGCAGACGGTCTGGAGTAATGACAAACACATTTGGCCCCGAGTGAAGAAGTCGTCGTCGCCTCGCATTCCAGCAAGTGGGATTTGAGGAATTTAGAACGGCGCTCCAAGGGGCCCTCCTTGTGCGCTGTGGTCCCCACCCCCACTCGTCTCTGCGCGCCCCCTTTCCTCGGTGGAATCATTTTTGCAAAGCCCGGGGCTCTGCTGCTGCCCAGTCCCAGCCACAGGAAGGAAAAAAGGAAGATTGCCAGAGAAGTGCAGAACTTCTGGGGAAGTTAGGGACGACTTGGAAGGGAGAGATTTGGTTCCCAGGTAAGAGAAAGATCGTACGGGAACCGCCCTCTCCACCTCTCTCCAGGCACCTGAGCTCTGGACCCCCCTCGCGGGTGCCTTGCCTCGCGGGGATGCGTGGCACTCGCCGCCTGCACTCGCCCTGCGCTGCTTCATCCTCTCCAGTGCCTGTGTCTATTCCAGTCCTTGCGCCGGCCTCCTTTGCCAGCCTCGGAGCCGGCTCCTCGCGCCCCTCCCTCCTCCTCCGTCTGTCCCCTTGGAAATCGGCTTTTACTTGTGAGACTAACTTCCCCCGGCAGCGCCGGGGGAACGGGCGGCATACATTTAGCTCGGAAACAACTGGGATCAGCGGTTCTGTTCGAAAAGGGTCGCAGCCAGCTCAGAGCAAGAGGGACCCGAGCACGGCTGCCCTAGGGGCGAGAAACCGGGTTGCCTGGCCAGGTGTGCGGGAGCTGCCAGTGCTCTGGCCAGGCGTCTCCGACGGGAAGCAGTGCTGGGCTGCCTGAATGTCGGCTGTGCGTCTTTCCAGCAGCCGGAGCGCCCGTCCCTCTCTTTGCTTCCTTAGCCCTGCTAAGACCTCAGGATTTCCGAAGGCTTGCCTGGAAGAACGTGCCACTCACTCCATCTCTCAGGGTGAGAGGCAAACCCGGGCTGGAGAGGGAGCGTGGATGGCCTTTATCAGGTCCGGACTGCCCAGAGCCCGGCCCAGCTGCCTGGAAAAGCCCTGGGCTGTGCCGTGTGGGAAATGGCTTTTTGGCTCCGCAGCCGAATTGCTCAACGTTTTGGACCGACTCGTCTCGCCGCAGTCGCTCCCAACCAGAACTAGGCAGCTTTTTAGAGCAGAGTGACATCGGGCAAACGGGGGAGACAATCGGCCGCACCGCTCTAGGGACTAACACCCCCCCCCCCCCGGAGCCCAGCGGGCGTCTGGGCAGCTGGAGGGGAGAGGTACTGCGGGTTTGCGCACTTCATCCGCAGTCGTGCTGGCTCGGGTTTTAACATCCCTCACCTTTACCCGCATCTGCCCCACTAGGATCCTAGCGCTGCGGCTTTGTGTCCCTTCCCTGTTGTTTTCCTTTGCTCTTGGTTTCCTTCTTGCCACAATCCCATGATAAAGGGGGCCCTTCCACCGCTCCCGGACAGGCTAGGGCCCGTCCATCGTCGCTTGGACACCCTGGCTAGTCCCTGCTTCGAGACTCTTGCACAGTCTCGCGTTTGGTTTGACCCAAATGTAGCTTGGGTGAGTCCCCAGAGCGGGAAGGGGGGTGGGAGTGGGGGGCTGAGAGAGGAGGTAGAGGCGGGAGGCACCGGGAAGGAGCGGGGAGCTGACCCTCGGCCCTTGCGCCAGTCCTTAGGTGGACCGAGAGGGACTCGAAGCACAACGCTGGCTCCCGGCCCCAGGTCTGCTTTCCTCCCGGGGCGCGGACTGGGGAGGGGAACAGGGGGAGGGGCATCGGGCCGGGCTTTCCAGCTGCAAACGCGTCTGGCGCCGAGGCGGGCCCGTTTTGTGCCTCCTGGGGACCGGCCGTGGGCGGCGCGCAGCGCCTGGACGCGTCCTGCGGACGTGGTGGCCAGCGCCTTCCTGCAGACTCCAGCGGGTGGGACTCCCTCTGGCCTCCGGGGAGCTGCGACAGGGTTACATGTTGCTGATGGACGAGTGGCAATTCTGGGGGAAAAGCTAAAAGCTCGGTGACTGAAAGGTGGGGCTCTCAACGTCCCTTGAATCTGGCTTCAAGGGGCCCACGCACAGCATCAGTCGTCGGGGTGTGAGGGGGGAGGTCCCGCGCGGGATGCAAGCTTTGGGCAAATTGCTTTGCCCCATTGCGCTCTAGTCCAGGCTCTGCCGGTCCATGTCTTTTGCTGAAGTGGCTCTGCGGCATTTCCTTTTGTTTTAAACTGAACAGTAAGCCAGGAATCGGCTCGAAAAATAGATTGGAGTAGCTAAAGAGGACCTTAGACTTGGGGCGCTCCCTCCCAGCCAACCGCAGTCTTCCCTTTCCCCTAGAAAGGGAAGCGAGGGGCGCGGGCGGGCGCGAGTGTGTGCTGGGCAGCGGGGACAGAGGCGACCATCGGGCAGGGGGGCGCAGGGGAAGCTGGGTTCTTGAAAGACGAGGGGTCGCAGTTTCAGCGCACCGCGGCCTTCTCCGAGAGCAGCTGCCCGCGGCCGTGCCGCTTTTGGGCCCATAGGAGGCGCTGGCGCGCGACTGTAACCCTAAACCCCCCGGCCCCTCTCTCTCCACCCCGCCCGGCCCCTCTCCCTCCACCCCGACCGGCCCCCTCTCAGGTCTCAGCCGAAAACAATGCAAACGCCTAGCGTCGTGCCTAGGGCGCCGAGGCCGCTGCAGCTCTGAGGCCAGGAGCGCGACCGACAGGGACGCTAAACTCCGAGCGGGCGGTCGTCGCCACCAGCTCCGGGGCGACAGAGCGGCCCAGGGCGTGGGGGCGGCGGGAGGAGGAGCTGCGGGCGCCAGTTGTGGGGGCGGAGGGGCAGGAGGCTGGACGGTGCGGAACGTCCGCCGAAGGTGGTGGAGCTGCGGGGCAGGCTGCGCTGTCCGGGGACCGCGAGCCGGAGCCGCCGGCGGGCGGGCGGCCGAGCGGCCGAGCCGGGTAAGATTCTCGGGGCTGCTGCGCCCTCTAGCGGCCTTCCGGAGCGCGCGCCGTCCCGCTCTCCGCCAGCCTCGCGCGCTCCGCGCCGCGGCCGCGTCGGAGTTTCAGCGCTGAGCCCGAGGGCCGCGGGCCGACTGACCTTGTCACCCTTCCCGCTGCCGGGGGCCTCGGATAGACGCCTGCAACACGGTGGGGGCTCGGGAGGCTCGGGGTGGGGGGAGACTCAGGAGGGGCGGGAGGGGGCAGGGGGCAGGGTTTGGGGATAGGCTGGGGGCGTCGTAATGAATTAAGCGTGGGACAAGCGGAGGGAATGGAGGGGGTAGCGTTCCGGGCGCTGTTAGGGGGTAGCCGCCGACTTTTGTTTTGAGGCCCCTCGCAAGGTCCGCTGCCGCGCGGGCGGCCCCTGGCTGTTTGTTTGTCTTACAACTCTGCGCTATTGAGCCACGGGAACAGTCGTTTCCAATCAGCCGAGGTTCCCGGCCGCGCGGCCGTCGCGGCCCCCGCCGGGCTGGTTTACGAGGGGTGACAATGGCCTGCGGACAAATCGGGCTGCGCGGCCCGGGCTACGGCGTCGCGGTCCCCACCCGGCGCGGCCCAGGTGGTGTCGCTTCTGCGGGTGGGTGCCATCCCCGGGGCGGGGACAGAGTGGGGGAAACAAAGCCCTGGATCACCCGAACTCCTCTCCAGTGGCTTCTCCTGCCGAACCCTCTGAACCTGTGCCGCCTGGGATGGCAGCGCTGTTTTCCGGGGCTCCCGAGGCCCCGCTGCCCCAGCGGATTCGTTCGCAGCGACGGTGCTGGTGCCTGTCCCTCACCGAATTTCTCCTGGGGCCCCGCGGACAATTAAGCTTTTTCGGCCGCAGTTTCCCTATTCCTGTTTCTATTCTGTGGGCTCCGAACTGAGGTCACCACGAAACCTAAAAGTATAACCCAAGAAAGGAAGAGATTGGAAGTTAAGATTTGGTATATTTTAGCACAGAACTTGTAGCCGCATCTGTCTCCGTGGACCCCGGGACGCATGTCCTTGGACCAACACTGTCATCTGCTGGCTGCACTTGAGAACTGCAACGACCCTCTGCTGGGGGTGGGGGGTGGCGGGGGGAAATGGGCTTCGCGGAGATTCTAAGCAAGTTGCCGCATCGGGAAGATGCATTTTCTGCCTGGTAGGACCCAAGCAGAAGATGATGACTGGTTTCCTTTTCCTATGAAGCGGCAAGAATCACTGGGCTGAGCACATTTATTTTGTGGACTTTTGTGTAGTTTTTTCGCCTTAGTTCATTCTTTGCATTTGTGATTCATTCTTTGCATTTGTGTGATGAGTCAAGTACTGACCTACCACATCTGATTATCAGAGCCGACCTGTGAAGAAGTTGGGCAGATACTTGCATATCCCCCCCCACTTTTTAAAACTATTTATTTATTTTTAAGAGAGAGACAGAGTGTGAGCAGGGGGAGGGGCAGAGAGAGAGACAGAGAGGGAGACACCGAATCTGAAGCAGGCTCCAGGCTCTGAGCTGTCAGCACAGACAAGAGTGGGGCTCAAACCCACTAATGGTGAGATCATGACCTGAGCCGGAGTCCGGCGCTTAACCTACTGGGCTACCCAGGCACCCCTTGCATGTCCCTTTATGAGTGAAGCCTTGGGGGTTGGGAGCTTGGTGACCTTGAGTTCGAGTGCCCTGAAACTTACTACACCCAGGTTATCCCATTAGGAGTCACACCAGTTTGGTGGCGATCAGAAGGAAGTGTCATTTTAGTGTCCCGTGGTTCAATATCTGATGCAGGAAGAGTAGAAAGGTTTATGAGCGCAGATTGTCCGGTAAAATGCTCCCACTTAAAAATACTCCAGCCAACACCCATCCCCGGAATGTCCGACGGAGCTCAGAGAGATCAGAACAACAAAACAGGCTCTGGTGGGGTGCAGATCCTGGCGAACACACCCTCCATGAAACGCCACCAATGTAGCCCAGCATTTGGATTGCCTGGGCTGATGTTACCAGACAGAGCAGAACATTTGTCACAGGGAAAAAGCAGGATATGTAATTTTCACAGTTAGAATTAACTTAGAGCTGAAATTAACCGAACCTCCGAAATTTGAATCGTATAGCCGTCAGTGGCTTTGGGGACTGTGAGAGTCTCCTGTGGCCTTTAATCACGCTAGGGTGGGGTGAAATTCAGTATTCAGTGGCTTTGCAGTCGGCTACACTGAGCAGTTGGTGATCGGGAAGCTAGCTCTCTGGCTTTCTGAGAATAAGATCATGCTCTTACTTCCGGAAATAGTGCCCATGTTCTGTTTACTCTCTAGCTTAGCATGTTGTCTTTGATTATTGAGTCTCACTTAATGGCGCTTTCACTTCTGTTTGCAGGGACAGAGGTGCCAAGTTGTTAAACAATAGCGGCTCCAAACAGATTTCTTTTTCTGTTTTCATGACTGTATATATAGGTTCCTGTTAAAACAGCTTGGCTAGTTCATCGGGCCTTCACGGAACCCGCGTTTAGATCCACTTCTCCACTATGCAGGTGATGCAGGGCAAGTCGAATGACCCCTGGGCCTGACTTTCTCAGTATGTAGACCTGGAAGTCAGCCCTCTGACATCCCTGTCATCTAAAACATCTTCAGAGTCTGCAGGAGGAGTCCGTATAAAAACCCCATAGCTGCAGTTTTCAAAGCACTTTTGACTAAACTCTGTAAATCAGTCCTTATGATAATGTAGTAAGGCAAGCCAGGAAGTCAGGTGTTACTAGTTTCCCTTTATGGAAGAAGAGCCCGAGGTTCAGAGAGAGGGACTGAGTGTCCGATGTGGGATGAGCCTAGTCCAGAGCAATTTCCATCATGCTTCTGAGAGAAGGAGAGAGACAAAAAAGTGTGAAGGAACCACAGGTCACTAGCCTGACCGTGAACGTGACAGACCTCTCTTTCCCCTGTTTATTTCTCTAACTCTCGGTTTTGCTTCCTTTGCGTTGTGGCTATAGAGGTCGGAGGCTGAAACCCAACCTGTAGTTGGCACGAGAGATGGGATTCTGATTTTTTAAAAACCAGATTTGGATGACGTTCCTCCTCGTGAAGTGACTTGTTCTTGCTGACTCCTAATATGCCAGGTTTCTCTGACATGAGCGTGACCTCACTTGCTTCCGTGCGCACATCTGACTTTTGGGCCAGCTGCAGGATAGAGGTTACTGATTGAGGATGAGCCTTTGCACCCAGAGGAGGTAGAAAAGCGCCAGAAACAGCAAGCCGGCCTCCCAGAGAGTCTCACTGCAGGACCCATAGGCAGGGAGCCCTCCACCCTCTCGTGTTTTCCATTACCTCCCCATAGGGCACACACTGTGCGATTATTCACGAGTAAATTGTCTTGAGTTACCGATGAGTAACGACATGAAACTTCACAAATGCCCTAGGTTTCTAGCCAGAGAACTACGTTTATCAGAGAAGGGAGTTTGCAATCTGCAGCAAACACATGTTGATTCTCAGTATTCGCATCATTATCGCTGGCTCGGAGGCCCTGTTTTCATTGCCCGCTTTGTATGTCAGTAAATAACCCTCTCTGGCAACAGGTCTGCCGTATCTGCGTGCACAGAAGGAAATCTGGTGGGGCTGGGCCAGGGCAAAACGCTCCTCGGAGCCTGCCCTATAAAAGCAGCGAGCCCTTCTCTTAAGCTCGGGAATGCTTTAAAGATGCATCATTGGCAAGCCCTGCTAAAGAAATACAGGATATAAATGTGATAAAACCCAAGACATCAAGCTGGCTCTGGAGGGCTCCTTTGAAGTTCGCTAAGTGGATTATCAGTGGGAGGCTGATATTTATATGTACAAACATACAGGCCGTTCCTGCTAATTGTGGTACGTCAGGCTGGCCGGGCTGGCTCTGGGGCCCGCTGTGCCCGTCACCACAGCAGTGAGGAAACCCTGCAACCCCCCCCCCCCCCCCCCCCGGGCACATGCCAGGATCCGCAGAAGCCATCAGCGAGCCAGCATTGTGCAAATTGCATTTGGGTTCACAGCCCTGCAATTGTACTTCTCTCGCTGGGGTGAGCAGAGAAGGAAAGCCGGGCCCCAATTTGCATTAGGAAATAGTGTTGGGCGGGGGAAGGAGGGGACCCACAAGACTGAAACCCTGACCTTTTTCCTTGAGGGAGACCATATGGTGGATTGGAGAGAGCATGGCTTTTGTGTCACATAGACTTCGGGTTAGAATTCTGGCTTTATCACCAGCTGTGTGACTTGGGGTGAGTTGCTAAACTTCCCTGAGCTTCAGCTGGCCCTTCTTAAAATTAAATATGTGTCAAGGCTATTATTTTTTAAAAAAATTTTTAGTGTTTATTTATTTTTGAGAGACAGAAACAGAGCACGAGTGGGGGAGGCGCAGGGAGGGAGGGAGACAGAATCTGAAGCAGGCTCCAGGCTCTGAGCTGTCAGCACGGAGCCTGACACGGAGCTCGAACTTACAAACGGCGAGATCATGACCTGAGCTAAAGTTGCACCCTCAACCGACTGAGCCACCCAGGCGTCCCTCAAAGTTATTAGGTTATTATTAACAGACACGACATAATGACAGCTTTGGCGTAGTAAATACTCGTTTCTCATTCCTGCCTTGGAGAGAACAGAATTATTGTTTTTTTCCTGTCTGCCCCCACCCCCTACACACACCATGGTTACCAGCATTCTGCCTTTCACTCTTTCTTCCTCCTGGTAGAATTCAGTGAAGCAGAAATCCGGTTTGTGCATATGGGCCACCTTAAAGCAGAAATACATGATCAGACTCGCCCAGAAATGACTAGGCTGTCATCTGCTGGATCTTTTCCAACCAACCAACCAACCAAACAAACAAACAAACAAAAACAAAACCCCACAAAACTACAGGCGCTTAACACAGGCATACATTGAATTTCTCTTTTTTGTTGTGGTTGGTTGGTTGGTTTTAAGCCAATTTACTCAGGAATCGTGAACACACATCTTTGTTTCCAAAGCCCATGATGGAACCAGTTAAATCCCACGAACGCCTTCCACTGCATGCTTGGGGTTTTGAGCAACTCAGGGGCCCAGTACATCCCCGGCCAAGGCTTAGGTGACTTTTTTATGGCATATCATAAAGCTTGCACCCCTGCCCGGGCCCCTCAGCGGGGCCTCTCCAGTTGAAACTTGGGTGCACGGTTCTTTCCCTAACTGCAGTCAGATCGCTTTATCAGTGATGTCATGTGGGCAGTGAAGGGGGAGATAAAGTAAGGTAAGCGGGATGTGCATGAAAAGGAAGAGATAAGGAAAAGGGGGCCTTTTCAGAGGATTGCCCAGAATAGGCTGTTCGGTGGTTTCACCTTGGCGCTGCCTTGATCCTTCTTTAATGTTTCCCTGCTTTCCTGGTTTGTGTCTTCTGGACGTTCAGTTTCAGTCTCTCTCCCCACTTCTCACTTCCCCTGCTCACATTTTGTGGCAGGAGGTTGGAGTCGACGACTTGGTTTCTGCAGCTACTGTCACCCGATTGTGAGAATCCCTCGTTGGTCTCTGCTGCATTTTATCGTGTGGTTTCCTGCGTCCTCGGAAAAAAACGGGCATTCAGTCATGCTTTCCTCTCCTGTGTCCTCTCCCTGCTTCACCTGCTTTACTGCGCCATCCACTCCCACGTCCTGGGCTTCGGGTGCCTTGTTTAGCCCCACTGAGGTGCAGCAGGCCCCCGGGGGAACGCGGGCCGGGAGCCCAAGGCCTGAGCCTGGTCCGGGCCTGTGCACGGCAGAGTGACATCGTCTAAGTGACGTTGGTTAGTGGGACTTTCACAAACCCTAGATCAGAAAGGCTTGTAAGTATGGGAGATATTTGTTGTAGCCCAAGCATCTCTTGCAGAGCTTGTAGCTGATGTGAGCTTCGTGTACTTTCTGTAGCGAAACACAAAGCCGAGGACAATGTGTTTTGAGTGAAAACAGCTCCAGTTTGGAAGTTGAGTAAATAGATGTGCTCGTGTTTCACATCCTTAATTTAAATGGCTTAAAAGGAACAGTTGTCCTACACTCTTGGACGCATTCTAAGACCGTAAAGCAAGGCTTTTTGGAATTCGAGAGCCACATGCAATCAAAAAGGGTTTCAGCTTCAGGTGGTTTCTGCATGATCTTGGGGTCCCACCGGACCATGCGATGACCATTTTAACCATGAATCTTAGATCGAGGTGTTTTTCACTAAAACGATGCTGTTAACATGTTCCATACTGCAAAGCACAAGAACGAGGCTTACCAGTCATTTTATTGGCTAATGCTGTTTCTGTTTGACTTTTGATTTTCCAGTTTTCCAGAATTATGGGGACTTCCCACCTGGCGCTCCTGGTGTTAGTCTGTCTCCTCACAGGTATGGGTCCCCGTTCTCCTCGAGTTCCTTGTTCCGGGGGAAGCCTTGCTTTCCAGGTTCTCTGCTCCGGGAGTGTTATTACCTGTACTCTGCAAACACAGTCCACAAGAGCGAAGGAAAGCAGAAAACTGTGAGAAGTTATCTAGAATGACCACAAACCTCCAGGCCCTTCTGCTGTATTGCACTAATTCCAGTTCAAAAAGAATGCTCGCCAGTGGCAACTTCAGCGTATGTGTGATCCTGGCCTTGAATCGTGGGAGAAATAATAGCCTAAATTTCCCCACTGTTTTTTATTTTTCCTGGGACATGGATCTCCAGTAAAGGGGATCAGAGACCTTCAAGAGTGGTCAAAAGAAATAAACAATGGGAACTTCTTTACAGGAAATCATACCTGTCTTAAGTGGAAGATGCTTAAATTGCTGGAGAAATCTTAGAGCCGCCTTTTGCCTTCGAATCTAATTGGTAGCCTGTTTGACTCTTGGGTAATCTTACTAATGCTTTTCTACCAGGAGGATACTACTTGGACCATTTGCTGCAATGCTTACTGGGAATTTTTAGTTTCCATCCAGATGTTTATACGTCACAGATGTTCATCACGAACCCAATGTTTTTCTAGTCTGAGGAGTTAACTTACGTCTGTTAGTGTCTGTAGGGCTTATCTATAAGGGCATGTTAGAAATGAGCGGTTTGGCAGTTCTAAACTCCAGCAGGAATATGCCGCCTTCAGGACAGAGGTGACCAGATCCACTTATGACTTCTGCCGTAAGCTGCAGGAATCCTAGTGGGCACATAAGTGAAGTTGGGTGGGTTCCCACATTGGGCTTCAAAGGAGATAAGAGGCCACTGATGAACAATTAAGCCATAATATCTCTTCTATCAGTTTTATAGACAGAGACAGCTAGGCTGAAATTTTAGGTTGTAAGATGAACCTAGAGTTTTCACTCTTGGACTTCATGTATTCTTACCTTTTTTTTTTTTTTTAAGTTTATTTATTTTGAGAGAGTGAGAGAGAGAGAGATCAGGGGAGGAGCAGAGAGAGGAAGAGAGAGAATCCCAAGCAGGATCCGCACCGTCAGCATAGAGCCTGACATGGGGCTCGAACTCACCAACGGTGAGATCATGACCTGAGCCCAAATCAAGAGTCAGACACTTAACCGACTGAGATACCCAGGTGCCCCTGCGTATTCTTACTTTTTAAATTAGAATCTACGTCATCCGGCTTGGGCTTCTGGGAAGTCATTAGAGAGAAGGCACGCCAGAGTGTTGTGGGAAATGGAAACCGTGTAATTCTTGAGCACAAATCTGCCTTGTGCTTTGTTCGGTCTCCCTGGTCCTGTTCTCATCCTGTTTTTTACTAAGGGAAACCTCCGCAGGGAGTGTGGACAATAAAGAACACGTATGTGCTTCAGCCTATGCCATCTTGGGATATTTTATGGTCACCCATGAGCGTGTAAAATATGGAATTGGGATCAGATGTCGTCTCTCCATTTGAGTGTTTGGACGGGTGAATCTAGGGGTTGGGGGGGGGTTTGCTGTTGAGGCCTTTGGAGCATTCGCTGCTCTCGGCAGATGCAGCGGCCGTTATAATGGGGGGCCTTTCACGGGCATCCAGGCTAACGGATTTTTGCGGAGAAATGGTCATTGTTCGTATAAGCTGCTACTGTTGTTTCTGTCAGTTCTCTGGGTGAGACTGTCCTTTCTGGCTGCATCCTATTCAGAGCATGTTTCCTTTTACAGGACCGAGCCTAATCTCCTGCCAGCTTTCATTACCCTCTATCCTTCCAAATGAAAATGAAAAGGTCGTGCAGCTGAATTCCTCCTTTTCTCTGCGGTGCTTTGGGGAGAGTGAAGTGAGCTGGCAGTACCCCATGTCTGAAGAAGAGAACCCCAATGTGGAAGTCAGAAATGAAGAAAACAACAGTGGCCTTTTTGTGACGGTGCTGGAAGTGGTCAATGCGTCGGCGGCCCACACGGGACTGTACACTTGCTATTACAACCACACTCAGACGGACGAAAACGAGATCGAAGGCAGGCGCATTTACATCTACGTCCCAGGTGAGCTGTGGTGGGTCCCCTGGGCCAAGCTTCTGTCCCTGTCTCTCCCGTTAACCGTATCCACGTTTTAAAAAATACAAAAATAATAAATATCTATTGGAGAAAATGTGAAAAACCACAAGAGGACGCACAACGGTCAAGGTCATTTGTGACGCCGTTACCAAGAAATATGTATCGTAAACATTTTGGAAGCATGTTAAGTTTTGGAAATCATTTTCATCGTGGCACACCTTTTTTTTTTTTTTTTGGCATTGTGCAAAAACAGCTGAAATGTACTCATTTTTGTTCAACCAAGTTTGACAAATATCTGCTGTTTGTTTATTGCGTGTCAGGCACTATGCCAAGTGTTGGGGACGCAGAAATTAGGTAGGTCCTCTCTTGGAGCTGCTTGTAGTTCGTTCTAATAGCTTCCAAATAACCGGGCTATTTTTCAGATTGAATAAAACATATATTTACTCTTGATTAATTAGATGGGCTTTTTTTTTTCTTTTTAATTAAAATTTGGGGGCAAATTCCATACTAATGATGTTGTCTCCTGACCTGTGAGATGCAGACGGCAAGATAGGAGTAAGACGGGATTAAACACGCTAGGGTTTGATTAGGGGAGAAGCCTGTGGGAGAAAATGGGGAGGGGGGGGACGCCGCAGAGCCTGCGAGGGCTCTCTGCCAGCACTGTGCGCGTGACTCTGAAAGGAGGAGAGAGGGAAGGAAGGTGGGGTAGATGAGTCGGGGAACTCTGTGGAAGGGAAGTCTGGGAGTCCTGCAGCCTAGGGAGCCCCAGTTCCACGCAGTCTGTGGCTGTGGCTGGCCACACCTCCGGAGGGCGTGGCCTTAGCTTGTGATGGATTTCAGAGCCTGCCCCCTACAGTGGAAGATTGTGTGGCTCTTTCTCACAGCAGCCCTGTGAATCAGCTAGGCTTAGCTATGAGCTTGAGGTTCATTTGGTTTACCACCCACCTGGCATTCCTCGTAAGGATCTAAATCTAAATCTGTATATATGTCTCTATCTGTATCTGCATCTTTGTCTATATCTCTATCTAAATCTATATCATGTATTTCATGTATATCTGTATCTATCTATATCTGTACCTATATCTGTATCTGTATCTATACCTTTATGTCTATATCCATATCCATATCTGTGTATCTGTATCTGTACCTGTATTGGGTACCTGGGTGGTTCCGTTGGTTGAGCATCTGACTCTTCATTTCAACTCAGGTCATGATCTCACACTTCCTGGGATTGAATGCCCCACCTCCAGCTCTTGCGCTGACAGCACAGACCTGCTTGGGATTCTCTCTTTCCTTCTCTCTGCCCCTCCCCTGCTTGCACGATCTTCTCAAATAAACTTTAAAAAAATTACATCAGTATTGGAGTGCCTGGGTAGCCCAGTCGGTTAAGCGTCCGACTTCGGCTCAGGTCATGATCTTGTGGTTCATGACTTCGAGCCCCACATCGGGCTCTGTGCTGACAGCTCAGAGCCTGGAGCCTGCTTCAGATTCTGTGTCTCCCTCTCTCTCTGCTCCTCCCCTGCTCGTGTTCTGCCTCTCTCTCTCTCTCTCCTTCAAAAATAAATAAAAACATTGAAAACAATTTTTAAATTACATCAGTATCTGTATTTATGTATTTGTACCTGTGTCTGTACTTAGATCTGTATTTAGATATACTTAGATAAGACTTAGATTTTTACCAATATCTATATCTGTATATATTGGCTTCTACAAGGATAGTTGTTAGAGGAAGGACCATGATGTTTTTTTAAACATTGCATAGCAAAAATAAATAAATAAATAAATAAATAAATAAATAAATAAATACAAACAAACATTGCATAGCTAGTGCATAATGGTAGGGAAGCTGTGCATTTAAAAATTTTTTTTTTTCAACGTTTATTTATTTTTGGGACAGAGAGAGACAGAGCATGAACGGGGGAGGGGCAGAGAGAGAGGGAGACACAGAATCGGAAACAGGCTCCAGGCTCTGAGCCATCAGCCCAGAGCCTGACGCGGGGCTCGAACTCCCGGACCGCGAGATCGTGACCTGGCTGAAGTCGGACGCTTAACCGACTGCGCCACCCAGGCGCCCCCTTTTTTTTTTTTTAATTTTTTTTTTCAACGTTTATTTATTTTTGGGACAGAGAGAGACAGAGAATAATGTGCATTTTAAAGGGAGCCGTAGGGGCGCCTGGGTGGCTCAGTCGGTTGAGTGGCCGACTTTGGCTCAGGTCATGATCTCGTGGTCTGTGAGTTCGAGCCCCGCGTCGGGCTCTGTGCTGACAGCTCAGAGCCTGGAGCCTGTTTCAGATTCTGTGTCTCCCTCTCTCTGACCCTCCCCCATTCATGCCCTGTCTCTCTCTGTCTCAAAAATAAATAAACGTTAAAAAAAATTTTTTTTAAAGGGAGCTGTGGCTCATGTGTTATGGATACCAAGTATATATCTTAACCTGAAATGAATTCGGAGTTTTGTTCGCTGAAATCTTTACTAACAAGGTTCAAGGATTTGGAACTCTGAACACAAATTCAAGTAATGGCAATCTTCGTATGTGATTTAAAGGAACTAGAGCTAGAGTTCTTGGCCTTAAAACAAACATACGAATATTGATAACTCTTACCATCCTGTTTTGGCAGAGGTGAAATAAGGTGGTCTCCAAAGTATGTCTTCCTATTTTCCCATCTTTTTAAGTTTTTTTTGTTTTTTTTGTTTTTTAAGTCAGCTACTCTTCTTCTCTGTAACTGTGGGCGCTTCACGGATCTAGACCCTGTTCACTTCTTTCATGACACTCTTATCTACCTGAACCTTCCTTCCTAACAATAAAAGGTTTTGTTTTAAGAAGGGTAGGTTTTCAGAACTATCACCCCAGCTTTGTGCACACATAAAATGCCCCTTGCTTTGAAGAGAATGGTCAGAATGTGGTCTTGTTAAAGTTATATATGAGTCCTGGAGTTTTGATCACCCAAGCTTGTCTAAAAATTCTTGTTCCTCCCCCACCCCCAGCACAAACATCACCCAAGTAGGCCCTGCACTGGTGTCAGTTAGAGATCTTTTTATTTGTAGTCGTGGGGAGTAAGGGGCCCTTCTGAAACTGATGTTTGAGTCTCTTAGTACTTTGTACCGTGGTAGCCTCTGTAGCTGGTTTTCTTTTGAAAATAAAATTCTCAGGTTATGGAATTATAAATTTTATTTGTTACTTGACAGATTATTACTTATTTATTTTTAATGTTTATTTACTTATCTTTGAGAGAGGAAAAGGGTGCACACACAGGGGAGGGGTAGAGAGAGAGGGAGACACAGAATGCGAAACAGGCTTCAAGCTCTGAGCTGTCAGCACAGAGCCTGACACAGGGCTCGAACTCATGGACCACGAGATCATGACCTGAGCCAAACCTTAATGGACTAAGCCACCTAGGTGCCCCATTGATAGATTATTTTTTAATAGACAACTTTCTGTATTGCTTTTCAATAATACTACCTATAGGCAATAAGAATTTTTGAAATCATGAATATTTTCTCTTGTTTTGAATAGACTTGATTATTGATCATGTTTTTAGTAGTGTTTAAATTTTGATTACAACGTATTTATATTTATCACCAGTCTTTTTTATTGGAGTATAGGCAATTTGGCGTTGTTCATACTTTATTTTTTGTTTTATTTTATTATTTTTTAAAAAATTTTTAAATGTTTGATTTTGAGAGAGAGAGAGAGCAGGAGCAGACAGGGGAGGGGCAGAGAGAGACACACACACAGGATCTGAAGAAGGCTCCAGCGCAGAGCCTGACACAGGGCTTGAACCCATGAACCGTGAGATCATGACCCGAGCCGAAGTCAGACACTTACCCAACTGAGCCACCCAGGCGCCCCCTGTTATTCATGCTTTAAAATCACCTTCTAGGGGCGCCTGGGTGGCGCAGTCGGTTGGGCGTCCGACTTCAGCCAGGTCACGATCTCGCGGTCCGTGAGTTCGAGCCCCGCGTCAGGCTCTGGGCTGATGGCTCGGAGCCTGGAGCCTGTTTCCGATTCTGTGTCTCCCTCTCTCTCTGCCCCTCCCCCGTTCATGCTCTGTCTCTCTCTGTCCCAAAAATAAATAAACGTTGAAAAAAAAAATTAAAAAAAAAATCACCTTCTAGCTGTGATGATGATTAATGTCAGCGTGGGGACAAGTCTGGATATATGTGAAGGTAGAATTCATACCTAATGTGACTCAGGCCAGCGAGATGATTTTTCTGTGTGTGTGTGTAAAGGTGAAGTTAATGCCTAACATGTTTTTCTTTCTTTTCAAAACCACAGACCCAGACGTAGCCTTCGTACCTCTAGGAATGACAGATTATTTAGTTATCGTGGAGGACGATGACTCTGCCATCATACCTTGTCGCACAACTGATCCCAAGACTCCGGTTACCTTACGCAGCAGTGACGGGGTGGTACACGCCTCCTATGACAGCAGACAGGGCTTTAATGGGACCTTCAGCGTCGGGCCCTATATCTGCGAAGCCACAGTCAGCGGGAAGAAGTTCCAGACCATCCCATTTAATGTTTATGCTTTAAAAGGTACTTGTACCTTCTCTCTCCTCCTTTAAAGAAGAGTTAAAGGCAAAATAATTAGATGTATATATGATTAAAAAAAAAATCACAGTCCCTGGTGATGGAGACCCTGAATATTTGGGGATTTAGGACCCCAATATTTAGGACCCCACATTTACCGTACAACGTTAGGCTGCCCTCTGTGGCTATAATCATACTAAGTGTGGCATTACTAAAAACAAGTGCTTCTTTGCTACTGTAAGATTTCATATTTCATCAGTTGACTTCAAAATACTGTAAGGAATTCTTTTCTTGCATAAGCCTCTTACTGTTTTACCCACATTCCTGACCACAGAGGACCTAAAAACAAACACATACCTGTGGGGGGTGGATGCCTAGATTAACTTTAGTAACTTAAGAAAAGTGATTTTGATTTTGAGAAAAGCTTGTGATTACAGTCACCCCTTTGATGTGGGTGGTTAATGTGAATGGAGGGTATAATACACGTTTGGGGCAGCAGATTTATTGAACACTCACGTGCAAGAAGGCAGCAGCAGAGGGCCATTGGACTCTCGGTAAGGGCTTATTTTATGCCAGCACTGTGGTAGGTTCTAGAAAAGGGCTGAGAATAGCCGGGTAGGAGGGTGGGAGAGAGGAGAGAAAGGGTAGGGTAGGAGTGCCCCGAGCAGTGCTGGTCAGTAAAGATTGGTTGAGTAAATGAATAAATACATCCATAAAGGTGATTGCAGAAGAGGAAAGCCATCACTGACCCCAATGCTAAGGAAGGTGATGTTCTGTTAAATTGGAATTTACTTTTACTATCGTTACCGTTTTGTATGTAGGTATTTGTGCGTACGTGTGTATGTGTAGGCGTGTTATTTTATAACAACATGCCAAATTATGTATGCCAACATAAAATCAAGGCTCCTGAGACTTCAAAAATTTCTTCTTGATCACAGTGGTTTGAAAATGATTTTTCATTTCTTTTTAAAAAAGAAAACAAACCCCAACCTTAGAAGATCCTAACTATACTGTGGATATTGAGGTCCTTGTGTTTATTCTTTTTTTAAATAGCAACATCAGAACTTGATCTAGAAATGGAAGCTCTCAAAACTGTCTATAAGTCAGGGGAGACGATTGTGGTCACCTGCGCCGTCTTTAACAACGAGGTGGTTGACCTTCAGTGGACTTACCCTGGAGAAGTGGTAGGTAGCTTCTGGGCTCCTGGTGGAACGGGGTGGGGCACAGCAGGACTCAAAAGACCCGTCACTGACAGGGCAGGACATGAGCTTGTCCAGACCTCAGCTTGCCGCCTCTGTAGTGAGCCCATTTGTCTAGACGACTTTCTGCTTTTCGGGCAATGGAAGAGGCTGAGACAAAAGCTGGGCCAGACCCGTCAGAATGCACAAAGGTTGCACCATCAGCCTTCTTATTCATAAGTTAGAAAGAAATAGGAAAGCTCTATGGCTACAACTTAACAACCAAAAAATTAGAAAAGCAAAAGGGGGTGGCTTTTACAATTTATGAACTGCTGAGAGAGTCATTAATTCCCATTTTCTTGGCTCCCATCCTTTTGGGTTTTTTTTTTTTTTTTCAACGTTTATTTATTTTTGGGACAGAGAGAGACAGAGCATGAACGGGGGAGGGGCAGAGAGAGAGGGAGACACAGAATCGGAAACAGGCTCCAGGCTCCGAGCCACCAGCCCAGAGCCCGATGCGGGGCTCGAACTCACAGACCGCGAGATCGTGACCTGGCTGAAGTCGGACGCTTAACCGACTGCGCCACCCAGGCGCCCCTCCTTTTGGGTTTTGAGGCATTTGATAATGTCGATGGCCTGCCCCCTTTCATTTCTGCTTCTTTGCCACCCAGGACGCTGTTCTCGCTCCTTTTGGCCTGGTCTTTCTTTGCATGGCCTGCCTTCAGTGAGCAGGCTTAACTTGAATCATTAGGCAACGATTGAGGAATGTTTGCTAAATCCCAAACACTCTGCTAGAAGCTGGCCCGTGCACCAGAGGAGGGAGGAGTGCGGACAGAATTGGGGAAAGGGGAACCACGTGCCAGCTGTAGGTCCCTGGGGATTTACACCCAGGGTCTCATTCATTCTGACGCATTGTGATAAGTGTACAAGAGAACCGTGTGTAAATGGCTGTGACTGTCCGATGGAGTGATGATCGACAGGGCTTAATGCAGCAGCCTCATGGAGAGCAAAAACCATGGATATATTTGTATATGATTATATGGGTATATATGGTTATGTATATGTGTATATATATGTATATAATCTATATACTTTTCCCCTTCAGTCCTGATTTGCAAATTTCTGCTCCCTGCTCTTTTTGGCAATTGAGAGCTTCTCTCCTTTTATCCATTTTTCTCCCCTGTGCTCTTACTGCCCCCTCCTTCCTTTCTCTCTGGGGCATCTGACTGGAAGTTGGGCATTTTCACATATGACCATTATCACATATCACATTTTCACCTACTACCTTCACATAGACCTCGTGCATTGAAGAGACATTCATAGTCCAATATGTGTACCCCTTCCCTGAAACATGAGGCGTTTTTATTTTACCCTTCACACTTGATTGCCCTTAATCCTTAAAGCATAAGCATTTCTTTTTATTTATTGGAGATAGACATTTCCCCCCACTCCCACCCCCAAACCACACTACCTGCTATTTGGACCAAAAAAAATACATAAGCAAAGTATTGCTTTGTAACACAAAGTTTTCGTCAGAGCATAAACCATGCAGGTTTATTATTATAATATTAGAAAATTCAGAGAAACAGAGGAAAAGCACTTCCCAGAACATCACCGTTAACATTTTAGGGAGATACATCCTTTCAGTACTTTGTATACAAAATACATGTGACCATTAATGGGTATTATGCTTTAAGTAGTACTTTGTTAGATCCTTTTTCCTTCGGCGGTATACCACAAACACCTGACTGTGCCATTGAATGTCCTCTTAAAACGTGATTTTCTAAGGAGTTAGCTTAAAAAAAAATCTTTTTTGTCAGACTTTATTGTTTAGAGCAGTTTTAGGTTGACAGTAAAATTCAGTGGACGGTACAGAGATTTCCCATATAGCCCCTGCCCCACGCATGCACAGCTTCCCCCCTTATCAGCATCCCTACAGGGTAGTACAGTACCATCTGGGAGTCTATACCGGTGCCCCATCACCACCCAGAGTCCAGACTTCCCATGAGGCCTCACTCTCAGGAGCTAGCTTTTTAAAGTTGGTTTTCCTCCCCTTCTGCTGTATTGTAGAAAGGCAAAGGCATCACGATGCTGGAGGAGATCAAGGTCCCGTCCATCAAACTGGTTTACACTCTGACGGTCCCCGAGGCCACGGTGAAGGATAGTGGAGATTATGAATGTGCTGCCCGCCAGGCCACCAAGGAGGTCAAAGAGATGAAGAAAGTCACCATTTCCGTCCATGGTACATTCTGCTTTCTAAAATGTCAGTCGTCCGGGCTGCTCAGGATCGATCATGTGGTAATCGTTACTTAATGGAAACTCTTCCCTGTACAGAGAAAGGGTTCATTGAAATCAAACCCAACTTCAGCCCGTTGGAGGCTGTTGACCTGCATGAAGTCAAACATTTCGTGGTGGACGTGCAGGCCTACCCCCCTCCCAGGATATCCTGGCTGAAGGACAACCTGACTCTGATTGAAAATCTCACGGAGATCACCACCGACATAGAAAAGATTCAGGAAATAAGGTAAAGAAACACCCTTCCCACGCATGCCTGTCCTTTTTATGGTGTGTCTGTAGACAGAGCGAGGTTCACGCGTGTTTCGCAGCACAAACCGAGAATCAGTCTAGGAGGTGTAACAAACCAGCACGGGAGACCCTTGAAATCAGGTACCTTTGGTGGTCACGTTGCCATGTGGTAATACTATGCTGGTGAATACTTAAGAATAAAATAAGAAGAAAGAACTGAAAAGCTCTGTTCCCAATGAAAGACCGTTTCCTGCCTCCGGGAAGGGATGGAGGGAGGAACATAAAATTGGACCCACTTGGATTGAATACATTCCATGACATCCCCCATCTGTGTGGCAACTAGACATGTTGGTGATTCCAGTGACGAGGCCATTATCACATAAACCTACATGAAACAAAACATCACTGGTTTAATTTGAAACACATCTGCCCTAGCGAGGCCTCCACAGGAAATAAGGGTGGAGTCTGGCCAGATTTGGTTTGGAGAAAATGTACAACGACTATAGTTTGGATCCCTGCCCTCTGATAAAATAGTATATCGCTCTCATCTCTTAACTAGGGGTGGAGTTAAGTCACCTCAGCCTCAGTTTCCTCCTCTGTAATGTAGGGTTAATAATACCTTATTTTTTAATTTTTATTATTTTATTATTATTATTTTTTTTATTAATTTGTTTTACTTTTTATTTTTTTAAATTTACATCCAAATTGGTTAGCAGATAGTGCAACAATGATTTCAGGAGTAGATTCCTTAGTGGCCCTTAACCCATTTAGCCCATCCCCCCTCCCACAACCCCTCCAGTAACCCTCAGTTTGTTCTCCATAGATATGAGTCTTTTCTGTTTTGTCTCCCTCCCTGTTTTTATATGATTTTTGTTTCCCTTCCCTTATGTTCATCTGTTTTGTCTCTTAAAGTCCTCATATGAGTGAAGGCCTATGGTTTTTGTCTTTCTCTGACTAATTTCACTTACCATAATACCTTCCAGTTCCATCATGTAATTGCAAATGGCAAGATTTCATTCTTTTTGATTGCCGAGTAATACTCCATTGTAGATATATACCACATCTTCCTTATCCATTCATCCGTCAGTGGACATTTGGGCTCTTTCCATACTTTGGCTATTGTCGATAGTGCTGCTATAAACATGGGGTGCATGTGTCCCTTTGAAACAGCACACCGGGATCCCGTGGATAAATGCCTAGTAGTGCAATTGCTGGGTCGTGGGGCAGTTCTATTTTTATTTTTTTGAGGAACCTCCATACTGTTTTCCAGCGTGGCTGCCCCAGCTTGCATTCCCGTTAATAAAACCTTATGTGCTTCAAGGCAAGGAATTAGACCTGATGACATTTTGAGGTCCCTCGCAGATTAGTTTTAGGCTCTGATTAGAATCCTAGAGCAGAAAGTACATCTTGAGGGACCAGCTACTCCCCCGCTGTGCTGTCCTCAGAAGCCGTCCTAGGGAGACACAGGGCAGTCCTCGATTTCCAGCCTTCAGGGAAGAGGGGGAAGAACCCTTCTCGTCCGTTCACTTAATCTGGAGATTTGCTTTCTTCTTCCTGAACTAAATCCCACGTGCAGTTGAGAAGTGGTATCTGAGAAAATGGAATTTTACAGCCGCTGTGGAACAGCGACGGAAAAAGTGGTGAATACCGAATCTGGAAGGCTCTCTGATGACATGAAATGAGGGTGTGCAAAGAGGTGGGCAGTGCTAAACTTTCCATTAGGTGTGAGGCCAGCGAGGAACAGGCTAGTTCTGGCACAGCTAACACTTAGACGCTTGTAGGAGTGCTATACGCGAGCCATAATCAATCGTAATGACCGAGCAAAGCTCACCAACGAGAGGTTCGGGAAAGCTGCCTGTCGCAGTGATTCAAGAGTCCCTCTAGGACATACCACTGTTCCCATTGTGGGCCAGGGAGTGTGAGGAGGGAGTGTGAGGTCGGGGTGTCTGGCTTCCTGAAGCTTAGAACCAGTGGATCCACCGGTTTTCTTGGCTGAGCAGGTGTAGGCTTTGAGTGAGAGGACTGTTCGGTGACGCGTAGCCAGGAGCGCCTGTGGGGACTCACTCAGGAAGTCCAGGCCTGAAGCCTGTCCAGCACGGTGCAGCAGAGGAAAAGCCAGCCCAGTGTGTGCTCTTGCCCCCCGTGCTGGTGCCCAGCATCTGGGGCTAGATGACTCGACGCTTACAGGGTACTTCTGAGCCCTCAAGATGCTTTCACACATGTAATTTCATTTAACTAATTCCGAAAATGACAGTGCGTTATGCATACAGTTATCCCATGCTACACGTAAGGAAGCTGACGCATGGGGAATTGCAGTAATGCCCAAGGTCTCCTCGCTTCCTGACCAGCACTCTCCCCCTTCCATCCCGTTGCCTTTTCCTGCTGTGATGTTTTATAAAGAAGGAAAAGAAATCATAATGGGCCAGTACTTTATTGATGTACATACATAGAGCCAAATGTCATTTATAACACACGTAAGAAGTCTTTAGGGGAAACTTCCCTTTAGTAAAGTATGAAGAAATGGAGTTTCTTAATGTATTTTTTTTAAATTTTTTTTTTAACGTTTATTTATTTTTGAGACAGAGAGAGACAGAGCATGAACGGGGGAGGGGCAGAGAGAGAGGGAGACACAGAATCGGAAGCAGGCTCCAGGCTCCGAGCCGTCAGCCCAGAGCCCGACGCGGGGCTCGAACTCACGGACCGCGAGATCGTGACCTGAGCTGAAGTCGGACGCTCAACCGACTGAGCCACCCAGGTGCCCCTTAATGTATTTATTTTTAATAGGTGATGGAATCTTATGCATTCAAAACATTCGGACATCAAGACAGTGCATTGTAGGAAGCCTCACTCCGTCCTGTCACCATTTTCCCAGGTCCCCCTACCTCCCCACGCAGAGAAATACCTCTATTAGTTTCACTAGGTTCTTCTGAAACCTTCCAGGGTTTCTTTAAGCAAATCCCAATGAGTAGGAATGTTATACCCTGGTGACCTCTCCATATGAGTTTATAGACCATGTCCTCATTGTTTCTTCCAATGGTGGCCCATTGTTTGGCTGAACCACCTAAACGATGGATATGTAGGAGAAGCAAGTGTTTTTTAAAAGGTAAACATGAAGTTGTTTTTTTTTTTTTAAAGGGAAGTTGGTGGCATATGTCTACTTTCATTCAGAAGTCAGGCCTTACCAGAGCTGATCAGTGTTCTAGCCACATAAGCTATCTCTCATCTCAAGATGTCTGGTCTTCTGTTTAAGAATTAAGTGTCGGTGGCACCTGGGTGGCTCAGTTGGTTAAGCGTCCGACTTCACCTCAGGTCATGATCTCACAGTTCGTAGGTTCAAGCCTGGCTCCGGGCTCTGTGCTGACACCTCTCTCTCTGCCCCTTGCCTGCTCGCACTGTCTTTCTCTCCCTCAAAAAGTAAATAAACGTTAAAGAAAAATAAATAAAAGAAAAATAAAAGAATTAAGTATTGGGGTGCCCAGTTGGCTCAGTTGGTTAAGTGCCTGACTCTTGATCTCACCTCAGGTCTTGGTCTCAGGGCCATGAGTTCAAGCCTGCGTTGGACTCCATGTTGCGCATGAAGCCTACTTAAAAAAAAAAAAAAAAAAAAAATTAAGTGTCTATAAGTCAGACCTTCAACACGTAGAAAGCGCACCGAAAATCCCAGAAAAGTGATGATGTGGTCAAGAAAATAAGTTGTTTTTCCTTTTTTTTTTTTTTTTTTTTTTTTACAAAAACAAAATTTAAATTGAACGTGGTAACTGCTTGAATGGCTGGAATCTATTTGGCTACGACCTGCTGAGACAGAGTACTTTTCTTGTCAGGTATCGAAGCAAATTAAAGCTGATCCGTGCGAAGGAAGAAGACAGTGGCCATTACACTATTGTCGTCCAAAATGAAGACGACGTGAAGAGCTATACTTTCGAACTCTTAACGCAAGGTGTGTAAGGGCAGTACAAAGGTAATGTCAGCTCAGGGAATAAGTGCACGGGTGTCCCCCAGGGAGGGTTTGGCACTATTCGCCCAGGTCGTGGAGAGAAAAGCAACACTTCATGGGAGAAGCAGGGGGTGTAGATGTCACGTGTCAGGGAAAGCTCTGTTGGGCTTAATGAATTCACGCAGTTCTGGGAAGTTCCCGGCTCTGCTCTGAAGCACCCTGACTGGGGAATTCCTAGGTTACAACACCACCTGCTTCTCAGTCTGGCACCTCCAGTTCTGGGAAGAGGAAAATGATGCTTTTTTTTTTTTTTTTTTTTTTTTTTGTCCAGATGATCTTTAGATTGTTCCGGAGACTTTTAGCCTTTTTGCTTAGCTTCCCTTGAAGATATTGGACAATAGCCCTTAGCAGGAGGCAGTGCCTGAGTCTGTTTACGTTCAGGCTCAGCACCTGTTTACTTAGGTGCCCACCGTGTGCCAGGGACTGTCTTAGGTGGGCTCAGTTGACCCTTGCAGTAAATCTGTGATGAGGTGTTAGCATATTTCTAGTTTGTTTGACCACAGGGGCGCACCTGGCTGGTTCCATTAGTAGAGCATGCAGCTCTTGATCTTGGGGTCATGGACTTGAGCCCCACATTGGGTGTAGAGATTACTTAAAAATACAATCTTAAAAAAAGTCTAATTATTTGATCATGAATTAAAAAAAGTCTTTTAGGGGCGCCTGGGTGGTTTAGTCAGTTGAGCGACCGACTTCGGCTCAGGTCATGATCTCACGGTCTGTAAGTTCGAGCCCCGTGTCGGGCTCTGTGCTGACAGCTCAGAGCCTGGAACCTGCTTCGGATTCTGTGTCTCCCTCTCTCTCTGCCCCTCCCCCGCTCATGCTCTGTGTCTCTCTGTCTCAGAAATAAATAAACATTAAAAAAAATTTTTTTTTTAATCTTTAAAACGTAGTCACGTTCCACAGAGGCACTTTGGTAGATGCTGCTCTAGATTATACTCTAGCTGAATCCATTAGTCGAACCCCAAGCTGTAATACAATTTTAAGAGCCCTCTTTGCCTTTTGAGCCAAATAACCACAGGGGCTTTTTGCTTTCCTCACTCCAGATTTCAGACACCACAGGGTACAAATCCCCAAACACTGAAACTGTGAAAATGCTCTTAACCAAGTGGGTCTGCCCGAACTGGAGCATTATTTCAGCCCCTTCTTGGGCGGTTACTTGCTCTGTAGGTGCAAGTGCCACGTGGACAAGTTCTGAACTTGTGTTTCACGGGAGTTCTGGGACACAGGCCATCCCGTTCTGATTTCTTTTCCCTTCTTGCAGTTCCCTCGTCTATTCTGGACTTGGTCGACGACCACCATGGCTCCACCGGGGGACAGACTGTGAGATGTACAGCAGAAGGGACACCTCTTCCCGATATCGAGTGGATGATTTGCAAGGATATTAAGAAGTACGGAAACGAGATGTTTCTTTTCCATGTGTGGTCAGAATGTTTCCTCCTTGATAGGAAGAACTTCAAATGCATTTTCTTTCTCTTGCTGGTCATTTTCTTGTTTGCTGTTGTTGTTGTTGTTGTTGTTTGTATTTGTGGTTCTTACTTGGCCTAAGTCTCATAAACTACAAGGTAGGGTTTGAAACCTGGGCCTGGTGTGCACATGTGCACGTTATATATGCATGTGCATTTGTGTGGTCGTGAAGAGACGTAAGGAGAAGGTCCGTGGCTCTCACCAGATTCTCAAAAGGTCCCTAATCAGAAAAGAAGATGGGGGCGCCTGGGTGGGTCAGTTGGTTAAGCCTCCAGCTTCAGCTCAGGTCATGATCTCACGGTTCCTGGGTTCGAGCCCCACGTCGGGCTCTCTGCTGACAGCTCGGGGCCTGGAGCCTGCTTCGGATCCTGTGTCTCCCTCTCTCTCTGCCCCTCCCCTGCCCACGCTCTATCTTTCTCTGTCTTTCAAAAATAAATTTAAAAATGCTTACAAAACTTTAAAGAAATAAAAGAAAAGAAGATGAATTTAAAGGACTACAGCGATAAGAGGACTTTTACTATCCTGGCCCACTTCACCTTTCACTTCTTATATGGTGAACTTTATTTCGTAGCTAGACTGGCATGGGAACGTAAACGAAAATGTTGCCCATGTAGACTGCTCACGTCATTTGCCTGCCTGCTGTTTGGCAGGAGTTACCCCACCGGTTCCTCCCGTACCCCCCATTTGTGAACCTTCCATGATGGGCACTTGAGCGACATGGTCACACTTTGACCCGTGGTGGCTGGTTGTGTGCAGAAGCCTTGCCTCGACTGTTTCTGCTGGAGGCTGAGACTCCTGGACCTTCCCCTTCTTGGCGCTGAGAGCCTGGACTTAGATTTTGACGAAAGCTGGAATCTAGGTCTTGTAACTCAACCAGGGGTCACTCGAAACCTTGTGACATCTTACGGGCTGTTGACAGTGCAAGTGGAGAGAAAAGGACGGAGCCAGGCTTTTCCAAGGGGTGGAAAATGGGGATAGTTAAACATTATTTTTTTTCAAATTAATTTATTTATTTGCGAGAGTGAGTGGAGGAGAGGGGCAGAGAGGGAGGGAGAGACTCCAAAGCAAGCTCTACGCTGTCAGCTCAGGGCCCAACTCAGGACTCCATCCCACAAACCATGAGATCATAACCTGAGCCTAAATCAAGAGTTGGACGCTCACCCGACTGAGCCACCGAGGTGCCCCTAAACATTCTTGAGGTGGAACTGTTCCGTTTGCTCATGGGGTCAAGACTTGGGATTGGTAGTTATATTTGATTGAACTTATTTCTACCTCGTGTACTTCCTAACAGGCAACTTTTTTTTTTAATTATTTTTTTTAAATGCTTTTATTTTCTTTTTGAGAGAGAGAGAGAGAAAGGAGGAGAGAGAGGGAGTGAGTGCGCCAGGGAGGGGCAGAGAGAGAGGGAGACAGAGGATCTGGAACAGGCTCCAGGCTCCATGCTGTCAGCACAGGAGCCCAATGCGGGGCTGGAACTCACGAACTGTGAGACTATGACCTGAGCCGAAATCGGATGCTTAACCGACTGAGCCACCCAGGTGCCCCTATTCTTTTTTTTTTTTTTTCTTAATTTAAATCCAAGTTAGTTAACTTGTAGGTTGACCTATGTGTACGTTTCAACAGTTACCTTTCATTTATCCACCCATAGGTTATTCTCTCTTGGGCGTGTGCAAGCAAGTTTTAGCGTTATTATGTGCATAAAATGAGAAAGTCAACCTGTAGCACCCCCAAACGTAGGCAAGGTCAGAACTGCTTGCCACCTTAGAGGAGTCTCAATGCTTCAGTCACCTCCATTATCCCGATAATTGGCTCTACACTGATGTCCTCTTTCTCTCCAGATGTAATAACGAAACTTCATGGACGGTTTTGGCGAACAACATCTCGAACATCATCACGGAGGTCCACCGCCGGGACAGGAGTACGGTGGAGGGCCGAGTGACATTCACCAGAGTGGAGGAGACCATCGCCGTTCGATGCCTGGCCAAGAATCTTCTTGGAGCCGAGAACCGAGAGCTGAAGCTGGTGGCTCCCAGTGAGTTGCTCTTAGACGTCAGCCCAGCCCTTCCTCCCTCAGCCAGAACTTCGAGTCCCAGATGGGGTTCTAAAGGAATGAAGGCCCCAAGGCAGAAATTCAGCTCCGAATGCTCTCAAAGGGCCTTCTCTGGGCATCCATATGGGAGCCCTTTTCTTTCAGATTTTGACCCCAAACTGCATCTCGCAGAAGCATCCTAGGCATTGTGCTTGTCTAACAGGATAGCTGCTCAGTCTCTTTAGTCTGAGGGGGGGAGGGGAGGGGTGGTGAGGGGGAAGGAGGATCTTCTGCCTTGTTGCTCCTTACAACCCTTGAGACAGGTTGAATCCTTAAAAATAATAATAATAATAATAATAATGAAGCCAGAAGTGATAGAAACACACTGCAGCCTTTCAAAATAAACTGAACTTACACAGCGTTCAGTGTCATTTGTCAGTCTTCATGTCCCCAGTTCACATTCTGTCTAGAATGTTAATGCTGCGGCACCCTTGGAGGAAGTATGGCATTTTGCGCAGTTTTGTGCACTTTCACAGAGTTGATTGAATTTTGTCCCTTTCTCTGCTAAGGGAAGAGACTGGACTGGTTGCATGAGCGTAGGTGATGGAGAGATGCTATCGCCCGTCCCTAAAATAAGCCAAGCAGCCTCCTGCTTTTCCACCAGCGGTGTGAGAGTTCCGGCCCAGGCACACCCCCCCCTCGCCTTCCTGCGCTCTGGCACATTTGTGCGAATTCTTCACCATGCCTCTTTCTCCTGCAGCGCTGCGTTCTGAACTCACAGTGGCGGCTGCAGTCCTGGTCCTGCTGGTGATTGTGATCATCTCCCTCATTGTCCTGGTTGTCATTTGGAAACAGGTAGATATTTTCTTCAGAGAACGAAAGATACGAACAAGGAGGAGCGCAATCTCGTTCAGTGCTGGGCACAGAGAAGGAGCTCAGTCGTTACGTGTTGAACGAAAGTGTCGCTCGGTCCTACTGTGTGTGGTTGCCTTGCTGTAGTTAAGCTTTGGTGCCTTTGGACTTGGGTAATTCACCAGCTAGTTGTCCTGGTCATTTACAGAAACCGAGGTATGAAATTCGTTGGAGGGTCATTGAATCGATCAGCCCCGATGGACATGAATATATTTACGTGGACCCGATGCAGCTGCCTTATGACTCTAGATGGGAGTTTCCAAGAGATGGACTAGTGCTTGGTAAGTGCCTACCCGGCTGATCTCCCAAGACTCCCTTTTGATTTCTATGTAACTTTACTTTTTATAGCCTTGTGCAGGAATAAGGGATCTGGGCTTGCTTAGCAAGAGTTAGGCAATGGAAATTGGCCGTCAGAAGTATTTTTGTCTTGAAAATGAGTTAATTGCATCACCACAGTAGTTTTCGGGTTTTTTTTTTTTTTTAAATCTTGTCCTGTAGCAAATTATGGTTAAAGAAAATTTTACAAGAGGAGAAGAGAATATGAGGAGGTCCTGCCAAAGATAACAATCAAAATGGCTTTGCTTTGGGAATGACACAAATTGAAAATGAGGCGAATTTCAGTGACCGAAAAGAGATGAGAAACGAATGAGGACAACTACAAAGGGTATTTTAATCCAGTACATTCTGAGGATGTTATTAGATACTTCTTTAGAATATACATATTTAATAGGTACTTTTTTGGGGGTGCTCGGGTGGCTCAGGCAGTTGAGTGTCTGACTCTGATTTCGGCTCAGATCATCATCTCGAGGTTCGTGGGTTCGAGCCCTGCGTCGAGCTCTGCGGTGACCGCCTGGAGCCTGCTTGGGATTCTCTCTCTTCCTCTCTCTGCACTTCCCCTGCTCTCTCTCTCTCTCAAAATAAATAAAATAGGTACTTTTCAAAGCGGAACCTGTAAAAATAATCAAGCCAACTTCTCAACTATTGCAATCTTGGGCTGAGACCAACTACATGAAGCTTTAGTCCAAGGGTTTTTTTTTAATTTTAAATCATATTCAGAATGAATGAAAACAAGACAAAGACAAATGAAAGAGCTAGAAGTTGTGTCATCAGGAATATGCTAACGGTATGTACTTCGGAGGATGCCAGAGGCAGTGTTTAATTATCCACTTGTCTCATTCCAGAGTATGGCAAGGTTAGGTCTTCTTAGAGACTTACTTAAGCTGAAATCAAATATGGTATCCTAGCTACTTCCAAGTTCAAATATTACAGCTGGGAATTTAGCTTTCTTTATTATCTCTCTCTGCTGCCAGTCCCACCCCACCACCACCCCCTAATTTTACAAAATGGAGCGAGGAACTTAAAGTAATAAAATGTGGTGGAAAAGGGTGACATCCCTAATATGCTAAGAGGCATTTCTGTGTCTCTCTCTGCTCCTGTGTATTTCCAGGTTGCTAGGGAAGCAGTACCTTTCTGGGTGCAGCTTCCGACAATGAAAACATTCAGTCAGAATGTTTTCTGACCCGGCTGCTGGCCGGGGTGCCTGGGTGGCTCAGTAGGTTAAGCGTCCAACTCTTGACTTCAGCTCAGGTCATGATCTCATGGTTTGTGAGTTCAAGCCCCACCTCGGGCTCTGTGCTAACAGTACAGAGCCTGCCTGGGATTCTCTCTCTCTTTCCCCCTCTCTCTGCCCCTCCCCTGCTGGCACATGTTCTCTCTCTCTCTCTCTCTCTCTCTCTCTCTTTCTCACAAAATCAATAAACATTAAAAAAAAAAAAAAAGAGTTACTTCTGGCTATTAGTCCCTTATGAGCTGAGTCTTTTCCTGGTTTGGCTCTGTGTGGTGGGGCTGGCCATTCTGGGAAGCATTCCTTTTTAGACTGCGAGCTCTTTGGGGGCACCTGAGTGGCTCAGTCGGTTAGGTGTCTGACTTTGGCTCAGGTCGTGATCTTGTGTTTGTGGATTCAAGCCCCGCGTCGGGCTCTGTGCTGACAGCTCAGAGCCTGGAGCCTGCTTCCGATTCTGTGTCTCCTTCCTTCTTTGCTCCTCCCTGCTTGTGCTGTCTGTCTCTCTCTCTTTCTCTCTGTCTCTCTCAAAAAATAAAATAAAACCTTAAAAAAAATTTAGACTGTGAGCTCTTTAAGAGTGGAGACCGCAGCTTCCATTTCCTTTTGCTCCCAGGGCGTGTTTAGCCTTTGTTGTGCCTGGGCTTTCTGACAAGCAGGCAGCTAGGACACCAGCCTGAAGTTTACTTCGTCATTCCTCGGAATCAGCGATATCTTGAATGCTGCAGTCTTTCCAGTGGATAAGGACTTATTGATGCAAAAGATGCCTGTGGAGAACAGAAGGGTAGCGAGGCAGGGGGTTTTGGGTGAGAGCCACAGAAAACGAGCACATGGGAGCCTGCAGTCTGGCCCAGCGCTGGAGCTAGCCGACAGGATGCTCACCGCAGGGAGAGCTGCACCCTCCTTATTCCTCCCTGCGTTTTCCTTTTCCTTGCAAATGTTATTTGACAAAAGCAATCGTGCTAATGTCCTTCCCCGTGGGTTCGGTGCTGGTCTTGACATGGTGACTAGGAGGAATCATTATGCTTACTCCACGCTGGAAGAATGCCCCCGCTGTGCCCCCGCGAGCGCTGGCCATGGGGACTAGAACTGAGGGGACACCACCGTCTGCCTGAGTTAGTGGTTCTGATCGCCCACAGGTCGTATCCTGGGATCTGGTGCGTTTGGGAAAGTGGTCGAAGGAACTGCCTATGGATTGAGCCGGTCCCAGCCTGTCATGAAAGTAGCAGTAAAGATGCTAAAACGTAAGTGCCCCATCCTGGGATTTCTTCGAAAATGGAGATAGTAAGTGAATCGCTCCAAACCCCACAGCCAGTAAATGCCAAACTTAGGACTAGATCTTGGTTCTTTCGACTCCAGGTTTCATGGGTAGTTAGACTGTTTTCTCAGTCGGGTTATTTAAATTATTCTTGTTGCCTGTATGTTGGAAAATCAAGGGTTGTTATTTTTGGTGACTTCTTTTTTCCTTGAAGACTTGGGATTAGTTATCAGTCTAGACCAAGTCACTATGTGTTTCTCTTTTAGACCCTTCGCTAAATAAAATGATATCCAATCACAGGATTAAAGCCATGTTGCTGGCTTTTTCTGGGAGGTAAATCAGTTGAACTGATATGTGATTTATTTCTTCAACAGCCACAGCCAGATCCAGTGAAAAACAAGCTCTCATGTCGGAACTGAAGATAATGACTCACCTGGGGCCCCATTTAAACATTGTGAACTTGCTGGGGGCCTGCACCAAGTCAGGTAGGTTTCCTGACCTGGGGGTAGGGATCTTTTATAGATCTATAGTTGGGAAGACTGCCCAGGATTTTTTTTTTTTTTAATGTTTATTTATTTTTGAGAGAGAGAGAGAGGTGCAGAGAAAAAGGGGAACAGAGGATCCGAAGCAGGCTTTGCACTGACAGCAGAGAGCCTGACGTGGGGCTTGAACTCACAAACTGTTAGATCAAGACCTGAGCTGAAGTCAGATGCTCAGCCAACTGAGCCACCCAGGCACCCCCTTTTTTGTTTTTGTTTTTTAAAGTTTACTTATTTTGAGGCAGAGAGAGAGAGAGAGCCTCCCAAGTGATCTCATGACTGTGAGATCATGACCTGAGCAAAGTCAAGAGTCAGATGCTTACCTGACTGAGCCACCCAGCTCCCCTGACCAGACTTTTTTATTTTATTTTATTTTTTAATTTTTTTTAAACGTTTTATTTATTTTTGAGACAGAGAGAGACAGAGCATGAACGGGGGAGGGTCAGAGAGAGGGAGACACAGAATCTGAAACAGGCTCCAGGCTCTGAGCTGTCAGCACAGAGCCCGACGCGGGGCTTGAACTCACGGACAGTGACATCGTGACCTGAGCTGAAGTCGGACGCTTAACCGACTGAGCCACCCAGGCGCCCCTGTCCAGACTTTTTTAAACCCTCCTTCTCTCCCTGCAAACATGCCCACAAGTAAAAGTCCGTGAATGGAGTTGCCTGGATTCCACTGAATGGAAGCTCATTGTTTTTGAGCGATATCTCTCGCCAGCGCGAACAGCATTTCATGACTTTTCTCTTCTTCATTTTCATACCCATTTCTAAACTGGCCTTGGTTCCCACAGGCCCTATTTACATCATCACGGAGTACTGCTTCTATGGGGATTTGGTCAACTATTTGCATAAGAATAGGGACAGCTTCCTGAGCCGACACCCAGAGAAGCCAAAGAAAGAGTTGGACATTTTTGGGCTGAACCCTGCTGATGAAAGCACACGGAGGTGGGTGCAGAGGGACACGTTGCTGTGAATCGTTGTGTTACAAGTGGGGAGAACCCACGTCGGGATAGAATGCACGTCTGCAGATCCAGGGCCGGCAGGTGGCAAGAGTCCAGCTCCCCTGCCCATCATCCCGTGATGGTGACACGTGCCGGTACATCCCATGACACGGTGCTGGTGTTTTGGGCCAGATATCACCTGAGGAGGCCTGAGAGGTTTGAATGGAAGCAAAAGTTGGACTCATTCTGGGGGCCAGTTTGCTGTTTTTGTGTGTCCCACTTAAGACCCGTAATTGCAGCTATGAATCAAGCCAGTGGTGGTGATCGTAACTGCAGGAACTTACAGGTGGCTATAAAGATCTCTGTAGATTTCAAGTTCCGTAAGATCGGAAGGTACAAGTTCCCTTTGTATCGGATTACTCGACGGCCACCAAAGTGGCACTGAATTTACGGAGTAGCAGGAAACATCTGCCCGAGCCATGTGGTCGTGTGGTCCGGGTTTGTGGCCTGTTTATTGTAAAACAGGGCAAGAATAAGGACAGACACACCTGAGTAGATGACCCGTGTGTTTGTGTGATTACTGATTAATGCTCATCGCATCTACCAGACCACCCCACGTGAAGGGTACACGCTGGTTTTGCTTTTGCTCACCCCGGCCGCCCCCCTACTCACCACACTACCTTGCACGCGGTAGGCACCTGGTCGTCCCCTACTGAAGGTTGAATGACCACCCCCGAGGGGCACCCTGAATCAGGTTTCTTTTTCTGTTTTTACAGTTACGTTATTTTATCTTTTGAAAACAATGGTGACTATATGGACATGAAGCAAGCTGATACCACACAGTACGTCCCCATGCTGGAAAGGAAAGAGGTTTCTAAATACTCGGACATCCAGAGATCGCTGTATGATCGCCCGGCCTCGTATAAGAAGAAATCTACGTCAGGTAAAAGTGTCAGTGTGTCCTCTTTGCCTCTTCTAGTGCCTTAACGATTCAAATATCCCCTGCTCTCCGCAAGTTTTGTTCGTGCCACTCTGCTTTTATGAAAGGCCCACGTGAGTATTTGTTTTCGCCTGCCGAGAGAAACCAATCCAAAGAGGATTTGCTTCTTTGCTTTATGCCATTTTGGCTTGCAGAGGGTTTCATAGGCATGCTCTACTTTCGGATAGTGGTCAATTCTCAGAGGAAGGTGAGCAGGTGGGGTAAGTCAGACTGTGAGGCTGTGGTCCCTAAATGCAGGTTTGCACAAGTGGGTCTGTGACGTGCCTTCAGAACTTTCTGGGCTATGACTTGAAAGGAAGAACAAGAATAAAGACAAACTTAATGCAATACATTTTCATTTACTTGAAATGTAAAACTTCTAAGGAATTATTTATTCTGATATAACGATCTTCCTTTTTTTGGTGTTAGTGTGTGTGTGTGTGTGTGTGTGTGTGTGTGTGTGTGTGTGTGTGTTTTAATGAAAGTATGGGGGTAATTGATGTTTTTTTCCCCCCTCAGTGCCCTTACTTGGTAAATTTAAAAGTTGGCTACATTATATTGGTTCCCAATAGTATTTAAAATTTTTTGGGGCGCCTGGGTGGCGCAGTCGGTTAAGCGTCCGACCTCAGCCAGGTCACGATCTCTCGGTCAGGGAGTTCGAGCCCCACGTCGGGCTCTGGGCCGATGGCTCAGAGCCTGGAGCCTGTTTCCGATTCTGTGTCTCCCTCTCTCTCTGCCCCTCCCCTGTTCATGCTCTGTCTCTCTCTGTCCCAAAAATAAATAAACGTTGAAAAAAAAATTAAAAAAAAAATAAATAAAATTTTTTAATCACATAAGTCTCTGATATCGATGAGTTCAGTAGCCCTTGCTTTTGTCTTTGCTAATATCCACTTTGTGACAGAAGCTGGAAGGTAGACAATTTAAGGTTATATTTTCTGACAAGGGTGTTGAGTGTTTGTACTGAACGTTGCTTGAAGGAAGATCCCGTCGAATCTTTCAAAACAGATGAACATGTGGCATAGTGGCATTGATTTGTGAACTCCAGGGGAGCCTAACCGATGCCCATAGCAGGTGGACTACCCCACTTCTGCTGCGGGGAGACCCTTCCAGGTCCCCGTCTAATCCCAGGCTTGGAGTGGGGAGGACGTCCTGCTGGGTCTGAGGTTGACCAGTCTCTCGATTTTGTGTTCCTGGGCCTGGCCCTCCCCTTGGTCAATGGAAAAAAGTGTTGAGCTGCCATGGAAATTATTTTGTAAATCACTGATATGCTCTGCATGCTTGCGGGGTTCTTCAGTGAAAGGTACAAATCCATTTAAAAAAAGAATGTGCTTGTTTTGCAAAGCTCCATACATGAGAATATTTTCCATTGCTGCAGTTCCAAGTTCCATTCACTCCTCATTGCCAAATGGGGGAACTTCCAAGCCCTTTTAAAAGATTAGCCAATGAGAGCTTTCGGAACAGTGCTTCCTCTCCCCTCCCGTATTGTTAAAAATAGTTTACATTGCTTCCCAGGCTGGACCTGGCTCCAGATGTCAGGGGAACCTGATTCATGCTCAGCCCGGGCCCTGTTGGCAGGCACGCCCCTGATTTCTGGCCTTCTCCTGGCTGGCTGGAAAAATATGAATGGTTGCACTACTCTTCACTTGCCTGAAAGCGTTCAAAAAGAAATGAGAACGGCTGGCCTAGATTACCTCCTTCCTCGAAAACCCTGGGACCCTTCCAGAGGGGACTAACTGGGCAAAGTGGACAAGTTGCAAAAGGAACTAAACGCGGAGTCAATGGCACTGACCTTTAAGATCGTTCCCTCTAGTCTGACTGGGGCTTGCTTTAATACAGGAAAGAAGCCAAATACTATGAAGGTGGCTTTAACAAGAAAAGAGAAAGGCAATTCTTAGAAGCTACTTTTTTTTTTTTTAACGGTCATTTATTTTTTAGAGAAAGAGAGAGAGAGACACACACACACACACACACACAGAGTGTAAGTGGGGGAGGGGCAGGGAGAGAAGGAGACACAGAATCCATCCAAACGAGGCAGGCTCCAGGCTCTGAGCCGTCAGCACAGAGCCTGACGTGGGGCTCGAACTCACAGACCATGAGATCATGACCTAAGCCAAAGTCAGATGCTTAACGGGCTGAGCCACCCAGGCACTCCAGAAGCTACTTTTTCGAAGGGCCCTCATGTATATTCATCCTGTAAGATTTAAAGGTGACTATGTGACTTGCTAACTAAGGTTGAAAAAAGAAATATAGGAGGCAAACAACAAAATATGTGTGAGACCCCATTAGACTGGTCCCTATGGACACACACACACACACACACACACACACACCCCAGATATATATTTCTGCAGGCATACTTCTTTTTAATGGTAGAACCTCTGTGTGGTTTGCGTCCCCACCTGCGAGGTCTGGAAACACTATAGGAAAATAATTTTAGATTTGTTCTTTGGACAAGCCTGCGCAGCCCTGTGGGAGAGCCCCCCGTGGGTGACGTTTCACGCTGTCCTCCAGCACCAACACACTTAATTCCTTTCCTGCAGACTCGGAAGTCAAAAACCTCCTCTCGGACGATAACTCAGAAGGCCTGACTCTGCTGGATTTGTTGAGCTTTACCTATCAAGTGGCGCGAGGGATGGAATTTTTGGCTTCCAAAAATGTGAGTATGTTCCCGGAATGGAGTTCTCTGTAGATCCGGGCCTGGAGCGTGGTAGGCCTGGCAGAGGCTTGTAGCAATGGCTGCTTCTCCCTTCCCTTTCCCCGAAGTGTGGTGGGGCGTCCGGTCTCGTCAGGCGCCTACTCTGCTCCAGAGCCTTCTCCTTCGTGGGGGTGGCCGGGATGAGAGCCTGCAGGCCGTGAGCTCTTTGCTCCAGGACAGCCTCCCTGAGGTGTCCCGGGCAGCCCCAAGCACCACCACGAAGTGGCCAACCTTGCAGGGGTGAGGTGGTCTGGCGGCAGATGGACAGACTCTGTTGTTTCTTCCCTTCCCACGCAGTGTGTCCACCGGGACCTGGCTGCTCGCAATGTCCTCCTGGCGCAAGGGAAAATCGTGAAGATCTGTGACTTCGGCCTGGCCAGGGACATCATGCACGATTCAAACTACGTGTCCAAAGGCAGCGTACGTGCTTTTTCCCCCCGTTTGACTCGCTCACCTTTCCTCACCGAAGCTCTGAAACTAGGCATTGCTTCTGGCCATTCAGTGTCCATATATGTTGTTAAGTATTAAAAAAATTTTTTTTTAATGTTTTATTTATTTTTGAGACAGAGAGAGAGCATGAGCAGGGGAGGGGCAGAGAGAGAGGGAGACACAGAATCCGAAGCGGGCTCCAGGCTCTGAGCTGTCAGCACAAGAGCCCTACACGGGACTCAAACCCACGAATCTTGAGATCATGACCTGAGCCAAAGTCGGACACTTAACTGACTGAGCCACCCAGGTGCCCGTTAAACATTTTTTTTAAAGTTAATTTATTTATTTTGAGAGAAAGAGAGCATGTACGTGTGCATGTGCAAGTAGGGGAGGGGCAGAGAGAGAGAGAGAGAGGGAAAGGGGCAATCCCAAGGAGTCTCCATGCTGTCAGAGCAGAGCCCGACGCCGGGCTTGATCCCATGAGATCATGACCTGAGCCGAAGTCAAAAGCCAGACGCTTAACTGACTGAGCCACCAAGGCGTCCCCAGCGTCCATATTTTAATGTGGAGCCCGCAAGAGTCATGAATGGGCTCCTGGGACCAATACGGAAAGCACAAGGTCTGCAGCCAGACTGCCTGGGTGTGAGTACTGGTTCCAGCACTTACTACTGTGGGGATTTGGGGCAAGTGACTTGACCATTCTGTATCTTGGTTTCCCTATCGGTCACAGCGACCTGATAATAGTACCCATCTCCTGGGTTGCCTTGGGTGATTCAGTCAGTGACTTTAAGTTAAATGCTTAGGGCAGTGCCTGGCACATACGAGCCCTCAGCAAGTGTTAGCTATTAATGTGTAGATCATGTGTGCCTGTGCACCTGCATTCATTTCCAAAGAGAGCATCTTTAACTTTTATCAAATTTGCAAACGGTGTCTGTGACCCCTAAAATGTTGCGACCCTATGAGTTAATAGATCTTAGAAGCACGATTTCCATAAAGATGGTCTTTCTCCCCACCCCTTCTACCTCTAAGCAGATGCAGTAATTTAGGATACATTTTCCACTTGTAGGGACAATTCCAAATCACCCCACTGCACTCGTTGTGAGACAGCATGGGGTTGCTGTGCCCACCCACAGAAGGCCACTGGTCTGTGTCCAGGCTCCATGTGAGACCAGCTTTAGGTACCCTGAACAAGTCAGTGGACTTTGGTGGAGCCAATTTCTCACCTGCCTAAAAAGTTGGGGCGCCTGGGCGGCTCAGCGGGTTAAGCATCTGACTTCAGCTCGGGTCACGATCTCACAGTTCTTGGGTTCGAGCCCTGCGCTGGGCTCTGTGCTGACTGCTTAGAGCCTGGAGCCTGCTTTGGATTCTGTGTCTGTGTCTCTCTGTCCCTCCCCCACTTGTGCGTGCGCTCTCTCTCTCTCTCTCTCTCTCTCTCAAAAATAAATAAACGTTAAAAAAAAAAGTTGATGAATCTGTGATCTCCCCATGAATTTCAGAAGGCTAAAGGTTGCTAATGTGGTTCCTTTATATTGTATATCTGCTTCAGTCTTAGTATTTCCACTGGAGTTTGTACAGCCTCCCAAAAGAAGCTGCAAAATTATCATAACGTCATATTTATAGTGATAGGAAATGAATTTCTTAAAATTCAGTAATGTAATTGGTTCTCAGATCACTGGATCTGTTTCGAATTTTGTTCCTAGGAACACCGGCAAATAGGAGAGACTGGTCCAGTCAGGGCTTTCGCTTTTTGGGTAAAACATTCAGGATTAAATATTTTCAAATGTTATTCCTTGGGAGGACCTAAGAGGCCACATCAACTATCCATCATTCATGAAATATTTATCGAGTACCCACCAGGTGCCAGGCACTCTCACGAGGGTGGAGAACACAGCCCTGGACAAAAAAACACAGGGAGATACTTACGTGGACAAGGTTCTCGGTGCAAGTTATTATTAGTCCAAAAAGGACCCCTACTATTTCCGCTGCTGTGGGTCATTGGTGCGTATGCTGGATTTAATTTCCTCCCTCCTTCCATGCAGACCTTTCTCCCTGTGAAGTGGATGGCTCCTGAGAGCATCTTCGACAACCTCTACACCACGCTGAGTGACGTCTGGTCTTACGGCATCCTGCTCTGGGAGATCTTTTCCCTTGGTACGGGCCTGACGTCTCTGCTCGCTTGGGTCGTTTTGGAAAAACACTGGGAGGGAAACACTGTGTTTTCCAGGCTCCAGGGTGTTAACAATGTTAAGATACCTGCTGTGAGTCAAGTGCACTGCGGCAGATTAAATCACACATTGAGCACTTCTGGTGTCAGGAGTATGCCCGTGCAGACAGCCAGGACTTTTGGGGGGGCTGCACCCTCACGTCTGGCCTTTGCCCCCCCCCCTCCTTTGGGCTGTGCTAGAATGACTTTCTCCCACTAGAGATGTTCCTGAGCACACCCACTCCCCAGCTGCTTTTTCACAGGGTCTTTGGGTTAAGTGGGTTCACCAGTGGTGATCGAGGCTCAGGTGAAAAGAAGTGTGGCCAGGAAAAGAGTGTGATTCCCCTTCCTGATCATCTCTCTGGAGGAGAAGAGCCTCCTAGTCATTGGGTTCCAAACAACACAGTCACCAGGTCCCAAACAACACAGGTACCCTGTGCTGCCAGGTGAGGGCCCTGAGGGAGGAGCGATTCATGACCCTGACCTCTGACAGTTCATCTCGGATAAGATAAGACTTACACATAGCAGGGGCGCCTGGGTGGCGCAGTCGGTTAAGCGTCCGACTTCAGCCAGGTCACGATCTCGCGGTCCGGGAGTTCGAGCCCCGCGTCGGGCTCTGGGCTGATGGCTCGGAGCCTGGAGCCTGTTTCCGATTCTGTGTCTCCCCCTCTCTCTGCCCCTCCCCCGTTCATGCTCTGTCTCTCTCTGTCCCAAAAATAAATAAAACGTTGAAAAAAAAATAAAAAAAAAAAAAAGACTTACACATAGCAATAAATGGGGTGGTTCTGATTAAAATTGTAATGGAAGAGAAAAGGGGAAGGAGTTTTGGAGGAGTTTTGGAAGGCTTTAGAGAGGAAACTAAGTTTGTTCTGACTGTGGCCATAAACACGGAAATGTTTCATGAATTCTGTTACCTTAATGTGGTAGTAAAGGGTTTCTTCCCTGCCTGGTCTCCTTCTGCGATCCCATTTGTCCCTGCTTGGGTGTCACTGCCTCATCCCGGTGTGTGGCTTAACTGAGGCTCACAGTCTACTAGAAGCAGAGAATCGCCTAGATATTTCAAGCCTCAGCCTTGACTTTTGCTCTAATGATTAAACATTTTTGGTGAGAATGATTTTTTTTTTTTTTTAATTTTTTTGGCTTTAGTGATTGAGAATTTCTCTTCCTTTTCTAGTTTGCTTTGCATGTGTAGATCCAGGGATCAGAAACATTAAAAAACACTTGTGTGCTTTTCCTAAGATGTAGCATCTTTGCCTAGGGTGTCTGGACTTGACCAACCCAGAAGTCCTGGTTACCTTTACGATTCCGGGCAAGCCCGTGAAGTCAAGGAGATGGTAACCCTTCATTTCCTTGCAAGAACCAGAAGTCCAAGTGGGGATCCCCAAATGTGTTCTGTAGGTGCTGTATGACCCCGAGTGTCTCAACAGTGTAACGCACACCCGTTAATCCTGGTTGTTCCCTTTGGTTTTCAGGGGGCACCCCGTACCCTGGCATGATGGTGGATTCCACTTTCTACAACAAGATCAAGAATGGGTACCGGATGGCCAAGCCTGACCACGCCACCAGTGAAGTGTGAGCCCCCTCCCCATCTCGTGCGCCTTGCGTTCATGCCCGGCGGGCGTGTGGGGTGGGGCGGGGGTGCCCTGACACTCCTCCCTGTGCCCACTCGGAGTTGTGTGCTTCCGCAGCTATGAAATCATGGTCAAGTGCTGGCACAGTGAGCCGGAGAAGAGACCCTCCTTTTACCACCTGAGTGAGATTGTGGAGAATCTGTTGCCGGGACAATATAAGAAGGTTTGTCTGGGCCCCTCCAAGCTGGGTGGAACGGCACGGGCAAAGGGAGAAGTCAAGAGCAGTCAGTCACGCGAGCAAGCAGCCCAGTTCAACGCTGTTTTATTTTTATTTTTATTTTTAAAAAAAAAAAAAAATTTTTTTTTTAACGTTTATTATTTTTGGGACAGAGAGAGACAGAGCATGAATGGGGGTGGGGCAGAGAGAGAGGGAGACACAGAATCGGAAACAGGCTCCAGGCTCTGAGCCATCAGCCCAGAGCCCGACGCGGGGCTCGAACTCACGGAGCGCGAGATCGTGACCTGGCTGAAGTCGGACACTTAACCGACTGCGCCACCCAGGCGCCCCTCAACGCTGTTTTAAAGGAACATTTCCAAAGGGGAGGAAGATTGTTTGATCCAGTGGCCAGGGCTTTCATGGCGTGCTCCCCCGGCCCCTGGTAGCGATGATGAATGAAAACCCTCCCCTCTCTTCAGGGCTCCCCTTTTATCTCAAGTGTGCGACACCTGTAAGCACTTTATTCTCCAGATGTTTGAGTATCTGAAGCTACCGTGCAGCTAGAAGTCTCAGGGCATCCACAGCCATTAAATTGCTAATTTGAATGCACTTAAATCCATGTGAAATTGGCTTTCACCAGCTGACTGGAAGGAACAACCTCAGCTGTTATCTGTGGCTCCAGCTGGTTTTTTGCGGAATAGGAAGCATTGTTCAAAGGAACAAATGTAATTTCATGGAGCCAAGCAGGATATGTTAATAAATGAAACAACTTTCTGCCGAGATGCTGTGAAGGAGCCCCAGACACAGTTGTATAATCAGTGCAATTTCTAAGATTCAGGTTCGTCAGTATGTAGAGTCTTCATATCTATTGCTTGTCCTTCTCATAGAGGAGCAGCGTTAGGTCGTTGCATGCTGAACTGAGCGTTAAACACTTGTGTCTATTGATTATCTCACTGCCCGTTACAACTCCCATAAGTGAGGCAATGAGGAGGCAAAAGGAAATTAATGGTGGCTCAGTCAAAGATGCCCTGGCTGGTTAAGTAAGATGTATGGGTGGGAAGAGACTGGAACTGGTCTGGAAAAATGAAGTCTTCTTAGATCCAAGTTCTGTAAATTTTGAGTTAGATTTCTCCAACATTTAAGGGTCAGGAAGGTTTCAGGGGTGGTGCTTTCAGTGGACGTCCTTGTCCCCTCTTATTGAGACCCATCCAAGCCCTGAAGAGACTATGTATTGGGACCAGAAGGCTCCCCGCTAGTCCCAGAGAAGGGAGTGTGTGTGCATGGAGGTGGGTGGATGGCAGTGGGGGGGGAACACAGTCATAGCTACCGACTCAGTGAAGGGGTTCATTGTATCTTTTTTTAAACAAGTTTATTTGGAGAGTGACAGAGAGAGTGGGGGAGGAGCAGAGAGAGAGAGAGAGAGAGAGAGAGAGAGAGAATCCCAAGCAGGCTCAGTGCTATGCGGGGCTCAAACTCAATAACTGCGAGATCATGACCTGAGCCAAAACCAAGAGTCAGTCGCTTAACCCACTGAGCCACCCAGGTGCCCTGGGGCTCATTGTATCTTAAGGAGAATGAGAGATCCCATTGGTAGGATGGCAGGAGATCTCAGCCATCAGTGGTCCTTTCCCCGTGTCCCACATCCCTGGGATGTGACAGTTGACAGCTGACTCTCCTTCAGTTGTCTCAACCCCGCATCTGTGCGGTAGCTTGGAAACACAGACGGTTAAATAATAGTTCTGAGCGTCCTTCCTGCAGTTCAGTGGGTGACACTTGGTTAACCACGTGAAACGCATATCTGCAGAGCTACGAAAAGATTCACCTGGACTTCTTGAAGAGCGACCACCCTGCCGTGGCGCGCATGCGCGTGGACTCGGACAACGCCTACATCGGCGTCACCTACAAACACGAGGAAGACAAGCTGAAGGACTGGGAAGGCAGCCTGGACGAGCAGAGACTGAGTGCAGACAGCGGCTACATCATCCCTCTGCCCGACATCGACCCTGTTCCTGAGGAGGAGGACCTGGGCAAGAGGAACAGACACAGGTAGGGCCTCCTGCAGAGCTCCCCTCCGCCCCCCAGCACCCCTGAAGGAGGGGAGCCATTGCCCTGGCGACATCAGTGCATCTGTTCGAGGGGAGCGGTGGCAGAGCCTCCGAGGGGTCTGTTTCCATATGTAAATGCTTCCCAGATGCTCCTCATACCTGCTCCGTGGGGCTGGGGGAGGAGGTACAGGGCAGGCAGGGTGGAGAGTCTTTGACCGGAGTCCTCAGGTGTTTTGATCAGACTGTCGCAGCCGCTCTGATTATTGAGATACTAGAAGCCTCTCTTGCTGTTTTCTGCACTGGTCACGGAACGGAGGAGAGAGCTGAGAGAGAGGCCAGCTGGGCTATTTGATGCTTCATCGGTGGATCTTACCCCTAGCTGTAAGCTCGGATCACCTGGGGAGACTAGAAAACCGATCTACGCACATCACCCAGACCAACGAGTTAGAATCTCTGGGAGTGGGACCCAGGCGCTTCCTGGCTGATTTGTTCTTCCTTTTTAACTTTGTATAATGGAAGACTTCTAACGTGCCTGACTCAAGTTGTACAGTGACCTGTCAGTTAATCTGTCACCCAATTTGAGCGTGCATGAACTCATGGCCAGAATGCATGAATCCACTACTACTCTCCTTGGATTATTTTGAAGCAAATCCTAGACATTGTGTCGTTTCACCCATAAATATTCCATCATGGGTCTCTAAAAGATAAAGGCTCTATTTAAAAAATGTTTTAAGTATATTTATTTTGAGAGAGACCGAGAACGTGAACGGGGGAGGAACAGAGAGCGAGGAGAGAGAATCCTAAACAGGCCCTATGCTGTCATCGTGGAGCCTGACCTAGGGTTCAGTCACATGATGTGAGATCATGACCTGAGCTGAAAGCAAGAGTCAGGTGCTTAACCGACTGAGCCACCCAGGCCCCCTATGACTCTATTTAAAGAAATAACTGGAGTTATTAAAAATCAATTACGATACCATTTTCTCACCCCTCCCCCACCAATTGACAATAAATTGTTAGGAGCATCAGATATCCAGTGGTCAAATCTCCCCGACTCTCTCATAAGTATTATTTTGCATTTGTTTTATTCTAATTGAGACGCAAATTAAGAGTGACACATGGCCTTTAGTTGCTATGTCTCTATGCATTTGTCTTGCCTCTTTTTACCCACTTTGCATAGTATTTGTGAAGGACCCAGAGTGTTTGGCCATCACGTTCTCACGTTCAGAATTTTGTTGATTGCATCCTGTAGTGTGTCTTCATGTGCTTTATCTCCTGTATTTGTTGTAAACTGGTGGTCTAGAGGCTTGATCTGACTCAGGTTAGATTTTTTGGCATGTGTGCCTCAAAGATCGTGCTGTGTCCTTCCGTCTGGAGCTGCATGCTGTCCAGTGGCCTCCCCTTTTGTGACATCAACAGCCATTGTTGATCATTACCTGGATCCATTAACATTAGCGATGCTAATACGCAGCCGGGACTAGAACCATTGGTTTGAACGTCCAGACGAGGGGACTGTGTCTTTGGTCTCCACTGTCTTTGCAGGGTCCTTGAACAGAGGCAGGTGAAAGTGATGTGTCTCCTTTTTCCATCTTCATTAAGGGTGTTTTTCTCCCTTCTTCCTCTTTTGGTTAGCTACATGTAATTATTTAGGCAGAAGCATATGGCATTATTATTTTGGAGGCTTGTGATTGTGACATCCCTTGCTGTTGGTGTGAACCAGGTAATTTAAAAAAGTATAATTGTGTTTTTTTGTTTTTGGAATGGGTTATGAGGATTGGAGATTGCACAAAGCGCTCTGACTTACCTTTGCAAAAATACGTTTGTGTTGTTTTAGCGAAACGTTTCTCCAGCTTTTGGGGATCTGTGGTAGCCCTTGACCCCAGATCTGCCATCCATTTGGTTATTTTGTATTTGGGGGCTCTGAATAATATTTCAGTGACAAAAGTTTTGCTTCATTTTTTTTTTCTTTACTTATTTATTTTGAGAGAGAGAGAGAGAGAGAGAGAGAGAGAGAGACAGCCAGTGAACAAGCTGGGAGGCACAGAGAGAATCTCAAGCAGGCTCCACGCTGTGAGCTCAGAACCCAAATGGGGCTCGAACTCACGAACTGTGAGATCATGCCCAAATCAAGAGTTGGACACTTAGCCAAGTGAGCTACCTAGGCACCCCAAAAGGTTTTGTTTCTAAATTAAGTTAGAAAGTTGTAGGGACTTTCACCATTCATGAGTTTGAGCCCCATGTTGGGCTCTGTACTCACAGCATGGAGCCTGCTTGGGATTCTCTCTCTCCCTCTCTCTCTGTTCCTCCTTTGCTCTCTCTCACTCTCTCAGAATGAATACACTTAAAAAAAGAAAGTCGTATTGATAAATAACACAAGAAAGGTGCCCAGAACTTTTCTAGGCGTATACCAGGCTGTAATGCAGAGTTTGACGTATATTATGTGGAGAGAACAATTCTAGTCGATAGAAAGTGGTTGTGTTAGATAATTAGAACCTCTGGAAGGGCAATACATTTGGTCTTCTAATTGCGCAGAGTATGTCCCAAATGACTACACCAGGTCAGGTGAAGCTGTGGTCCTCACAGATGGGCTGAGCACGGGGAATGTCTTGGTTAGCTTCGGCTGCCATAACACAGTACCGTAGACTTGGGGGCTTAAACAATAGACATTTATTTTCTCACAGTCCTGGAGGTTGGCAGTCCAAGATCAAGGTGTTGGCAGGTTTGATTTTTCCTGCAGCCCCCTTCCTTGGCTTGCAGATGGCCATCTT
>NW_024412376.1:124939288-125016045 GCF_014898765.1 Herpailurus yagouaroundi | reverse complement strand
TTTTTTATTTTTATTTTTATTTATTTATTTTTTTTTTAATTTTTTTTCAACGTTTTTTATTTATTTATGGGACAGACAGAGACAGAGCATGAACGGGGGAGGGGCAGAGAGAGGGGGAGACACAGAATCGGAAACAGGCTCCAGGCTCCGAGCCATCAGCCCAGAGCCTGACGCGGGGCTCGAACCCACGGACCGTGAGATCGTGACCTGGCTGAAGTCGGACGCTTAACCGACTGCGCCACCCAGGCGCCCCTGGCCATCTTCTTAATGTGTCCTCTCATGGTCTTTTTCTGTGTGTGTATCACAGGTGTCTCTTCCTCTTACAGGGACACCGTTTCTATTGGGTGAGAGCCCCACTTTAATGACCTCATTTAACTGTGATTACCTCCTTAAAGGCCCTGTCTCCAAAGATAATCACAATGGGGATTAGGGCTTTCACATGTGAGTTTTGTGGGGGTGGGGAGGGGGACACAGTTCAGCCTATCCTAGTGAAGGGGGATCCCAGGGCTGAGATGCTCTAGGTCTAGGAAAGCATGATGATCCTGTGGAATCTTCTTGGGCTCAGGGGGCTTGGCCTTGGGAGGGGAATAGGTATGAGAAAGACTGGGCCTTGCTTGCTATAGAGGGTTTGGGGCTGCTGGGTCAGGGATATCAGGAGCCAGGCCCTGGGTCACAAGATGGGCACTGTGGCTTGGGACTCAGAAGTCAGCCCAGTCATCAGCTTTAGGACCACCATGAAGCCTGGCAAGCTGCAAGGATGATCTCGTGCTGAGTCTCTGTGGAAGTTAGCTTCCTCCACGCCCATACCCTTGCCTTCTCTCTGTGAGTTAGACTGGCCGAGAGAGGAGCATGTCAGGCCCAGGAGAGTCAGTGCAAGGGGAATGACTCCACTGTAGGACTCAGCTGTAGAACTTGCCCCCAAGGAGGGGACCTTAGTCCAAATCACAGCATCTAGAGCAGTCTCATAAATGCAGGTCCTGTCTGGGTTAGGGCCATCTCCAAAGGTTGACTCCAGCCTCCAGCTATTGGCCAGGGCCCCATGAACCGGGGCTGGCTTCCCAGAGAGAGAGGTTGTTGGGACAACATGGTTGTCAAGACCAGCCAAGTGGACTTGGGGTTCACAGTGAAGCTCCAGGACCAGGGTGTAAGCCGAGGGGAGGGTAGAGTACAAAGTAAGAACGGAGACAGAAGCTCTCAGTCCTAGGGAAAGGCCCAATCTGTGGGGTTGTGAAAAGACACCTCAGTGTAGTCACCTGCAGGTTCTAAGAACTCTCCAGGCCACCTTTGGGATGGATGGCAGCAGACCATTTCGCATGGGCTTCTATACGCCAGGCTCAGTTTTCTGCCTGGAAACTGAACTGACCTAGAGAGGAGGGGGAGAGGCAGAGGAGTCAGGCCTGGCCCTTCGGGAAGGAAACAGCCAGCAGGGCTGAGAGCCCCTATTGGGCATGTGTGTGAGACTGCTTCCTCTGGCTGGCCAGCCAATGGTATGGTTTCTGTGTTATGTCCACAGTTGCAGCCCCACGGTGAGAGCAGACCGTCCTGCCTATCAGCAGATAACCTGCTTGTGGCAAAAAGATATATATAGAAATTTCGCAATCCAAGGCAGGATAATGACAAGGCGGTAAGAGTTCAGAGACAGGAAGACAGGGAATCATGACGGGCTAGAGACTAGGGAGAATTATTTTTCTAAAAATCCTTGTGAGAAATTTTAAACGTTCAGAAAGATTGAGTGAATCCATCTACCACTTAGCTTTAGTAGTTGTTAACATTTTGCCATGTGTGGTTTATCTAACCATACATATATATGCATATATACACGTATATACATATATATGTATATATATGTAGTTATACCTATGTTGTGTCTATACATAATATATAATAATATGTACTACATATTTTTTTTAAGTTTATTTTGAGAGAGAGCGAGCACATGTGTGAGCAGGAGAGGAGCAGAGAGAGGTGGGGGAGAGAGAGAATCCCAAGCAGACTCCACACTGTCAGTGCACAGCCCAGCGTGGGGCTCGATCTCATGAACCATGAGATCATGACCTGAGCCAAAATCAAGAGTCGGATGCTTAACCGACTGAGTCACCCAGGTGCCCCAATACTACATATTTAATAACATATGATATGTAAATATACATGTACCACATACACACCCCTACTTTTCTTTCCTTGCTAAAACATTTGAAACTCCTGCGAACATCTCCTAAGAATAAGGATACTCTCGGGGCGCCTGGGTGGCGCAGTCGGTTGGCGTCCGACTTCAGCCAGGTCACGATCTCGCGGTCCGTGAGTTCGAGCCCCACGTCGGGCTCTGGGCTGTTGGCTCAGAGCCTGGAGCCTGTTTCCGATTCTGTGTCTCCCTCTCTCTGCCCCTCCCCCGTTCATGCTCTGTCTCTCTCTGTCCCAAAAATAAATAAACGTTGAAAAAAAAAAATTAAAAAAAAAAAAAAAAAGAATAAGGATACTCTCTCTCTTACATAATTATAACAGCATGATCACATGTGAGAAAATTAACAACTGTTTCCTGATATCTGATATTCAGGCCCTAATCAGGTAAGGATTTGAGTGATAACAATAATAATAGTAATAACTAATATTTATTGGACACTTAGTATGTTGTAGGTCCTGTGCTCAGTGCTTTATGGTTATTACCTTATTTAATTTCCCTAACAGATAGGAATATTGTCAGGTACTATTGTCATCTCATTTTATTTAACGTAATTTTTAAAAAGTTTTTATTTACTTATTTTGAGAGGGGGTATGAGCGGGAGAAGGGCAGAGAGAGAGGGAGAGAGGGAGAATCCCAAGCAGGCTCCGTGCTTTCAACACAGAGCCTGACTCAGGGCTCGAACTCATGAACTGTGAGATCATGACCTGATCCAGAATCAAGAGTCGGATGCTGAACTGAATGAGCCATCCAGGTGCCCCTGTCATCCCATCTTATAAGCCAGGGAATAAGTTCAGGGAGTTAAGTGACTCATGTGACTCCCACAGCTACTAAGTGGTGGGTGATTCCAGACCTAAGGCTTTTTGACGATAGAACGCTCCCTTTCGGCCGCTACTCTAGTGAGTAAGGAGTCTTCACCCGCCTTCATGACTGGGGCCAGGGAACGTGGGGGGTGGGTATAAAGAGGAGGGGGAGGAAGGCATTCCAGGGGCGTGGGGTGAGATGCTGACAACACCATTTGGGTGCTCGGGAAATTTCACAGCAAGGGACTGGCTGCGCTATGGTTTGCAGCTGATTTCATCCCCCTCTGTCTTTTGACCAGGCACTGCTTACTCTCTTTTCCACTAGGACTGGGTAGGGAAAGAATCGTGGCAGCGTGTTAGCAGCTCTGCCGAAAGATTTGACGAGAGAGAAGGAAGGCGGAAGGGTGAAGGTGACCTGGGGGTTCTTGGTTTTCCACTGGGCCCCCTGCAGTGTGGTGGATGATGAGTAGCTGTCTGGCTTGGTGGCAGGATCTTGCCTAATTCGGTGGCCAAAGGATCTTGCAGAAAGAGCTCCTTTGCCTTTGGGGGGGGGGGGGGTGCGGCCACCATAGTCACACAACCGTGGTCTCGTCGGTCTGTACTGGGCTTAACCTTTCCTATTCTCTCCCTCCACCAGCTCGCAGACCTCAGAAGAGAGTGCCATTGAGACAGGTTCCAGCAGCTCTACCTTCGTCAAGAGAGAGGATGAAACCATCGAGGACATCGACATGATGGATGACATTGGCATAGACTCCTCAGACCTGGTAGAGGACAGCTTCCTGTGACTGGCAGATTCAGGGGGCACCTTCCACTCTTGGAGCCACCTTGGATCCCTTTAAGAAAACCACTTTATTGCAATGCAAAGTTGGGGAGGAGGACTTGGACGATGTGTAAAGAGAAGTTCCCAGCCAAGGGCCTCAGGGAGCCTTCTAAATATGGATGAATGGGATATTTCGGAATGAACTTTCTTAGCGTTGCCCTTGCAATGCTTTAATAGCATCTCAGCGGTGTGTGAAGTTTGGAGATAGATGGACAAAGAAATAATAGGCCACGGAAGGTGAACTTTGTGTTTCAAGGGCATTGGTGAGAGTCCAACATACACGATTTTTATTTACGAGAAAACTCCAGCATTGTAATTATGTAAATAACTCTAACTGAGGGTGTGTTTAGATTTCTATTAACTACTCTGGACTTCTGAAGAGACCACTCAACCCATCCATGTACTTCCTGCTTGAAACCTGGTATCAGTTGCCGTTGAACTTTCCTGGGAAGTACATGCAAAACCACTTTTGAACCTTAAAAGGTACTGGTACTATAGCATCTTACTTTTTTTTTTTTTTTTTAGTGTTAAAGAGATAAAGAATAATAATTAACCAATCTCGTTTACTAGATTTGGGTCATTTAGAAGCCCACCCACTCATTTTCATATTGTAATCTACTGTTATTCAGTAATGCTACATGTGTAATGTGTAACACGTTTTCCCTACAGAGAAAGCACAATTTAAAAAAAAAGATTCTTACTAAGTAGGTGACAAGTTTGACAGTTTGTGACATTTATATCAAATAACCGATGTTTCTCTATAAAATATGGTAATAGCTTTAGTGGATTAAATTTAGTTGAACATAGAGAACAGTAAAAGTAGTGTCTTCCAGGAAGTCAGTGTTTTTAACTGTGTGCCGAATAGGTTCCCTAATCCGTTGTACTAAAAACAATTAACTGCCCTCTGAAGTAATGGGATTTGAAAGAAACAAAACCCCGAAATCCTAAATGTTCGCAATCTAAAGGCATAAGCCTATGCCTAACATGACTTGTCATGTTACTACCCAGTGGAAAATACAATCATCGGTAAAAAGACTGGATTTGCAGAGGTCGTTTTCATGCTTGGTGATAACTTTGGTGGATCCCCAAATCTGTGTTTTTAAAATGTTACAAACCCTAGAAGGGTCAGAAGGATGTCTTGAATATCAGCCCCCTTTCTTTCATCTCATACCCCAAAGAGAAATAGTTTGAAACTGTGAGAACATAAAGGCATTATTTAATGAATACTGCATACGCATTAGCCTGGATCCTTGGTTCCCAAATGGGATCGCAACTGGGAACACCAGATTCTAGGTCCCCACCCCAGATCTTCTGAATTATTAAGTCTGGTCAGGAGTAGGAACCTGTCTTTTTATAAACTCCCTGGCTGTTTTGATTAGCCAGGTTTGGGCAACACCAGCTTAGGGTACAGGAAGTTGCCATGGGACACAGATAATTTGAAAGTTGGAACTAGGCTAGAAGTCAGCCATGCAGGAAGCCTACCATTTAAGTCCTTGGCTTTGGGTCAGTGACGTTTAATGCCATATATGTGGCAATTGCTGCCCTTAATTTAACTTTCCAGTCTTAGCTGAGGCTGCGAAAGCAAAGTCTTGGTTTAGCAGGTCTTTCCAAAAGTAAAGACATTGCTCCCTACTGCATGGGGGACCTGAACTTGCCACCCGCCCCCCCCCCTCCAGCCCCCCAGAGGCATGTACAAAAATGATGCGATTTAGAGTGCCAGGTCTCTGTATAACCAGGTTAATATTTTGGTGAAAACAAACAAACAAAAAAAAAACTAAAAAGTTGTGCTGAAATTTTGGGGTGACATAGCAGGACACATTGTCACCTCCATCCACACTGTCAGACGGATTGGGGTGGGTTCATTGGCATTCTCTGCGCTACTGCTTAATTGCTGACACCATATGAATGAAACATGGGCTGTGATTGCCGCAATCACCGTCCGTGCTCCTTGGAAGAAGTCGCAGCAGAAACAAGGTACTTGACTACCTGGTGGTATAATCTCAGTGCGAGCCCCAACTTTCTTACCCACCTTTTTCATACTAAGTGTGAAGACTGAGCCAGATTGGCCAATTAAAAAAGAAAATCTGACTAGGTTCTGTAGAGCCAATTAGACTTGAAATACATTTGTGTTTCTAGAATCACAGCTCAAGCATTCTGTTTATCGCTCACTCTCCCTTGTACAGCCTTCTTTTGTTGGTGCTTTGCATTTTGATGTTCCTTTGAATTTTGTGTGACATCATGGGGCTGGATGAAAATTCTCAGACAAGCAGGTTCCAGTCCTAATGAATACTCCCACCTAAGTTTTTGTGTGACTGCATCTTATTTTTTTGAACAGTATTTTCATTGTATCACAGACTTGTTTCCTTTTTGGCCTCCTGCAAAATCCCCAGATGAAAATTTGCCAATCCTTCCTGCTTTCTGTTTTTATGAAGACAATCAAAGCTGGCCTGAGAAACACAATTTGTGACTTCTTTTTTAAATGATCAATGATGTCCTTAAAATGTGGTCTGCCAATCTGTACAAACGGTCCTATTTTTGTGAAGAGGGACGTGACATAAAATGATGTTATACATCAATATGTATATATGTATTTCTTTATAGACTTGGAGAATACTGCCAAAACATTTATGACAAGCTGTATCACTGCCTTTGTTTATATTTTTTTTTGACTGTGATATTCCCCACAGGCACATTAACTGTTGCACTTTTGAATGTCCAAAATTTATATTTTAGAAAAATAAAGAGAAAAATACATAAGTGTTTCCAAAACAGTGGTGTGGTGAATGTTTGTGAAGTAACTCAATAGGTAGGGTCTACTGATAAAAAAATGTATTACAGAACGCCCCGTTCGTGTTTTTGTTTTAAAACATGTAAATGAAGATCTTTATATTTCAATAAATGATATATATAATTTAAAGTTACACTAAGGTCCCAGCATTTTTGTTTTTAGCTGAATCACATAAATTAAAGCAATCTTGTTCAATGCGCTTTCTGAGCAGTATTTCAGTAGGGCTTCATATCGTGGTTTTGATGAAACCAATGGGAAATTTAAGATTTAAACGTTATTTGAGCGCGTTAGTTTTCGGACACAGCGTTTAACTTAAAAGATAACCGGCACTTGGCTCATCCTCAATCCTTTTGTTTGTTTGTTTGAATAGCATTTTATTGCATCGTGTTTTTCTCCCCCGCAGGAGCACAGGAGTGCATTTGCAACATTCAAACATTGTAGGTGTGTGTGATACGAGCGATTAAAGGCTTTCTTCACCATATCTTCTTCCCTGTCCCTGTCCGGGTTCCCAGAGGCCGAATTGCATCTTTTATCTTTCCGCTCTCCTCTCCGTGCATCTGCTTATGTATCCGTATATACATCTCTATTTTTGCTTCATGTTTTACCTAAATGGTATTTACGTAACGCTTTGTAAAGTGCTGTTTTTCCTTTTTTTAAATCGGCTTTATTTCCTACAGCAGTTTTAGGTTCACAGCAAAATTGAACAGAAGGTACGGAGGTTTCCCGTATACCCCCTCTCCCCACTCATGCAAAGCCTCCCCTATTATCAGCATCTCCCACGAGAGTGGTACATTTGTTCCAATTGATGAACCTATACGCATACATCATTACCAGAGCTTATACTGCTCTTCTCTTTTAACGCTATGTTTTACAGAGCTCTGTGAGAAGTACATATAGATAGACCTCCCTCGATTTTTATCAGCTATATAGTTTCTCATTATGTGAATGTACCATAATTTATGCAATCATGTTCCTATAGGTGCATTTATAGGTTCCCATTCTTCGCTACGGAAATGACTTCTTGAATAGCCTTGTGCACACATAGGAGTGTCTTGTTAGGGTAGAATCCTGGAAATAAAATTGCTAGGCCAAAGGGTGTGCGGAAATAAATTGATGTTAAGCCCAAGCCTTCACTTCCGACTGTCACAGTAAATTTTGGAACGGGAGTCACCTGCTTTGCAGATTATTTTATTAGCCCTAGTTTTCTCGGGTCTCCTCTACCTCTCATTGCTTGCTGTGAAGTCGTAAGTGTCAGGAGGGTGTCAGTTTTTGCACTCTGAGGCATGCCGAATGAAACGACATGGATTTACAAAACAAAAATCGTATAATTCAGTTTCTTTTCTTTTTTTTTAATTTTTTTTTACATTTTTTTAAAAATTTATTTTTGAGAGACAGAGAGAGAGAGAGATACAGAGCACAAGTGGGGGAGGGGCAGAGAGAGAGGGAGACACAGAATCTGAAGCAGGCTCCAGGCTCTGAGCTGTCAGCACAGAGCCCGATGTGGGGCTCGAACCCACGAACCGTGAGATCGTGCCCTGAGCCGAAGTCAGTTGCTTAACTGACTGAGCCACCCAGGCGCCCCTATTTTTTTATTTTATTTTATTTTTTTAAATTCAATTTATTTTCAATTTCCGGTTATGGAAATTGATTGTTATTAATAATTGGAATATAGCACCCTATTCCAACAGAACTCCTTCTGGCCCATATTCAATCAGCCTGCAGATCAAAGCATACCTCCTTGGAGTTAAGTTAGAAGATGTCAATGTAGGCCGAGTATTGGCTCTGCTTCTGTTCAGCCCCAGAAAGGAGAGGGATCATCAGGAACAATAATCCTACTGATTAAACAATAGCTGCCTAATCTAGCATCCACACAAGGCGCTAAGCCTGCAGAGAGATCTCTCTGTTCTCCTGTTTAACGTATAACTCTACCTCTCAATATAGTATAGACAACGCGGCCTTCTTTATCCCCTCGTGATGATAAAAGTGACTTTTACTATTGGAGGATTTTCCAGCTTTTTCAAAGACCCTGTTCACATTCACTTCTTTTGATTCTCAAGATGGGATTTTGAGGCAGGGAAGAGAGTTTATAGATGAGGAAACCCAGTGACTTCTAAAAATCCTACAGCGGAGTGATGAGAGCATGAGGGCCAGAAATTCGAAATTGTACCAATTCCAGTGCTGTTTATACCACAACAGACCAGGGAAAGCAAGAGATACTGAGAAGCCTTGCTGCTTGAGGTATTTCAAAAGACAAGTGATGGATTAGTTGGCCTATGGAAGTATTTTACACGTTTATAATAACGATTTCCTTTTAGGCTATACTACAACAGCTGTAATAATGGATATTATGACTTTAACAGTTATATGCTTCATAAAATGCAGCTCAGGAAAATGACTTAGAATATCTGAATCCATCATAAACTAGGCAATTTTCCCCAAGATAATGGCTATAGAAATGCTTCATTATCTCTGACTCCGAATACATATAAGGATCAAACCCAATCATGTTGTTACAGCAAAATGAATATACTGTGCTTATAACAGACACAATTTTTTTCACCCCTACACTTAAGATACAGGTGAAAAAATATATATGTGGCCTTAATTAGCAGATTATAATGTTCTGTTCCACCCGGTTACATGAATAGCACCTGTGTCCTAGAGAATAATGAACGCATCCTCCAAAATATATTCCTATGTGGCTAATGTTTCCATCACCCGCATCCTAGTCCACGTATAGAGCAGTGGAGATATCAAGGACACATGGTTTCACATGGCAGGGGGAGCATATTTGCTCCCTGTTTCTGGTTTAAAGGCTAATTGGAATTTTAAAAAGATTTGCCACATTATCCTGGCAGATGGTATTTTGCTCTATCATTATTCATGGGTATTAATGACTTCCCTCTGGAGCATGTGTATCCTGTCTATTTTGAATTTCATTACATTTCATGCTGACTGCTCCGCACAGAATCGGATCCAGTGTTTTCTGTGTGGTGCCTAAGCTGCAGATTGTTGGGTTGGTCAAAGTTTTAGACTTGATGAGGAATTAAGGAACGCTTTGAAATGAAGAAAACGTTTTTCTTCTCTGACCTGAGTATTCCATCCCATTTCTCGTTTTGTTCGAGCTTGCTGTCCCACAGGGTAGCCTGTCATATCTGGTGTATGTGGAGACAGTTCCAGAGTGGATACATTCTTCGCCAGCCTGAGATTATTAGACACCCGTTCTTTTTCCCTAGAAAGGTTGGGGTTAGTTTCCTAAGTGCAGAAAATGCATGAGGACATGATGTAATGATCTGGCCACAGAAAATCATCTTTTAAATTAATCTCTTCAACAAATATTTATTAGAGAGCAGCCTCTTCTTTGTTTAGGTGATCTCTAGGATATGTAAGCCTCAGTGAGGCAGCTGGCGGAGTTGATTCCAACTGGCTAATTACCTGAGGGGAACATTACATCACAGGGCAGAGCAGCCCAGAACAGAAAATTGTGATGGGTGGAGGCCGCGGTCTGTACGTGGGAGTAACAAGCAGCCGGAGGACTATATCATGTATGTTCTGAGTGATATGGATTATAGCTCTAGGGAGCCTTCTGATGAAACCAAAGCTTTTCTGCAACCAGAGGACACAGAGTGTTGTTGGAACATTCGAGAATGGGAAGGTAGGGCCAGGGGAAGCCAGACCTGGTGGATTTGCTTCCTGAAGCCCCTGTCCTAGCTTGATTCCAGATACTCTATGGCCAACTTCACATCCCTCCTCCCCAAATTGTATTCCCCTATTCTTAGATGTTGTTGAGCTAGGCACTGTTTTAGGCACTGGGATTCAGAAATTAACACGACAGACAAGATCTCTACATCATGGGAGACAGAAATAGTCTTTCTCCAGAGCAGAAAGCAGATTTGTTTAATGGCCAGTATAATAAAGACGATGTCCCCTTCTGGGACAAATGTGGATCACACTCGCTTGCAGCCCATAATAAAAGACTGGTGCTTCCTAAGCTTAGGGCTCTTGAGCTGTGACACAAAGCCAGTGCCTGAATAGCACCCACCCAGGACACATTGCATTACCCCCACAGGGCTTGGGGGGCAGGGAGAACTGATGTAAATACCAAGTTCATGGTATTTACTGGATTGTGAGTAGTAAAGTCCTGTTTCTGACTTAGGAGTCTCTTGTGTTTTCTGGCAGCATCCATGAAACCGTGGTAGGCCAATTTGTTAGCTTGCAAATAGGATAAAACCTCAGACTCTTCATAGTTCTTAACACTAACTGAGCACGGTACCAGCCAAGTAAGATCTCCATCTTCTTACTTCTTCCCCAAACGATGTCCCCCCATTAGCCCTGAAGGGACTGTGAGTAGGGAAGGAATTAAAAAGCTCTAGTTGGGGAAGATAGAGATGAAACTGATCATCATCATCTTTTTAACGCTGTAACCTTTCCTTTGCCTTCTTCAGTAGGTCCAAGATGGGGAAATAGAAATTAAACCTTCTCACGAAGTTCAGAGTTGATATAGTTACTATACTGGAAGAAGTAGAGAACATTTCATTATCTAAGCATGACAAAAAATGTCAATGGGTTGATTCTAAATTTCATCCAAAGGGACAGGAAGAATGAACTCTACAGAATAGGTATGTAGGAGAAGTTATGGGACAATAATTAATTAAGGTTGTTTTCTATTCTAATACATGTTCAACCCAACCATTGCATCTCAACTCTACAGAAAACAGGGAAAAAATAGCAATTTCCTACTTCTTGTGAGAATGATATATTTTGGTGCAGCCATTCAGCTCCTATCATAGCTCCTTTTGCAACCAGAGTGAGACTATAGTGATGGTAGGATCTAAGAGATGTCCACAGTGAGGGTAAGGTTGCAACACTCTATGATCTATTTATGATTTGGGAAATAAGAATCCTTCCAAATCAAAGCATAGAGTGATATTTTGTCATATTTTTTCTAAAAAGACATTTATTTAGTCGTTACTCAACAACCATTTCTCATGTATTAAGTCCTAGGGATACTAATATCACTCATGTTCAGTGAACATTGTGGTAACTCAAATTATGCTTTAGAACTATATTCCTCCCCCTCATCTTCACAGGGGAAGAAGATATTCTCACTGCATTGATGTTAGACTTGACCATGTAACTCTCTTTGACTAACAGGATGTTAACAGACATGATACAGTGGATGCTTGAAATTTGTGTTTAGGGCTTATGCTCTTGACATCTTAGCAATATTGAGTCTTCCAACATGTGGACATGATTACCTCTGTAGTTAGTTAGGTCTTCTTTATACTAATATCTCAGTTATAAAAACTATATTTTATAGTTTTATGTATTTACATGCACTCTGTTAATTTTTTCTAAATATTTCATTTTTTGAAGCCATACATAGCATTTTTTCTATATCTATTTATAGCTGGTCTGTAGAAATGCAATTGACCTTATATTCTGCAACTCTGTAGGTTCCTAAAAAAATTTTTTTATACAGAAAGTGATGTTATCTGTAAGTAAAGACAATTTTACCTCTTCCTACCCAATTTGGATGCCTTTTATTTGTTTCACTTCTCTTATTTCACTGGCTAGGAATTCCACTACATAATTAAATGGATGTGGTTGATTAGGAAAGCTTTTTCCTGCATCTATTGAAATTAGCATATACTTATTGCTCGCAGACTTTATTTTACTCCACAAGAGTCTTAGGACAGTACAACTATTTATCTAAGGTCCTTATTGCTTCCATTACCCTCAGGTGTCTTTATCAAAGTGTTCCCTCCCCTGGGGCACCTGGGTGGCTCAGTCAGTTAAGCTTCAGGCTCTTGATTTCAGCTCTTGTTATGATCTCACTGTTCGTGGAATTGAGCCCTACACTGGGCTCTGTGCTAACGGTGTGGAGCCTGCTTGGGATTCTCGTTCTCCCTCCCTCTCTCCCCTACCCTGCCCAGTGCTCTCTCTTTCTCTCAAAATAAGTAAATACGCATTTTAAAAAAGTTTCCTCCTCAGATGCTTTATGGCTGGGGTCTCTCTCTCTTTTTTTTTAATGTTTATTTCTTTTGAGAAAGAGAGAGAGTGTGAACATGAGTGGGGGCAGGCAGAAAGAGAGAGAGAGAGAGAGAGAGAGAGAGAAAATCCCAAGCAGACTCTGAGCTCTCAGTGCAGAGCAGAGCCTGAGGTGGGACTCTATCTCACTAAGTGTGAGATCATGACTTGAGCTGAAATCTAGAGTTGGAAGCTTAACCGACTGAGCCACCCAGGCACTCCAAGTCTTTTTTTGTTCTAAGACTCTTTTATTTTTTTAATTTACTTTATTTTATTTTTTATTAAGTTTTTAATTTTAAGTACATTATAGTTAACATACAGTTTATATTAGTTTCAAGTGTACAATATGGTGATTCAACAATTCAACAACGTATTTATTACTCAGTGCTCATCATGATAAGTGTACTCTTAATCCCCTTCAGCTATTTCACCCATCCCCCCCACCTGCCCTCTGATGTGCTTTATTTTAATAGAGCACACACAGTTAAAGCTTTTTTTTCCAACAAGAATATTTTTTTACTTGAAGCATACTTCAGAACACGTGGTTCTAAAAGATATATATAGAACATTCCATCCTTATTCATAATGGATATTGACTTATAGTTTTCTATTCTTGTCATGTCTTTGTCTTAGTTTGTATAAAGGTAATAAAATGGCCTTATATAATGAGTTGGGACATGTTTCCTCCTCTTCTGTATTCTGGAAGAGTTTGTGTAGAACTGGCATTATTTCTCCCTTAAATGTTTGATGTAATTCATCAGTGAAGCCATTTAGGACTGGAAATTTCTTTGTTGGAAGGTTACAAATAATGAATCAATTTCCATAAATGTAGGGCTCTTCAAGCTATCTAATTCTTTTTGAGTAAGTTGGCTAGTTTGTATTTTTAAAGAAGTTTGTCCATATCCATTATGAATATATTAGCAGAAAGTTTTTTACTTTATTGTCATGAAGTTGTTGGTAACATTTCTTATTATTTTTTAATATTGTAAGATCTGTAGTGTTGTCTCCTTGTTCATTCATGATATTGATAATTTTTGTCTTTCTTTTTTCATTGAGGATATTGACTAGAGGTTTGTCAATTTAGGAACAGTTTTGAAAAAAAATCAGCTTCTGGTTTCATTGCTTATTCTCTAATGTTTGTCCCATTTCTATTTTATTGATTTCTACTCCTTATTACTTCAGGTTTAATTTGCTTTTTCTTTTCTGGTTTCTTAAGATAGAAGCTTAGATAATTTAGGTAAGACCTTAATACTTCCTTCTAAGAGTTGTTGTAGATGCATTCTACACATTTTGGTAAAGTGCAGTATGATATATGATATATAATTCAAAGGATTATCAAAATACAGAGAAAAAAGCTTTTAATCAATCCAAGGAATGTTGCAGAGAAGTGTTTGAATGGGCCTTTGAAAGATCTTTTTCCCCCAGGCAGAGAAGGAGGTAAGAACATTCTAAGCCAAAAGAACAATAAGCCAGGATTTATGAATTGACCTTTCCTTTATAAAGTGTGCTCATGAATATTTAATAACTATAATCTACAGATAGAGCATCTCTTTGAAAGACAAGGACAGAGCCAGTCATTCCCATAAACCAAAAATGATGTTGAGGCTGAAAGTTTGGGTCTTGAAGTCATCCTTTTAGTTGATACCATTTCAAATGAGAATAGTATAGGCCCAATAGAGTAAAAAAAACAAGTACTGTCATGTGTGAAATTCTTGGGTATTGATCAGAACAAAGGTAAAATGAGGTGGAAATAGGGCAGTGTCTGGTTATAACTCTTAGGTATAGATCATTACAAAGCACTCATTTGTCAGAGAGATATTACCTTGGAAATCTCAATTTCTCATCTACTTCTACAGTCATGAGACCTTTGTCTCTGCCTGATTTCTACCCTCTGCAGCAGATATTATAGATCGGCTCACTCAACATCTTTCTGTATATTGTTTTTATTGCTTTTTAAAAATACGAATGTTGGAAAACAAAACACTCATTCCCTGGAACCTAGAATTTGGCCATGTGACATGATTCTGGTCAATAAGATGTGAGTATAATTTCTGGGGAGGACTTCCTTATTGCATTAAAAAGGCAAAGATGAGGGGCGCCTGGGTGGCACAGTCGGTTAAGCGTCCGACTTCAGCCAGGTCACGATCTCGCGGTCTGTGAGTTCGAGCCCCGCGTCAGGCTCTGGGTGATGGCTCAGAGCCTGGAGCCTGTTTCCGATTCTGTGTCTCCCTCTCTCTCTGCCCCTCCCCCGTTCATGTTCTGTCTCTCTCTGTCCCAAAAATAAATAAACGTTAAAAAAAAAAAATTTAAAAAGGCAAAGATGAGAAAAAGTTTTTGTCTTTCTCACATTGTCCTTCCCACTTCTTCCTTCCTGGAACTTGAAGACACTTCCTAACGTTGTAGCAGCCATCTTTTGACCATGACATTAAAAACCCTAAAAATGGCAGTCCAGGAGACTGCAACAGGTTTCCTGATGACTTTCTTCACAGGTGCATTAGCCCTGACCTCTATAATTCCACATTCTTTTTTTTTTTTTTATGCTTGCATGACAAAAAATACATGTTTAAGTGACTATTTCCATGTTTTCCATCACTTGCAATAAATGCACTCATAAGTGATGCAACTTTCTATAACAAGTAAAAAAGTTGTGTGGGGACGTCTGTAATTCCAAGTTGTAATATACTTTCTTCACTGGGTTTCCAAGACATCAACCTCTCTTGGTTTTCATCTGGCACTGCTGGTCGGTTTTAATCACTCTCTGCTGATCCTTCTCTTCTCCTGGTCTCTATTTATATTGAAGTGCCCCAGGGCAAATTCTGAACCTCATTTTTTTTCTGGTCTCATCTAAGCTCACGGCTTCACATACCATGTATATGCTGGCAATTCCTAAATGCATATTTCCAACCCAGTCCTCTCTCCTGAACTACAGATTCATGTGTCCAACTGCATTCTCAGCGTATTCATTTGGATGTCAGATAGTTGACCTCTTAACTTCGAAACTTGACCCCCCGCTTCTTCCCTCAAGCTTTGTCCATCTTCAGTCTCCCTCAATTCAATTGATGGCAACCCTAATCTTCCAATTGCTTATGCTCCAAATCTTGGAGTCATCCTTGACAATTCTCTTTCTCTTTCTCACACTCTGCGTTTAATCTGGCAAAGACTTTGGTTCTACCTTAAGCCTAACCAAGTGGATTCAGAATCTGGCCACTTCTCATTAACTCCATTGCTACCTCTGTGCGCCAAGTCACCATCACCTTTTGCTTGGATTATTCTTGGGTCTACCTTGCTTTGCTCTTTTCCCTCCCGTGGCACACTATTTTCAATACCACAGCCAGAGTGACCCTTTAGAAATGAAGTCAGATCGCGGTTACCCCCTTGGCTCAAAACCCTGCAACGGCTCTCCATTTTACTCAGAGTAAAACATAAATTGCTGAAAAGAGGTGTCAGGGCCCTTCAAGGTGTGACCTCTGCCACCTCGCTAACTTCTTCTCCTCTAGTTCACTCTCTTCCAACCTCACTGGCCTCATTGCTAAATCACAAGAACACACTCATGCTATGGCCTTTGAATTGGCTGTTCCCTTTGCCTGGAATCCTCTTCCCCAGCTATGCTTGGATAACTCACTCATTTTCTTCATATGTCTGTTCAATTTCACTTTTTTCCATGAAGCCAAGCCTGACTGCTCTATTTCGTAATGACGTCGGCACCATCCACCACCTTACTCCCACACTGTCTCTCACCCCCAACACTTCCTTTCCGCCTACCCTCCTCTACTTTTTCTTTTTTCCTCCACTTACAAGCGTCTAATTTACTGTATAATTTATTGTTGTGTTCATTGTTATTTCTGTCTCCTCGGCCAGTATGTGAGCTACATGGTTACAGGATTTAAATCTGTTTTCTTTACTGATATATCCCTGGTACCTAGAACAGTGCCTGGTCCAGAGTAAGTGTCTAGTAAATATTTGTTGCCGGATTGAGTGAACCACCTATCCACAGAGAGGGTAGTTACAGGAGGCTACAGGTCAGCAGAGTAATTGAGAAAGCAACACTCTGCCACAACTCTGGCAATTCTGGAGGCCAAATTCAATGTTGACCCCAGAGCTCCTGCCCGTATGCACCGATCTAAAATGCCTGTTACATAATAGCTATGCTTTTCTCTAGTGAAAAGAGGAACAACAATCATGACAATGAATGTATGGGACGTTTTTAGTAGGACATATTTGCAAAGCGCTGAAAAGTGTCTAAACAGAGCTTCTCTTAAATCCCCCCAAATCACACCTTCTTCTGAATGCCTTCATTTACCATCATAACACATCCTTCAGATTTATGGGAAGAATTACGTTCCTTATTTTGAATAAAACCCAAAGTTTTTAAATAATTGAAGTATAATTGACATCCAATGTTATATTAGTTTCAGGTGTACCACAGTGAGTCAATCTTTGTATATGTTGCAAAACGATCACCTCAATAAGTCTAGCTACCATCCATCACCATACAAAGTTACTACAATATTACTGACTATATTCCCTGTGCTATACATTACATTCACATAGCTTACTTATTTTATAACTGAAAGTTTGTACTTCTTGATCCCCTTCACTCATTTCACCCCCCAACTCCCGTTCCCTCTGAAACCACCAATCTATTCTCTGTATCTGTGAGCCTGAGTTTGTTTATTGTGTTTTTTAGATTCCATGTGTAAGTGAAATCATGCAGTATTTGTCTTTCTCTGTCTGACTTATTTTTCTTAGCATAATACCTTCCAGATCCATCCATGCTATCACAAATGACAAGATTCTATTCATTTTATGGCTAAGTAGTATTCTATTTTGTATATATACAAATATATATATATATATATATATATATATATATATATATCACATCTTTATCTATTCATCCATCAATGGATACTTAGGTGTTTCTGTATCTCAGCTATCATAAATGATGTTATACTGAACCTAAGGGTGCATATATCTTTTTGAATTAATGTTTTTGTTTTCTTTGGGTAGATACCCAGAAGTGGAGCTGTTGGATCATATGGCATTTCTATTTTTAATTTTTTGTGGAACCTCCATACTGTTTTCCATGCTGGCTACACAGATTCACATTCCCATCAACAGTGTATGATGGTTTCCTTTTCATCTTCACCAACGGTTGTTATTTCTTGTCTTTTGGTAGTAGCATTCTCACAGATGCGAAGTGATATCTCATAGTGGTATTGACTTGCATTTCTCTGATAATTAGTGATGTTTAGCATGTTTTCATGTGCTTATCGGCCATCTGGATGTCTTCTGTGGCTTTCTATACAGATCCTCTGCCCTTTAAAAAAATTTTTTTTTTCAACGTTTATTTATTTTTGGGACAGAGAGAGACAGAGCATGAACGGGCGAGGGGCAGAGAGAGAGGGAGACACAGAACTGGAAACAGGCTCCAGGCTCTGAGCCATCAGCCCAGAGCCCGACACGGGGCTCGAACTCACGGACCGCGAGATCGTGACCTGGCTGAAGTCGGACGCTTAACCGACTGCGCCACCCAGGCGCCCCTCCTCTGCCCATTTTAAATCAGATTCTTTTTGTTATTGAGCTGTATGAGTTTTTTGTGCATTTTGCACATTAGCTCCTTATCAGATATATGGTTTGCAAATATCTTCTCCCATTCAGTAGGTTGCCTCTTTTTCATTTTGTTGATGGCTTCTGTTGATGGGCAGAAGCTTTTTAGTTTGCAATCTCACTTATTTCTTTTGCTCTCCGTTACCCTTACTTTTGGAGTCAGATCAAAAAAAAAAATCTGTAAGACCCATGTCAAGGAGCCTACCACCTATGTTTTCTTCTAGAAGTCTTCCGGTTTCAGGTCTTATGGTCAAGTTTTAATCCATTTTGAGTTAATTTTTATGTTATGGTGCAAGGTAGTGGTCCAGTTTATTTTTTTGGCCTGTGGCTTTCCAGTGTTCCTGGCACCATTTATAGAAGACCTGTCATTTCCCCATTATAATGGGGGATTCCTCCTTTGTTGTCGGTTAATCGACCATATATGCGTGGATTAAATAAAACCCAGCACTTTGCCGGAAACCTGTCCAAGCCTGGAGTGAGGCAAAAGGAAGAAAAACCAGAGGCGAAATCCTGAGCACTGTTGGAATTAAGTACATGAGTCGTGTCGAGTGGTGGCTACTTTCTTGAGAAGCATTTCTTTGTATACGTAGAACTTGAGGCGAATTTCTCAGAAACACTGACTTTTACCTCACTAAGACGGAGAGTTTGTCCCACTTCCGGTGTGAATAAGCGAACAGTGTTTAGTCTCAATTCCTCTTCAAATTCAGGACTCTTAGGTTTTGATGGAGGCTACTTGGCAAAGAACCCAGTCTACCCATAGAGGCATGCTTCAGTGTGGAGGATAGCACACAATAGTCCGCATTATGATTATGCTACAGCTGAGGACTAGCCACTTGATAGAGGTTCTCTATGTTAATGGTGCTAGAAAGGAAATTCTTTATCTGTGGAGCTGTACTGTAGGGTGGGGATCAGGGGGCACTCACAGTCAGAAATCTCAAGTGCCTCCTTAAATTTTGCACCCTTGGCATCTCACTTACCTCACCCTGATCATTGTCCTCATCTGTTCTCATTCTGAACCAAGTGGAATAAGCATTAAGTGGTCTAGGAAGTCTAGAGTTTCCTCACGCTGAGTTCCCGTAAATAGTCACTCGCCATCTTGACTGTGATACTCTCTGATGAGTCTTGGACAAGCCCTTCCCTGTCAGCATCTTGAAACTCTGGAGGGCTATCTGTGGGAACTTCATTATTTCTTAGAACAACAATAATGCCATTTTGCTTATGGAAAAGACCATTTTCCTTCTATTTACTCCCTTTCCCTCCACAGATTATCTCCCCCTCCTTCCTGAGGCATCATTTATTCCATTTATTGTGTTTGGAACAGCAACAATTAAGAATCTGGTGGGAAGTTTTTATAAACTAGCAATTAGATTTAATAAAGGCTTAATGGTCAAATTCTGTTTAGTTGGACTCCTGAAAAAGTGTAACTAGAATGATCATAAATCCAGCCATCCTTTTATACACTAGGGGAATGCGTTCTCCTGATTTTCCTCTTTTTTAATGCAGAGTTTTATATATGATACTGCATCATGTAAGTCCAAACAATCCAACTCCTTGTAGCTCTGTAACTGTTGCTTGAATTTATCTGAGTTCTGATAAGATACTCTTCACCTGGATGGGCACAATGCTTCATGAATATGATTCATTGATTATATTGTCAGGGGAAAAAAACATCAGAAGCTGATTTTGCCAGGAAAGGTACTAACAGATCGGATTTTTGAGGGCTAATTATAAGAATGGACATGTTTATAATGCGCAAAGACTATTATCACATATTTGAAGTAAGCCTCATGACAATCATACGAAGTAACTCATTGCTATTATTCCCATATTTTAGTTAAGCAAAAGAAAGTTCAAAGGAAGTAGCATGTCTGGAATTACAAAGGAAGAGGTGTGATTATTTTTCCACCTTAATTTATAAAAATAAAGGGGACTGAGTGATGATATGGAGAGGTCAATGCCATTGAAAGAAGATTCTTATTCCTTACATTTCCTGAGAGGAGGGAGCTCACACCACATCATGCAGGACCACATGGGAAGCATTGGAGTCAGTCAGGAGGCAGATGAAAAGGGGGAAATATGAGTAGTATAGGTTTAAGTTCATTGGGTTTCCAGCCAGGAAGGCAAGGCAGGGCAGGGTAGATGTCTTAGGACTCACTCATTTGAACGAGTCCAGTAGGCTTTGGGGCTTAGGAGCTGTCCCCGGTTGTTCGGGTTGCTTTAGGACGGAGGAAATTGACATGGTGTGTGTGAATTAGATAAAGGAGGGGCTGGGGGGTATGAACTTGGGACTGGTTGGGGGGTTTGTAATGCCATTTTTGTGTACCTGTGACATTTGGACTGTAGGGGAGATATAGACAACTCGTTAGTTTGGATCTGTGATTAATGGGTGTCAAAGACAAATACAGCCTAAGAAAATACAGTTAGAACCAGGTGGCATTAAGGCAGGAGCCTTACTCCAAATGCAAGACTCTTTCTACGAAAACCACTTGAAGTTTTCTTCAAATTCTCCTTCTTGTGACCTCTATACCCCCCAACTCTTCTCCAAGCCTCCTAAGTTTGCAACTTAGCACTACCAGCTGCTTGGTTGCTTTAGTTAGTAAGCTAAGCCATCTGCTAAGTCCTTCAGTTCTAGTCCCAAGTATCTCTTCAGTGTGTCCTTCTCACTACCTTTGCCATGGGTCAGACTCCCTCGGCTTTGCTCTCTCCTCATCCATTTTTTCCTCTGCACCCATGCCCACTCCAGCTTCACCCGGTTTCCAGAATGAGCTTTGGTAAATGCCAGGTGTGGTGACATCACATCCTTGTTGACCTACCACATGTCTCCCTATCTCCTTCAAATTTAGAGGGTCTTTCATGATTTGACTCTTGCCTATCTGCTAGCCGTCTGTCTTACAAAAGTATGATATTGTTGTGCCCATCTATTTACCCAAGCCACAATCATAAGGTTGGTACACAGTAGAAGCTAATTAAATGTTTGGAGGATGAAGAGATAGAGATAGCAAATGAGATCAAGAGAGAGCCAGAGGTGGGGAGAGAGATTCTTCACTGAATTGGTTCTCTTAAAAGAATTGAGTTTCACTGGTGTGTAGGAAACAGTGCTAGCTTTATTTTGATTACTGTTAACTATTTCTTGCAAGGTCTACAAGATTCTTGTGCTTGAGACAAGGATTCTAGTGCATTCAAGGTCAAGAGTTGGGAGCTGGAAGGGGTCTGGAACAGAGGCACAGAGCTGCAGATTGTTTCAAGTTCCACAAGGGGATGCTAGAGAGCAATAGAAGTTCTAAAGAAACCTAAATTTCCCCTTCTGTCCACATCCTCATTTACTTAGTTTCATAGAAGTGAGGTGTTTTCTTCCATTCGGGATTATATTTATTTAGCGGATATGGCTCTGCCTGGGTTATTCATATTTGTCTGCTTGTGATACCAGAGTCCTTTTTTTTTTTTTAAAGTTTATTTATTTTGAGAGGGCAGGGGGAGGGGCAGAGAGAAGGAGGGGGAGTGGGGGAGAAGAGAGAGGGAGAGAGAATCCCAAGCAGGAGAGCGCAGAGCCCGATGTGGGGTTCAAACCCATGAACCACGAGGTCATGACCTGATCTAAAGTCAGATGCTTAACCTGCTGAGCAACCCAGGTGCCCCAGTACCAGTGTTCTTTAATCCAATCCGTCCAAGTGCTTCATCTGTCTTCTTTGCTGTTTGGAGGGACTGCTAAGATGTTTTCCTATTCCTCAACTTCTTTTTAAAAATACTTATTTTAGGGGCGCCTGGGTGGCGCAGTCGGTTGAGCGTCCGACTTCAGCCAGGTCACGATCTCGCGGTCCGTGAGTTCGAGCCCCGCGTCGGGCTCTGGGCTGATGGCTCGGAGCCTGGAGCCTGTTTCCGATTCTGTGTCTCCCTCTCTCTCTGCCCCTCCCCCGTTCATGCTCTGTCTCTCTCTGTCCCAAAAATAAATAAACATTGAAAAAAAAATTTTTTTTAAATACTTATTTTAGCTTTTAAAAGTTCTAAAAAATTTTATTTATTTTGGGAGAGAAAGAGTGTGCAACGGAGGGGCAGAGAGTGAGGGAGAGAGAGAATCCCAAGCAGGTTCTGCTCTGTCAGCGCGGAGCCTGATGTGGGGCTCGATCTCACAGGCCACGAGACCATGACTTGAGCCAAAATCAAGTGTCTGATGCTTAACCGACTGAGCCTTCCAGGTGCCCTCCTATTTCTCAACTTCTTAAATGCCATCTAAATAAATGTGGTTTTCAGAGGAAAGGAATAAGGTGGGCCCATGTATCCACAGGGAACCAGCTAATACATCAAACATCTTTGTCTCCATTTCTAAAGGAAGCCTCTTATGGGTGAACAAATGGCCAAGAGTGCCACTGCTTCCTGGCTGACCTGGCTTCACCCCAGGGCAGTCTTTAGGAATTAAATTCAAGCTGGATTTCAGCTCTCATTCCTTTGCTCAGGCAACCTGGAGATAGGATTCTAGAAGAATTAACGAACCAAAGGGAACTGAGAATAGCGTGAGGTGTAAACATATATTAAAAAAAATTCTTGGGGCGCCTGGGTGGCTCAGTCGGTTGGGCATCCGACTTCGGATCAGGTCACGATCTCAGGGTCCGTGAGTTCGAACCCCGCGTCGGGTTCTGTGCTGACAGCTCAGAGCCTGGAGCCTGTTTCAGATTCTGTGTCTCCCTCTCTCATGACCCTCCCCCGTTCATGTTCTCTCTCTGTCTCAAAAATAAATAAACGTTAAAAAAAAACTAAAAAAAAAAAATTCTTTTCCAGAAATTTCGTGAGGGTGCTTTCTTTGTACAGAATGGATGTGCATCCCAAGCAGCGGAGATGTCACACTATCTAAATTGTGTGAAATATTCTAAACTTTGCAATTATTCAGTTATGGTTGTTAGATCTTACTCACAATGAGCACTCTTTTTGTATTTCGTTTCTGTACACGGAATTAACATTCCTGTGTGATTCAAAGATGTTCGATTGCTAATAGACTCCCAAGGGGAGGAATTTGCCATGATCTACTTTAGCTTTTGCACTGCCAGTTCAAGACATTGTGAGAAATGTGTAAAATTTCCCTGATGATACACGAAAGAGCATTTTGTGCCTTTATGCAGCAGCCTAACCTGCTTTATTCTTTCCTGTGCATTCCTACATGATCTTGAATTCACTGTCTTGTCTGATTATCACATGGATGATGTATCGGTTAGATTATGTTTGACTTCATATGCCACAAAATCCGCACACATGTCAGTAACTTACACAACATAGAGGCTCATTTTTTATTTCACATCCAAGAAGTCCGGAAATCACCTAGGCTGGAATGGTAGCTCCACAGTCATCAGAGACCCAGAAACTATTTTTCTGTCCATCCCTCCACCCTTCGTTCAAGACTGCCTCCTGGTCTAAGATGGCCTCTGGAGCCCCAGCCATCAGGTCCAAGTTCCGGGGAGAAAACGGAGGAAGGTAGAAGAGCGAAAGGACACATACCTCTTTGTTGAGTCTCCCCCTTAGGAGGGCTTTGTTAGCAGTCTCAGCCACTTTCACCTGTATCCCGCTAGCCATCCCTACCACAACGGATGCTGTTTTCTAGGTGGGAAATACAGTTTTCTAGGTGGACACACTGAGTCTTTTGACAGAACTGGAGTCTGTTACTGAGGCAGAAGAGAGTATGGATGTGGGGTAGGAAACTAACTGCCTTGACTACATATGAGAATTCAATTCTCTGATACCCAGAAAAATACAGAGATTAAAAGCAAAATGCAAGAGGAATTCTGATGCAGAGAGTTGCTGCGCTGTCTTAACACAGTCGCCGAATGCCCATATATTCAATGGCTGTTAGGTGGAGTCACTTGGCCTTTCTTATCTTGAACTCACCTGGCTTCATTTACCATCAATACGTTCTCTATTTCCATTGAGAACTCTCTCTGAGTTCCAAACTCACATAGCCAATTACTGACTTGATAGCTGTTCATGGAGGACACGTAGGATCCTCAAATTTGGGAGGTCCCCAAATAAGCCCAGAGACCTGTTCCTCTCCTACAGTCCATGCACCAGCTGCTCAAGTCCCAGATCTGGCAGTCATCTCTGGCATCTTCTCATACCTCCTTACACTCTCCAAGTTCTGCTTCCTAAGTCACTCCCAAATCTTCCCCCTACTCACCTCCATGACCACCACCAAGGGCAAGCCCACATCACTTTTCACCTGGACGGCCACGGCAGCCTCTTAGCTAGTCTAGCCCTGTCAACTCTTCCCCGCCTCCGATCCATGCTCCCACAGCAGCCAGAGAAATGATTATTTTTTAAACAACGCAAACTCCATTATGTCATTCCATAGCTTCCTACCAATCAATGGCTTCTTACTGCTCTTAGGGAAAAGTCCAGCTCAATGACAAGTACTGAAAGCCCCTGAGTGATCCGGCCCCTGCCCACATCATGTTGTGTCACTCTCCCTTTTGCTCTGGTTTCCATGATGGTCTTGCTAATGAGCTAAGTTCTTCCCCATCTCAGACCTTGCCATGCTCAGTTCTTGCTGCCTGGAATGCTCTCCCTTGGACCCCTACATCCCTACATCTTTGTTTAGTGACTCTCCATACAGTCTTTGAGGTATCAGATCCACGCATGCCCAAGCCATGCTGGATTCCGGTCAGCTCCCACAGCACACTGTACTTGTCCTTTGAATTGATCAGTTTTTCTAGTTACTTGCTCAGTTGTAAGTTCCTTGAGGGCGAATCTTGTCGCCTTCTGTATTCCTGGTGCCCTCGCTCTTAGCGCCCGTTCATTCGATGACACAATCCTTCACTCATTTACTCATTACCTCAAAAACACTTGTTGATCCCTGTCCTCATTAATGGTGCAGTGGTGGAGAAAGACTTCGTGAAGTAAGTACTCAAATAGTCACCTCATAAGAGTTCTGATTAAGACTATAAGTAAAAAGATAGGGCATTATGAATGTACGCCAAAGAGGGATCTGATCTTGTGTCAGAAGGACAGGGAGAATGGGAAGTTGATTTTCTATCAAGGACGTAAGTAGGCATGTTTTTGCGATCTCCACTCTAACCGTCCTCTGCATCCGCACCCCAGCCTTAAACCTGACCCACAAATATAAACCCAGTGTGAAACGAGTTCACTTGAAACATCTTTTAAGCCATTGGTTACCATAGTGCTATCTTCTTGGAGTTTCTGATTTCAAAGAAAAACAAATCTAGGAATGGGCTGCCGATCCCTCTGCGTCTCCATTCACCATTTTTTCCTGCTCATTTTCCTACCTTCAGACTCTCTCTGCCGCCTTAGACTGGTTCTGCTCTCTTGGAACCTACATAGAACAAGGCTCCATGTACCAAGCTCAACATGCCCCCTATTTACCATCCCCTAGGGTCCTGCATTGGGCACCATGGATAAGTCAGGTTGTGGTCCTTATAATCTTGCAGGCTGCGATGGCCCCGGGATAGTGAACAAGAAATGCTTAGAAATGGCAAAGGAGCTGGAAGGGGATCCCGGGTCCTATTTTTTTTTAATAAAACAATTTTTTTAATGTTTATTTGTTTTTGAGAGAGAGACAGAGTGTGAGCAGGGGAGGGGAAGAGAGTGAGGGAGACACAGAATCCGAAGCAGGCTCCAGGCTCTGAGCTGTCAGCATAGAACCCGATGTGGGGCTTGAGTCCATAGCCTGTGAGATCATGACCTGGGCTGAAGTCAGACACTTAACCCACTGAACCATCCAGGTACCCCAATCCATTTTATATCAATAAAAATAGCAGTTTCAAAAATGCTTTTATTCAAGTTTATATAACATTGAAGGAATATACACATAATGAAAGAATAAAGACACCAAGGAGAGCTGGGAGGCAGCGTTGATGGAGATTGTGGGGTCGTCAGCCACCAACTAAGTCTCCTCCCCTGGCCATCCTTTGGCATCAGCCATTGCTTACAACCTACTGACATCCTCAAGATGTGTTGAGCTTTTGCTGACAGGCAAGAGTTAGCCCTTGAACAACCGCAAAGTTCCCGGCTGGCATTAGGAGGTCAGACACTCCATTTGTGTACTTAATTCTTTGGAGCCTCAGCTTTATTGTGAGCAAACCTCCACCTCCCTTACCCACACGGTAAGGATTTTATGTAAAATCTGTGGGCAGGGAGCTGGTGGGGATCCCCTCCAGACCATCAGACTCAGACCCAGGCTTCTGAGTAGGTACATAATCCCTAGCAAGGAAGACCTTTGGAGAGTTCATTACTTCCTGTCCAAAGCAGCAAGTTGGCCACAAGGGGGAAGCATCATACAGAGATAGTGTCCTGGCTGGACCTGCTCTTTGTTCTGGCTTTGCTATTGTCATCCACAAAAGGCAGGCAGGTGAGGCCCACCGCCTGTGGCTGTTGCTCAGCTGTGACCCTGTCCTTCTGTGGTCTTGAACCCAGCCGCGCGGCCAATAGACGCTCAATGAATAGTAATTGACATGGATGAATATTCAGGACTTAACTCATTAATGAGAGTAAGCAAGTCACCGAAACAGGTAAGTAGAGATGGCAAATTCTTAGATTCCGAAGATGGGTCATATACTGAAAACTGGGAACCAGAAAATCTGGTCCCAGTGCTGGCTTGCAAGGCACTCAGTGTCCTGTGCTTTTCGGCAAGTCTCTCCTGGCCGTATCCCTCATATGCTCCCCACGGCCTCTTTCGGTCCATGTTACAGTGCGGACGTGAGGATGAAGCGAGGGAACGTGGGGGAAAATGCTTAGGAAAATGGTAAAGCCGGATTAGAAGTTTACCGGCACTACAGTTTAGACAAGCAAAGAAAATGCAGCTTGCTATTTCTCTACAGTGATGTGATCTTTCTGAAGTGGGGAGTGTGTGTGTGTGTGTGTGTGTGTGTGTCTCAATTTAGTGCAACTTGGTTTAAAATCTTAGCTCAAGGTAATCATTTAAACTATCAGCTCTTCAGGCTAAGGTACTGTCTTCATTCACCAGGACTTCCCCAATTTTAAACTCAAAGTCCTGTGCCTGAATAGCCCCATCAGTCTGTTTGGGATCATCGCTCAGTCTTTCCAATGTCCCTTGCTCTTTTCTCTTCTGCAAGAAGGCACTGGTTTAAAGGGGAAAGGTGTAGTTCACCTGACTTGCACCAGTAAAGAGGAGCCCAGGTCTTTGGATCCCTGTAAAATTCTCTGGATCCTGTCCACCTACCTGTCTTGGGGGTAGCTTTGGAGGAAGGGCAAGGAGGACTGGGCGGATTTGGACTGCTTGGCTCTTGCTCTGGGCCCACGGCTGGAGTATGGCTCTTGCTTGAGGCTTTTGATCTCAGCGTCTTCACCTACTTCCTCCCCCTAACTGTGCCTTCAGGGCAGGTCACCAGCCCTCAGTGGCCTTGAAGACTGTCTCTCTGGGCGTGGGCACTTCTGAGCCATCCGCTCATCATGGGCTCATTTGATTATTCCCTCTGCCACAGTGTCCATCACTGCTCTTGTCATAGTAGGACAGATAGCCCCATCAGCTGTGGGCTCTTCCCAAAGGCTTGAAACCTTCTCCCAGGATTCAAGGGAAAGTGTGCACTAGCCCTGATGTTTTCCATCTGATTCATATCTGGGTGTTTGTGACTGCCTGTGGTGGGCAGAATTCTAAGATGTCCCCAGAGTCCCGGCCCTTGTTGTGCTCACACCCTTTCCCAGTATTCAGTAGAACACTAGCCTAGGTGCTGCTGTGAAAGGATTTTGCAGACCAGTTGATCGTAAGAGAGAGAGATTACCTTTCTCTCGAGCCGGACCCAATCACACGACCTCTTTAATGAGGTCTGGAGGTCAGAGACAGGGTCAGAGGCATTGGAAGTGTGAGACAGCCTATGGAGAGGGACACACAGAAAGGCACTGAGGGCCATCCCTGGGTGACAGATAGCAAGACAGGGGACCCCGTCCTATACTTGCAAGAATAGGAATTCTGATAACAACTAGAATTGGCTTGGAAGCAGATCTTTCTCTAGTTAATCCCCCGGATAACCATGCAAATACCTTGAGATCTGTCTTGAGAGACCCCGTGTTGAGCTAAGACATGCTGGACTTCTGACCCACGGAAAATGGAAGGGAACAAATTTGTGGGGTTTTAAGCCACTAAATTTGTGCTAATCTGTTACACCGCATGGAGAACAAAGAAACAAAGACAATGTCCCTCTTTAGGGTGAGGGCCCCAAGAGAGGGAGAGGAAGCATGTTTATATCTTCCCCCCTTCTCAACCTTTTTCTCCCTTCTCCTTCCTACAAGTCTTCTGATTCGAAGGGTCAGGCTTTTCTTCCTCCACAGTAGCCAGCCCCGTAGCCTCACTGTCCTGCGGAAAGGATCACATTCTCTATGGTCCTGAGGAAGCCTCTGATCTCAAATCCCCACACAGGAAATGACTCTCGCTCCGGATGCTTGAGAACAACTAGAACCGAAGACAGCCAAGGATGAACCTGGTGGTCATCCTGAATAGTGAGCAAAACAATTTATAATCACTATTTTCTGAATAGGTCTTCCAACCTGCTCAAAGCGGCTGGTTCTTTCTTTTCTCTTCCAAGGTAACCAGTTTCACAAATATCGTCTCCACTCCCTGATACAGTCAGTGCTGTCAGGCCTGAACTACCAGACAGATTTAGTATTGGCAAATCACCAATATTTTTGAAACGCGGGCGCATTGGTAGGGAGCACTCAGCAAAGTGTTAGAGTCTGTTAGAAGTCATGGAACCAAAGTAGTGCTTTATACTGGCGAGTCAGTTTTATTTAGAGATTGGGAGAATCAGCTAAGTACTTTGGATAGGTAATTTAAAACTGATTTGTAATATTTAAAAGAAACAGTCATTGGTTTTGGAGGACAACGGAGCATGCACATGAATCTGCAAGATGAACACAAGTTTTCAAGATTTCAAACAATTCATAGGCTTGTTTTAGGCCGTGATGCAGACCTCAGGAGCCATGCGGCCATCCTCTTCCCCTACTGACAACCCATTGGAAGAGGAATTTAGAAGACCATTGCCCAACCATACGGAGAAAATGGAGAGGGAGGGAGAGAGTAGAGGAGGTGCCCCTCAGGAGCTTATGGGAAGAATGAAAGATTGGGGGTCGTGTGACCCACCACCACGGGAGGATCACTGAGCACCCAGGGCTGTTTGGGTTCAAGTCATAGAATCATAGAATGTTTGAGTAGAAAGCTTTAGTGTATCAGTTAGTTTCTAGATATATAAATGGCACTATCCTTTTCTTGTGTGTGTGGGAGGAGACATTATTTCCAAGTATTCAGCCAGAGGCACATCTCCAGAGAGGACCAGGATTTTTATAGTTGGAATACAAGAAGAAATAAAGCGTTGAAGTTGAAGTACTTGCAGCCCAAATAGACTCTTGATGCCTATTTCAGCAATAGTAGCTGGGAAAGCCATAGACTGATTGCCAGAGCCAGGCACTTGAGAGAAAAAAGAGTCTATTTCTCCAAATTCCAAAAGCTTTTCTTTCAATATTGAGGACCAGAGCTTGGAAGACCAAACGTAAATTTTTCCCTTTATAAACTAAAGAGAGAAGAGTGTAGCATATGACAAATTCAGTTTCTGACTACACAGAAAGGACATTTCAAACTTTTGAACTGGAAGGAGGAATTGGGGCAAGAGAAGAGAGCCAGACAAAGGACCTTGGGGTAAGGTGGGCCGTGAACACTCCGTAGGTAGGTTTGGGGATGAGAGGACGGAGAAAAGTTCTACCCCGTATCCTGTGGGAAGGGAGCTCATTGAACATCCTGTGCCCATTCAACGATAGGATTACATCTTCAAATTCTGCAAGATATTCCATGAAATTCCATGAAATTCTATGGTTCTAAATCTTCCTATGCAGATTGGGTGGATATTTTAAACATCCAGATTATCATCTTTGCTGGAATGTTCTGAGTTTCTTCTGATTAAGAAATGCTTGTCATATTGGGATAATCAGAACTACAGGGAGGTTATGAGGTTAGGATCAGAATGCTTCTGCTCACAACTCCCTTTTCTATCATGAACTGTGGTGTGGTTTTTCGGCTTCAGAAGATAACTTCCCCTGACCTCTGTGAGAACTCTGAGCCCCATGAGCCTTTGTATTTCCTTCTATGCACTTAGAGCATAGTTACAGGAAGTAAAACAGTGACCCGTGGAAAGAAAATCCTGATGAGAAGACCCACAGGAACTCTTGATCACTTCTCACCTTCATTTTTAAAAGATGTTTTTTTTAAATGTTTATTTCTTTATTTTCAGAGAGAGAGAGAGAGAGAGAGAGAGAGAGAGAGAGGAAGGGAGAGAATCTCAAGCAGGCTCTGCCCTGTCAGCGCAGAGCCTGACTCAGGGCTTGGGGCTCCAACCCATGAACCACGGTATCATGACCTGAGCTGAGATCGAGGGTAGGGTGCTTAACCAACTGAGCCACTCAGGATCTCCTAAAAAGAGCTTCATTGAGATACAGTTTACACACCATACAATCCAACCACTTAGAGTTCACAATTTGGTGGTTGTTAGTATATTTACAGGTAAGCACAGTGATTACCACAGTCAGTTTTAGAACATTTGTGTCACCCTAAAAAGAAGCTCCGTATACTTCAGCTTTCATCCCCCTTCCCCACCAGAACCTTCCTCCCTTAGCCCTGGCAAGTACTAATCTGCTGTCACTATAGATTTCCCTGTTCTGGACATGTCATATGTATGGAATCATATAACATGTGGTCTTTTGTGACCGCCTTTTTCACTCCTCACAACCCTTCGAGGTTCATCCATGTTGTAGCATGTATCAGAATTTCATTTCGTCTTACGATCAAATAATATTCCATTCTATGGATATGCTATGTCTTGTGTATCCATTTATCAAATGATGGACATTTGGATTGTTTCCACCTACACTTCATGTCGTGGGTCCTGTAGTGTTTGGGGTTCTACTACTAGGCACCTAACAATGAGACCTACTTCCCTTTCCTGAAAACATAGGTAGACTAAGAAAACCTGGTGTATCTGGGATTCAGACAAATCAAGTTCTGTATGTGTTAAAGTGATGTCAAACAGAGAGGCCAGGGGCTTAGGACCTTGTAGTGGAGTGTCAAGATGGCATCCAGGACAGAGCCTCAGAGAGGACCAGACCCTCACGTTCCTTCAGAGACGATCAGGCTCAGGAGACCTGACTCACATTTACCCAACTTATTAGAACTCCTACCCCAAACTGCCTGATGAGCCAAGGATCCAGTTTAGGAATTTACAGTGTCTCCAAACAGACCTGGAGTCCGGAGTTGGCTGGTGTATACATAACGTCTCTGTAGGAAGGTCTGCATGAGAAGTCAAATTACTATCAGAAGTTTGCCTTGTAAGCACCACTGTGGGCATAGGAAACTGGACAACTTTAAGGAATTGACAGTTAAGCCATAATAGCTGGGCACACTTTGATATGTGGGCGAATAAACACTCTTCTGGTCAAGATATCCCATTTCTCGGTAGTGTTGGATAAACACTGATCAACTCTTGCTATTTTCACGGTCTCCTTCTCATTACGAGTTGACCACCGGCTCTTTATGTACACTGAGGTTTTGTAATTACTTAGCATAGCAATATCCCAGCTTTATTTTATTGTTCACCCCTATGACTAAAACTTTTTGGCCACTAAAACCACATTTATTTACTTACTTATTTACTTACTTGCTTATTATATACCCATACTGCCATCAATTTGTATGTTAAAATGAAGATCATTGGGGCACCTGGGTGACTCAGTTGGTTAAGCAGATGACTTCAGCTCAGGTCATGATCTTGGAGTTCATGAGTTCAAGCCCTGCACTGACAGTGCGAAGCCTGCTTGGGATTCTCTCTCTCCCTCTCACGCTCAGCACCCACGACAGCGGGATCCCCCACTTGAGCTCTCTCTCTCTCTCTCTCAAAAATACATAAATGAACTTAATAAAATGAAGATTTATTTATTTCTATGAATTAAGTTGAATCTAATTTGAAGTGTTCAATTTTTTCTCTACCCCAAATGGTCTTATCCTCCCCATCAAAAGAACACTGTTTTTGTTTTTGTACTAAATCCAACACAGATCTAAAGTTATACTCTAATAATCTGCTCTGTTAGTTGTGTTTACTCTCGACTGCACCATCTTACAAACCTATCTTTTTTTTTTTTTGACAATACAGTGATACCTTTATTTATTTCTTTTTTTTAATATATGAAATTTATTGTCAAACTGGTTTCCATACAACACCCAGTGCTCATCCCGAAAGATGCCCTCCCCCTCTCCGACCCCCCATCAACCCTCAGTTTGTTCTCAGTTTTTAAGAGTCTCTTATGCTTTGGCTCTCTCCCACTTTAACCTCTTTTTTTTTTTTTTTTTTCCTTCCTCTCCTCCATGGAGAAACCTATCTTTTAAAGTAGATTATTTAGATGAGATCAGAAAGGCTACTTCAGGTGTTTTTTTAAAATTAATTCTATTACTTTTCATTTCAGTTAAGGTGTCTTTTTCTGTTTATTTCCCAAGATTCCAGGGGGCAACCTACTGCAGCCTTCTCACATGGACTAAAACCTTGCAGGGGAGCTAATGTTCTGCACTTTGGCTTCTCAGGCAAGAGGAATGGTGAGAGACGAGTGTCTGAGGGTGTCATTCCTAGCAGGAACGAGAGTAAATGGCACCAAGAAGGGAAATTAGGGTGAGCAGAACTTGGGAATTGGCAAAAATCTTTGAGAACTAAAGCTTGTCAGTGGTTAGCCTCCTGGAAGCAGGCCCTGTACTCTGTCTAATTATGCTCCCTGATGTATACATTGGATTGTGGAGATGCTCCAAGAAATACAAGTGACGTCTGATACCCAGAGCAGAGAACATGACTGTTCCAGAAAATTCTTTGGTCGCAATTGGAAGACACCAGTGAATTAGGATTTGAGTACCCTAGAGAGAATATAAAATAAAAAATAAAATAAAAGATGGGTTGGGTTCCAGATAAAAAGGAGAAAACTCCATTCTTGGACTATGTCGGTGGTTCTTAACGTTGGTTGCCAACTGCAGTCACCTGAGGGTCTGTTAAAATTCCTGAGGCCTGAGTCTCATCCCTAGAGATTCTGATTTCATTTGTTTGGGATGACGCTTGGCCACTGGGGCTTTTTTTTAAAAAACTTGTGATGTGCACCCAAGGTTGGGAACCATTGGGTTAGAGGGTGGAAGAATGGAGTGACCTTGGAAGTCACAGGAGGAAACTTGGAGGGAAGAGGAAGGGCCTGGAACAGCCTAAGTAATTAGAGAAGTTCCTACCGCAGGGCCTTCTGCGACCCCATCCTCCAGGCTGCCATAAACACTGTGAAGAGAAGAGCGAGAAAGAGGAGGAAATAGGGAAAGGCTGGGATTTCAGGACGGTGACGTGGAACTGGGTCACGGAACCTTCTGTTTGGGGGCTGCTGTTGATCTCGGTTACAACAATAGCTGTGACGCAGCAACTCCCCGGTGAGGCCGGTACAGGAAGCAGAGAACATGTAAATGGCGTCTCTTGTGGGATTTTTTTCCTTCTCGCTCCCTTCTGGGCCTCTCGGCACAGGGTATGCTGTGCCTAACATCTTTTTTCCCTTGCATTCTGCATTTTCCAGGCATGGGAAGGAAGGCAAAGAGAAGGCTTCCTCTGACCGGGAAGTATCTGGCAGAATCTGGTATAATCTGGCCTATGGTCTGCGGAGTGGGTACTCTGGAGCTGCATTTTCCCCAGTGCGTTCCTTAGACACTGGCTCCTCCGGTGTCCTTCCCCGGGGCCACATAAGCTCGGGAAAGGCAGCGAGCCTCAGCGCCCTCACTGACATTCGCAGTGCGCGGTAGTCATGCTCTGAGACCTCCCGCAGAAGGAAACCTGTTTTGTTTTGTTTTGTTTTGTTTTGTTAACCCTCCTGTCCCTAACTCATCTGGCCGTGGAATTGTGTTTTTTTGTTTTTGTTTTTTTTTTTTCTCCTTAGCACATTAACATCTTGCCTCTTTCTCATGACACACTTTTGGGAAACTGCCCCAGGAACCACAATCAGGGGCTCCATTCACAAGGGACAAAGAAGGCAGCTGCATCCTGCACTCGCGAAACGGGGCAAGAACCCCAGTTGGGCCCTGGCCTCTCACTGTAACTGTGCCCTTCTTCCACCCCTTCTGCGGCTTCCTCCCGGTTGCCATGGCTACGCCCCTGGAGAGTCAGGACCAGGCCTTCTCTTTCGTCCCCACCACCCCTCCTACCCACCCCTTTTGTGTTTCCAAGGGCGCTGAACACGGAGTAGGTGATGTTTTGAAACACTGATTGATTGAGAGTTTGGGATTTCATCTGGGCCATCTGCAGGTGAGCTGGGAAGGAGAAGAAGGCAGTGCCGAGGATTTGCTTCTATAGATCCGGTAGAAGTGCGGGGCTAGAGGGTGGGAGAGGGCAGGTCTGGGAGCTCACACAACCTCTGCGTTGCCTTAAAAAAAAAACAACAAAGGGGCACCTGGGTGGCGCAGTCGGTTAAGTGTCCGACTTCAGCCAGGTCACGATCTCGCCGTCCGGGAGTTCGAGCCCCGCGTCGGGCTCTGGGCTGATGGCTCAGAGCCTGGAGCCTGTTTCCGATTTTGTGTCTCCCTCTCGCTCTGCCCCTCCCCCGTTCATGCTCTGTCTCTCTCTGTCCCAAAAATAAATAAGCGTTGAAAAAAAAAATTAAAAAAAAATTAAAAAAACAAAAAAAACACGCTATGATCACAAATATTTCACCAATTAGGAGTGGCAAAGGGCACAATGGAAAAAGAAAACATTTTGGTTTCTTGGTATGTTTGGTTCAGGGGTGAATTTTTCTTTCAGTAATATTTCTGGTCATGTTTCTTGCTAGGATGTTGTTTTTGTAATAAGTAATTTTCTTTTAAGTTTGAGAAGAAAAGAATGTCCTACTTTCTCCTCTGTCTTTCACTGGCGATCATGTGTTCAAAGCCCCAAACCAGACACATGGCCTGATGCACAGCCTGACAGGGTATTTGAAATAGGGGCTCTGATGAGACAGAGTGGTTGAAATGAAGGTGCCCGTTTGAGAAAATTTGGTCTCCTGGCTGCTGACATTAAGTAGGGTCATTTCTAAATTATAGAGACAGTGAAGCCCATTTTGGTATCCATTGATGAAAACTGGGTGTCCATGTATTTTCTAAATTGATATCCACATTAAAAAGAATCTATTTATTGCTACAATGTCAAGAGCGGCCTTCTCAGAGGAGTGGGGGGAATAGAAATTCTATTCAGTGCCTAAGTGCATGAAAGACCTGGTTATTTCTAGTCTGCTCTCTACCCAAGGCCAGGCTTGGGTGTTTTATGAATGAAAGGTCTGTGGACATCTGTTTCATGCAAACCAAGTGCCTGGGAAAACCTCACACTACTGGTTCTGTCTCCCAGACGGCTGAGAAGGCTTCCCAGGGTCTGAAAGTATCAATTCTTAAGGCGTGAGCACCAGCGGAGGATTATAATTTAAATCAGCTGGTTCTTAATTTCTTAAGTGTGGAAAAAAAGTGGGTGATGAGGAGTATGGGCGCGCGTGTGTGTGTGTGTGAGATGGGTTAACATTTGTGGAGTATCTGCTATGTGCTGAGAATGTTATATATCTATAGTATACATAAACTGATATCTATCTCTCTATAGATTTGTATCTGAAAGACATGTATACTTATATAACTAGTATTTATATATCTGGTATATGTATAATGGCTATATACATATAAATTGATAAAACTGTGTATCACTTTCAGATATATATCTGAACATACGTCAGTATATATCCATATATCTGACTATATATCAAAATGTATCGATATATGTCTATATATCTATATCTGTCTATATACATCACTTTATTTTATTTTTACAGCTTTGTTTGATACTAATAAGGAGAAAAGGAGCTAGAGGTCAAAATTGGGCAGATAAATAGGCTTGCCCAGGGTCACACAGTGGAGCCTTATTCTCAGCTCAGGTCTGTCTGACTCCAAAGTATTCTTTCTGCTGCACATTTTTTTTTTTTTTTACCATATCAAACTTTATAATCACCAGAAATGTATTCATTAAGACAGAGATGAGGTGGCAAACACGAGCCAACAATTATGCAGTGATCTCAGTCCCCATCTGAAACTCTCCTTTTAAAATCCCACTTTCCTGGGGCACCTGGGTGGCTCAGTTGGTCAAGCATCTGACTCTTGATTTGGCCTCAGGTCATGATCTCACGGCTCGTGAGATCGAGCCCCACATCGGGCTCTGCACTGTCAGGGCAGAGCCTGCTTGGGATTCTCCGTCTGCCTCTCCCCTGCTCTCTCTTTCTCTGTCTCTCTCAAAACAAATAAATAAACATTATTTTTAAAAAATCCCACTTCCCTGACATGACTGTCTATTCTTCTGCTGACTTTTTCAGGCCTTGTTCCCTGTTCTTTGACCCTAGCTGTGCCCTCCAGTCCATCAACCTCTCTCTTGTCCCACTGGATTTCTTGCCTTTCCTTAGTGCATCTTTATAGTTCTTCCCTTGCCCACTGAATATGGCCGACCCCGTGTGCTGCCCACTGTCCTTCCTGTCTTCTCGTTCTGGAAGAACCCAGTCCCAACACCTGCCTTCTCTGTGCCTGCCTCCCAGCTGATAGGGGATTTGGGGAAAAATCTCAAAGATTGGTATTATTTCAATAATGTTCAACAATCTCGACACTGCCCAGTAATCTTATTGTGTCTTTCTAATTAGCTGGCTGCCCCCCGCTCTGCAAACACCTGACTTCCCCTTCCTCCGGCCCCCTCACTCTGAGCCAGTGACTTCGCTTTCACACTTCTCGGAGAGAGTAGGTACCACCAAGAGGAATGCACCCCCCTTCCCTCTGCCGAATCTGCACACCTCCCGGTGTTTGCACTTCACTCCCTTTCCTTGGCAAGGTTGGCATCCGCTGCTGTGAAGCCAGCCAGGGCCAAGGACGGGGGCCTCCGTTCTGCTCCATGGGGGCCTCTCCGTGTGCCCGGCTTCCCAGGGCAGCTCCCAAAAGAGGACACTAATCGGAAGCTGCATCGCCTTTGAGGCCCTACCTCAGAAGTCACGGGGCATCTTTTCCAAAGTGCTCTATTGCTTAAGGCATTCACAGAGACCTGCCCCGGGGGCAAAGGGACGAGACGAGGAGATGCACACTCGGCCACTTGACAGAGGAGTAGCAGGCTCTGGAAGAGCATGTGGGACGGACGCGTGGTCCTGAGACTTTGAGGGAAATACAATCTGTTGCAATTGATCCTTTTCCTTTTTTTTCTTTTAGAAAGAGAGAGCGAGAGAGCAAAAGCATGGGTGCATGTGTGCACCTGAGCAGGGGAGAGAGGCAGAGAGAGAGAGAGAGAGAGAGAGAGGAGAGAGAGGAGAGAATCCCAAGCAGTCTCCACGCTCAGCACCCACGACGCTGGGATCATGACCTGAGCCGAAATCAATAGTTGGACGCTCATCTTACGGAGCCACCCAGGTGTCCCTGCTCTTTTTCTTATAGTTCTCGTTTAGAGTCTGGGTTCCATGTCACCCATCTGTCTAGATTAGTTGCCCCAGACAAGTCAAGGCATCCCCTTCCCGCCTTTGCGGTTCTTATAAAAATTTTGCATTACACAATTATTTCTGTGGCAGTTTTGTTTACCATCTGTTATTCAGTGTCTTGTCGCTAGTGTAGACTGGGTGCTTCTCAAGGACAGGACTATGTTTTTTCTACTCACCCCTGATCTTCAGCGCCTCCCAGTACCTGGCATGCAACAAGCCCCAAATAAACACCCACCCATGAATAATCTGATGAGGGGTGAATAAAATCTGCCGCCCCCACCCCCTAAAATAACATGAATTCAGATGGCATTCGGTCGTGAGTTCATCCTGAACTCATACATCAAGTGACTGCAAACGGAAAGGGGTGAGATGCAAACTGCAGTTGTAACGTGGTAAACGGCGTTGATTCCGCTGGTGTTGGTAGATGTTCAGCCCAGAAAACCACAGAAGCAAGTGGGCGTTGCTCCAAAGGAGGCACTTTCAAAACCAGGGGCACTTTCAAAAGTTCTCTCGGAAGTTTCATCTGAGAGACTGGTTACTACTCAGAGGGCTGATGTCCTTCAGCTAGAGGGGATCTGGCAAAATACACAGAAAGGAGAACTCCTTTCCCTGACTTTAACCTGTCCACCTTCAATCAGAGACTCTGGGCTCAAATTAAATAAAGGAATGGTAAGTAATTCATTTAAACTCAGAATTCTAAACTGTTAGCCAATGGGTGCAGGTTTTTTTTTTTTTTTTCATCTATAACAACATAAAAATTCTTATTTTCCTAACGTAATTGGTAGGAAGGTTCACACTGAACAAATTAAGAAAAGATATGAAAGTCTGGGAGCCTTGGACTGTGTCGATTTCTGAAAGAATGACTGGTTAGCTCAAAGTAATGAATAATTAATGGGATTTCGGTGCCCTCCCTCAGGAGTCTAGACTAGGAATGTAAAGAGAGCCACAAATGTGAGTCACATATGTAAATCAAATTGTCTCGTAGCTGTATGAAAAGAGTAAAAAGAAAAAGGTGAAAATAATTTTAACGTGCTAATTTAACCCCATCTATCTAAAATATTATCACTTTAACATATAATAAATATGATGTTATTAACGAGATATTTGACATTCCTGTTTTTGGTACCTCATCTTGGAAGTACGGTATATATCTCACACTTACAGCACATCTCAGTTCCAACTAGTCACCTTTCAAGTGCTCATTAACTACAAGTGCCTGGTGGTTACATTTTGGAGATAAGGTTCAGGCCGAAAGCCAGGCCTCTTGTACCAAGTCGCCAAGCTGAGAATGTAAAGGAAAAGTTCTCGAAGGGAATTAAAAGTGCTCCTCGAGTGAACCCACAAATGATAAGAAAGCAAGAGTCTTGTTGCTGATACGGAGAAAGTCTGAGTGGTGTGGATAGAAGATCAAAGCAGCTACAACATTCCCTTAAGCCAAAGGCTAATCCAGGGCAAGGCCTTAACTCTCTTCAATTCTGTGAAGGCTCAGAGAGGTGAGGAAGATGCAGAAGAAAAGTCTGAAGCTAGCAGAGGTCGGTTCGTGAGGTTTCAGGAAAGAAGCCGTCTCCATAACATAAAGTGCAAGGTGAGGCAGCAAGTGCTGACGGAGAAGCTGCAAGTTACCCAGAAGGTCTCGCTCGGATAATTCAGAAAAGAGGCTACACGAAACAGACTTTCAATGCAGATGAAACAGCCTCCTATTAGAAGAAGATGCCATCTGGGACTTTCACAGCTGAAGAAAAGTCAAGGCCTGGCTTCAAAGTGTCAAAGGACAGGCTGACTCTTTTCTTGTTAGGGGCTAATGCAGCCGTGACTTTACACTGAAGCTAATGCTAACCATTCTGAAAGTCCTAGGGCCCGTTAGAATTACACTAAATCCACTCTACCTGTATCCTATAAATAGAACAACAAAGCCCGAATGACAGCACATCTGTTGGCAACGTGGGTTACTTAATGTTTTAAGCCCACTGTTGAGACCTACTGCTCAGAAAAGAAAAGATTCCTTTCAAAAGATTACTGCCCGTCGACAATGCTGCTGGTCACCCAAGACCTCTAACGGAGATGGACAATGAGATTAATGTCATTTGCAGGCCCTCTAATACAATGTCCATTCTGCAGCCAATGGATCAAGGAGTTGTTCTGACTTTCAGGTCTTATCATATCATAAGGCTATAACTGCCATAGGTCGTGCTTCCTCTTAGATCTGGGCAAAGTAAATTGAAAACCTTCTGGAAAGGATTAGTGATCCAGGATACCATTAAGAACATCCATGATTCATGGGGAGAGATCCAAATATCAGTATGAAGAGGAGTTTGGAAGAAGTTGATTCCGTGCCTCGTGGATGACCGGGAGGGGTTCAGGACTTGAGCGGAGGAAGTCACTGCAGACGTGGTGGAAATAACAAGAGAACTAGAACGACAAGTGGGGCCTGACGATGTGACAGAATTTCTACAATCTCAGGGCAAAACGTGAACAGATGAGGGGCTGCTTCCCATGGACGAGCAAAGAAAGTGGTTTCGTGAGATGGAGTCCACTCCTGGGGAAGATGCTGTGAAGACTGTGGAAATGGCAGCAAAGGAGTTAGAACACAGAATATGACATAAACTTAGCTGCTAAAGCAGCAGTAGGGGTGCCCAGGTGGCTCAGTCGGTTAAGCAGGCAGCTCTTGATTTCAGCTCCGGTCATGATCTCACAGTTTGTGAGATCGAGCCCCACCTCGGGCTCTGTGCTGACGGTGTGGAGCCTGCTTGGGATTCTCTCTCTCCTCTCTCCACCCCTCCCCTGCTCACTCTTTCTGTCTCTCTCTCTCAAAAAAAAAAAAAGAAAAGATAAGAAAAAGAAAAAGAAAAAGCAACAGCAGAGTTTGAGAGGACTGACTTCAATTTGGAAAGACGTTCTGTTGTGGGTAGAATGCTATCAAACAGCATCACATGCTACAGAGAAATGTTTTGTGAAAGCAACAGCCAATCGATGGGATAGGCTTCATTGTTGTCTTATTTGAAGAAATTGCCACAGCCACCACAACCTTCAGCCATCACCACCCCGAGGAGCCAGCAGCCTTCAACATCAAGCCTCCAACCAGCAAAATCATTATGACTCACCGAAAGCTCGGATAAGGGTTAGCATTTTCTAGCAAAAAACTATTTTTCCATCAAGGTATGTACATTGTATTTTTTAGACATAATGCTATTACACATTTAGGCTACAATATAGTGTAAACAAACTTTTAATATGCACTGGAGAACCAAAACATTCATTTGACTTGCTTTATTGCAATATTCCCTTTATTGCCGTGCTCTGGAACCAAACCTACCATATCTCTGAGGTATGTCTGTGTGCCATGATACATGTGCCCATTTATTTGTTTAACTTATGTTTCCCCTAGAAGACAGAAAGTCTTGCGTATAAAACATTATTCTAGTCCCTAGATCTAAAGCACTGAACCAGAATTTAAAGTATGTCCCTGCTTGTCTAAGGTTTAATTTGTAGTGGAGGGACACTGAAAATAAACACATGAATGAGCACGTCGGCCATATCATGTATCACATCCTTCCATGGTCTATCATCTCATAAATCACTTAATGAGAAAAGCAATGCAGAAAAACAAAAGAGGTAAGGGAATAAAGAACAATATGGGAGAGGTAAGGTCTCTTGTTTTAAGCAGAATGCTGAGGAAGGAGTTCACTGCTGATGCCTGAACAGACATGAATGAAGTGAAGAAGCGAGCCATGCAGGAATCTGGAGGGAGTGAAGTCTCAGCAAGAAGAATAGTAAGTACTAGAATGTTCGTTGACATGGAGAAGTACTTGGAGAAAACTGAGTAGTGGGAGGTGGGAATCAAGATTTCAGTTGGGCCCTTTAAAAATTGAGTTGCCTACCTAGTAGGGGTGATATTAAAAAGTATCAACAGATAGGGGCACCTGGGTGGCTCAGTTAAGCGTCCGACTTCAGCTCAGGTCATGATCTCGCGATTCATGAGTTCGAGCCCCGCGTCTGGCTCTGTGCTGACAGCTCTGAGCCTGGAGCCTGCTTCAGATTCTGTGTCTCCCTCTCTCTCTGCCCCTCCCCTACTCATGCTCTGTCTCTCTCTGTCTCTCAAAAATAAATAAAAACATTAAAAAATATATATATCAGCAGATGGGACACCAGGCTGGCTCAGTTGGTGCAGCATGTGACTCTTGATCTCACGGTTGTAAGTTCGATCCCCATATTGGGTGCAGAGATTACTTAAAAATAAGATCTTAAAAAAAAAAAAAATCGACAGATGTTCAACAGATGCTGGCCAATCAGAAAGGATTCTCCACTATTCAGAGCTGATGACACTTATAAACCAATGATAATACCATAGTGAAACTTGCCAGTGAGTGTTAGCTCTGCCTATGAGATGTCCAAGTGGAGACATGTGACTCTGGAGTTCAGGAGAGGATCAGGGCTGGTGATGAGTGGTTTAAGACCATAGGATTATGGGAGGTGACGGGGAGGGGAAAGTGGGTGACGGACATTGAGGAGGGCACCTGTCGGGATGAGCACTGAGTGTTGTATGGAAACAAATTTGACAATAAATTTCATATTAAAAAAAAAAAAAAGACCATGGGATTGATGAGATCATCAACTGAGTGGGTGTAGAGATATACAAATGAAAAGGTCAAGCACTGAGAAAGATGGCCTGCAAAGGTGAGAAGTGACCATTGAGGTAGAGGAAAACCAAGTAGGGGTGGTGTCCTAGGAGCCAAAGGGAGAATATATTTCAAGGAGAGAGCAATCTATGGTGACAAGTGCTGTTGCAGGGTTAAGAAAATCACCGAAGACCCATCGTTGGATTGGAAACGTGGAGGTCATTGGTTTTGACCAGGACGGTTTTAGTGGAGTCGCTGGGATAGAAGCCTGCTTGGAATGTGATCAAGAGAGGACCAGAGCCGGAAAGTCTGCTTAACTCTTTGAAGACTGTGTGCTGTAAAGGGGAGCCGAGACACGGGGCTGGAGCAGGAGAGGGATGTAGGGACGACCAAGATATGTCTGTTATTTGTTTCTTTGTTCCAGATGAGAGAAATTACGGTGTTTGCTTACTGATGGAAACGATCTGGCATAGAAGGCATCGATGAGAAGCTACTGCAGAGCAAATCTTTGAGCAGGTGGAAGGAAATTGAATGGAGCGCAGAATAGAACATAGACAGGTACATAGTTCATCCTTTGCACCAGGGAAGGCAGAGTTTGTGGGCATGGATGTGGGATTGGTAGGGTTGGTGGGGGAGAACGTAGAAGTTCTCTTCTTGCTTCCACGTGCTCAGTGAGATACAAAACAAGATCAGTGTATTTGGAAGGCACTACTCCAAGATGCTATAAGTGTTCCGCTCTCATACGTGGAATTAGGGGCATTTTAAACGATCTCTTTGCCTTTTGTAGTTTTGATTTCTATCCAGTGTGTAATATTCTACATTTTTTCTGAGTAACATGTGTCTTCTCCCACTGTCCTCCTTTTCTGCCGCTCAGAAAGATGATCCTGACCATCCTGCCACTCACCAGTTGTATGTCCTTGAACTAGTTACTGACATTTCTTTGTGTCTTAATTTCTTTATTAGCAACGTGGAGATGATAATGTCTGTGCTATTTAGTCTGCTGGGTTGGAACAGTATTAAATGAGAAAATGTATGCAAAAATAATTTAAAAAGAATCAGCATGGATATAAAATGTTCCTAGTGTGGTTATTTCTGGTCTGTGTAGGGAAGTCTGAGGCAGGGGCGGAATCTAAGAATAGGCCGATCATCCGACCACCTCTTACGAGCTAAGTCCTGAGAGCAAAAACTACTTTTCTGATTCCAACAGAGCTGCCTCCTTTTATCAAGCGTCTAATTAAGATTAAAAGCTTTGTGCCCAACTCTAGAAAACAAAATAGGGAGCATGTTTCCTTTGCTGTTACGTTAAGTTAACTTTATTACTTGGCACTCTAAGTGAAAATGTTTCCTACTGGGCCAGGTTTCTCTAGTTGGCTTCAGATACATTAATTGTGACATTTACCACAATTTTTGCATTTGTATTCAAAACCACCCAGAGAATATATGGCCCTGATTATTCTTTTGTTATTTTTTTTCTCAAATTACCGTGATCTCATTGTTAGATATGCTTCAGCACATGGGTCCTGCCGGCTTGTCATCATTAGACACATTCATCGAAATCTATAAATAAAAAAAAAAAAAACCACAAGATGAAAATAACACCACTTATTTAAGACACTTTGTATGAATTAAGTAATGATAGTGGAGTCGCATAACTCTTCTGCAAGTACAATCCTGAAGTGCTTTTGTGTTTCTTGGCATTTGAATATTTCATTGTGAGCCTCGAAGATTATAAAATGGAAAGACAAGGACTGGGTGGTTGTTGTTGTACCATGTGGACACGATTGAAGATAAATGCTCATTAATCTTTGCTTTCAACTTATTTACAACCTCTCCATTTTTACTGTAAGACTGTATAACCCCAGCATTAAAGAACGTTTTGAAAAATAAGAAAAACACCACCGTCTATCTCATCATCTGAATGTAACAATTTTCCCTTTTGTGTATTCTTTTTTGTTTGTTTGTTTAAAAAAAATTTTTTTTTAGCATTTATTCATTTCTGAGAGACAGAGTACGAGCGGGGAAGGGGCAGAGAGAGAGGGAGACACAGAATCCGAAGCAGGGTCCAGGCTCTGAGCTGTCAGCACAGAGCCTGATGCGGGGCTCGAACTCCCGAACTGCGATACCATGACCTGAGCCGAAGTCGGATGCTCAACCGACTGAGCCACCCAGGTGCCCCACCCCTTTTGTGTATTCTTGGTGCATCTTTGTTCTTCCACGTACATAGCTTTTCATGGTTGCAATCATAGTATGTATGCAGTTTTGAGTATAAATTTCTAGTGTTGCATTTATTTATTTATTTAAGTTTATTTATTTTGAGAGGGAGAGAGAGTGGGTGAGGAGTAGAGAGAGGGAGAGAGAGAGAATCCCACACTGTCAGCATGGAGCCCAACGTGGGGCTCGAACTCATGAACCACGAGATCCTAACTGATGAGGTTTTGGGGGGGTGATAGTGGGGTTCATGGAGTCCAGAGCCGATGATCAAGAAATAATTTTTGAAGATGTGTTTGGGGCAAAAAGGTGATTTTGTTGAAGCACAGGGACAGGACCATGAGGAGAAACTGGGTCTATACTATGGGGTTGGGGGAGGTAAAGTCCAGGGGAAGTTTCTAGTGAGATTTTTATATGCTAAAGAAGAACCACAGGATTCTGGAGGCCTAGCTATTGTCAAGCTAGGATTGTTTTTCCCTCTAGCAAAGCGTTAACATTAAGACAGTAAGGAGTTCCTGGAGAAACACTTTACTCTGCCAGCCTCAAATATTTGCCAACAGGCTACAGGTTGTAAGGAAATTTAGTTCTATCTGCCATTTCCTTCTGCCTCTGTTTCCTGCATCACTATGGAGGGGCGATGGAGACTTAGGTCCTGCTGGACTCTGCTGTCTATCAGTTAACCATTTGTTTTCCCCCTTTCTTTGTTCTTGGGCAGCCAGGAGTGCCTGAGGAATATCACACGTATCCCACCTGGTTTGGGGGGGGTGGGTGTTTGTGGCCTGTCAGCTTGCCTTATGCTCCCTCGTCAATAACCTGAACCAAAATCAAGAGTCGAATGCCTAACTGACTGAGCCCTGAGGTGCCCCTAGGATCGCATTTAAAAGAGGGTGTTCTGGGGTACAGAAAAATTGCCCAAGTTATGTTTCTACCTTCTGTTAAAACTAGACTGTAGTAGAAAAACCCTGAGGTCAGACCTTACAGAGAGGAAAACCCTCGTGGTGGGGGGGGGGGGGGTGGTTGGAACACAAACTGGCTGGTTATGGCTGATGTCTTCTCAGGCAGTCCTTGATTAAAATTTTGAGTACTTTTGGCTTTGACGTTGATGAAGATCTTATGGTTTATACTGTCTCAGAACAAATTTCAACAATGAAATATATTTCACAATTGCCGTCTCTAATTTCACAGACCATCATGTTTCACGATTGTGTATGGTAGATTGATTGCAAATGTGGGGCCAAATTTTCATCCCTCCTTGGACCCACATCCTTGCCACATGACTTTGCCGCCATTCCCTGGAATGTGGGTGGGCTTCTATTATGCTTTGGCCCATGGAATGCAGTGGAAGGTGATGGAATGTCAGTTCTGAGCTTAGGACTCAGAGCGTGTGCGCACATCCACTCCAGCCTGGGCTAGCCTGATGGAATATAAGAGACCGAGTGGATCAGGGCCAAGGGAAACTATGGAGGCTCAGCCCCGGCCAACCACAGCTGCCCACAGAGGCATGGGTGAGCCCCATCAAGGTGAGCCGATCTCGCCCAGCTGAGCAGAACCACCCAGCGGAGAAGTCATCCCAGGCTGTTGCTTTTTTCAGCCACTAAGCTGTGGGCGATTTATTGTACAGCCTTAGTTGGGTAATATGTAACCGATAAAAAGTTCTATCACATTTTGACCTTTCAGACAATTCTAATTTCTCCCCTTGGGTTTCTGCTGTAACATTAAGTTGCAGAATTGGAGTGGAAGAACATGCCCTATTGCCATTGCCATCACCCTTCTTCCACAAAAGGCTAAAGATTTGTGAAGACTGTAGATTGACTGAAAAGGACTTCGACTCTCCATTGAATGCTTGCGCTCAGACGATCTACCCGAGGGCTTGTGTCCTGCTTTCTTCAATGAGGTGAATGTGAGGTAAGACTGCCTTTATTTTATTTTATTTTCTCTCTTTTTATCCAATCTATCAAGCCTACAATCTGTTCTTGGTAGATTTTCAAGTGAGCAGGAAACTAGAAAAGATAAAGGTTTGAGTGGTATTGTTACAGGAGAAATGGTCTGGATGGCCGCAAGGTAGCATCTAATTAACCTCAGATGCTGGCCCCGAGGCTCCTGATAATAGAAGTGCCCAATGCACAAAGAACTAACAAACTGCCTGAAATTCAAGCAATTCACCTTTTTGTAGGGGCGATTCTGCGGCTGTTGTTATTTATTTTCATTCCAATATTAAATGATTTAGGATATAAATGTGCCTTTATTCCCACGCGGTGTTTCTCAACACAGCAGCGGGTATAAGAAATTCCTCCTATGAAATTATGCTGTTGCACGGGCTCGGGCAGCTCACAGGTCAGGCGAGTTCCCAGGGAAAGCAACAACCCTTCAGCACACAGCAAGAATGACATAGCCAGTCTTGTCCCCTCTGTGGTACTGAGTTCCTGATTTCTTCTTCTTTTTTTTTTTTTTTATTTTTTTTTAATTTGCATCCCAATTAGCATATAGTGCAACAATGATTTCAGGAGTAGATTCCTTAGTGACCCTAGCCCATTTAGCCCATTCCCCCTCCCACAACCCCTCCAGCAACCCTCTGTTTGTTCTCCATATTTATGAGTCTCTTCTGTTTTGTCCCCCTCCCTGTTTTTATATGATTTTTGCTTCTCTTCCCTTATGTTCAGCTGTTTTGTATCTTAAAGTCCTCATATGAGTGAAGTCATATGATATTTGTCTTTCTCTGACTAATTTCGCTTAGCATAATACCCTCCAGTTCCATCCACGTAGTTGCAAATGGCAAGATTTCATTCTTTTTGATTGCCAAGTAATACTCCATTGTGTGTGTGTGTGTGTGTGTGTGTGTGTGTGTGTGTGTATACATATATATACCACATCTTCTTTATCCATTCATCCATTGGTGGACATTTGGGCTCTTTCCATACTTTGGCTATTGTTGGCTATTGTTGATAGTGCTGCTATAAACATGGGGGTGCATGTGTCCCTTCGAAAGAGCATACCTTTATCCCTTGGATAAATACCCAGTGGTGCAATTGATTTCTTCTTAATACACCCTGATGAGGAGGGTGATTAAGTTATTCAAGGAAGAGGAAGAATGGACTTAATCTTCTCTTCCTTCAGTTTTAAACATTCATTTTATATGTTCCATTACAAAAATACACACAATTATTTTTAGAAAATTGCAAAATACAGAAAAAATAGGTAGAAAAGTAGTCCCTCAAAATCCTATGAATACTTTTGGGATATTCTCTTCCAGTGTTTTAAATTATTTTTTCTTTTTAAAAAAATTTTTGATGTTTATTTATTTTTGAGAGGGAGACAGAGCATGAGTAGAGGAGGGGCAGAGAGAGAGAGAGAGAGAGAGAGAGAGACAGAATCCGAAGCAGGCTCCACGGTCTGAGCTGTCAGCACAGAGCCCCACAAAGGGTTCCAACCCACGAATCATGAGATCATGACCTAATGCTGAAGTCAGACGTTTAACGGACTGAGCCCCCTAGGTGTCCCTCCAGTGTTTAATTTTCTATAAATGATTGCAAATGCAAATAAATAAACAGAAGATACTCATAAATAAGGGTGAGAGCAAAGTCAGAAATTCTAGTGGATTTGGAAGACAAGTACAGGGCCATTCCTTCCTCTAAAGAGTAAGAGCAAGGGGTGCCTAGGTGGCTCAGTCATTTCAGCATTCAACTTCGGCTCAGGTCATGATCCCACGATTCGTGGGTTCCAGCCCCGTATTGCACTCTGTGCTGACAGCTCAGAGCCTGGAGCTTTCAAATTCTGTGTCTCCTTCTCTCTCTGCCCCTCCCCACTCACACTCTGTCTGTCTCTCTTTCTCTCTCTCTCAAAAAATAACTAAACATTAAAAAAAAATTTTTTTTTTTAATGAAGAGTAAGGGTAATCATGATGTCATGAGGTGGGGAGGAGGGGAAAGTACAATGAAGACTTAGGCTGGTACCTGGCAGTAAAATTCACTATTAATCACAATAAATGGAGCAAACAAACATCAATCTGGAGCTTTGTAAGTGCCAGGCACCGTTCTAATCGCTTTCTCTATATTAACTCATTTAAACTTGGCAACAACCCGGCCATTCAGGTGTCACTATCATCCTCACTTACACAGGAGGATTTGTTAGCTGGCTTGCCCAAGCGGGGAACTGCGATCCAAATTCACATAGCCTGTTTAAGGTGTCCTTGCTCTTAAAGGCTATGCGATTATCTTATTATTTTCTTTATTATAATTATCAATCTGGACTCCCCAGAGGACTCCAACACCTTGACCATTTAGAAGGGGCCCATTTGGCACAGTTTTGGAGAATTTCATGTCACCATTGCAATCATTTATTGGCTTAAAAGCATGTTCCTTTGAAACTGAAATCTGAGTGTCATTCGTCACCATTCATTTGTGTTATAGCCTGTCAGTACCTTTTCTTTTTTCCACTTTTCTTTCAGGACACAATAAATTATATTCAAATGGCAGTCATGGAGGAAACTTCCCTTTCCTTCCTCATCCACCAAGCTGATCGATGGGCGCTAAAGCCCCGGGGAAGCAGCATCTGTTGTAACTCAAGGATCCCTGCTCGAGCTGAGTATGAAATTAACAGACACAGAGCAGTTAGCAGCTCAACATTTGTTCAAGTCTGGCACATGCACACATCATTAGCAACTATATTTGAGGAGCAAGATCAAGGAGGTGAGGAAGAGGGTGTATCTGATTAAAGGGATATTCAGGAAAGAGGAAATTCAGAGCATTTAGGTAAAGCTTCATGGCTAAAATAAATGAACTGGAGAGCAGAGCAAACAGCCAGGGACAGGGGATAATTTTGCCCGTGCAACTTCCCAAACAAAGTCATTTCACGCAGTGGATCCCCCAGAGTGGCTGGCTGCCTCTTTTACTTCAGCTCCATGGGCTGTCTCTCCATTAAAATTCGAGGGCAAAGATTTTGCTGTCCTGTTCACTGCTGTAATCTGGGCTCTTAGTAGATAAAATTAAATATTCATGGAATAAGTTAACGTATACTTGCTCAAAGCCTGCCTTGACCTGAGCTAGGCAAATAAAGCCTGAGACGTTCGGCACGAATCCAAGGCAACGTGCGTGCCGGAAGAATGGCATCTTCCAACCAAAACTTGAGTGTTAATTAAAGTGTACAGAATTAGCCGGGAAATATTATGGGACTGCCTCTCACGTGCCCAACATTACTCTAGGCCCCGGAGGAGATACAGTAGAAGCACAATCACAAGGAACAGTGAATATTTGCTGAGGGCTTGCTATCGGCCAGGCATATGCTAAGCTCATTCCTCCCATTGGCGTGCCCAATTCTCCCAGTACCACCTACGGGGCAGGTGGGTAGCAGGCTATCGATCATCTCCAGCGGGTATTCAAGGCAACTGGTGCCAGGTCAATTTCATAATGCGCCCAGGGTCCTACAGAGAGTAAGCGGGGGAGCTGGGAGTCCCTTTGCTGTGCTCTCCACCTCCATTCCCTGGGGCCCTTTAGGAACCTGCCCCTAATCTGAGGACACGAAAGGGGCACGTGTGAACAACGAAGCCTTAGCCTCGGTGGCCCTGGCGACCGAAAGCCGGGGAGTCAGTGTAGACTTTGACACAGAGCTCCCGGAAGGAGGCTGTACTTGGATCCGTCTTGAATTTCATCATGGGTTTGTTTGTATGCCGTCTCTCCGTTCTCCATCTACTCCTCTGTTCATCCTCCCTCCCACCCACCCAACAAGCATGTCCTGGGTTCCACGGTGCACCGGACGCCGAGCGCCGAAGAGGAATTTGTGCTGAGGTAGTCGCATGGGAGCTGCGTGTGCTCCTTGGCACGAGAGGGCCAAGATTACCACCCCCCCCCCCCCCCCCCCCCCCACCCGCCAGCAGAGGGGCTTCCCCAGCATGGGCGGTTTGGTGCTGTAAACACTGGGAATGCTCGTACCCTTGACCCAGCAATCTGACCTGCTGGAGTTGGCCCAGAGGGAAATGATTCGTGCCAAAGTCACTCCCTATAGCCCTGTTTGTAACGAGCACGTATTGGAAATAGCCACGTGTTCGTCCAGAGGGAACTGCTGAAAAAAACAAAACAAAAAACTCCACAGTACCCCCAAAGAGATTACTAAGCAGCTGTGAAAAGGAGTGAAGAGGTGTAATGAAGTGATCTTTAAGACATTTGAGTGAAAAACGCAAGGAACATACGAACGGTAGGCTACCGTTTGGGTCGAAGGTGGGAAATAGGAACATGCTGGGTAGGCTATCTAGAAAATACCACTGGAAGGATACACCAGGCACTGATGATGGTCTGTGGGTTTCAGTGGAAGGCACAGGGACTTGAATGGCAAGAGGAGCAGGAGGGATGTTTGATGAAATACCCTTTTGTGTGTTTTGAATTTTGAAACTTGCACGCGTGTTATCTATATTCCCCTCTAAAAAGTAAACAAAAAATCATGGGCAAAGACCATGTTACCAGTGGCTTATCTATGAGTGATGGAGTTTTAATTTTGGTCCTCCACATCTCTCAAGGCACTCAAGAGGGGAATCCTGTGTGCCAGGATGGGTGGGCAATCTGGAACCCTCCCTGCCTGACTCACTCTTGAAGTGCTGTGACATTTGCTTTCTGTCCTTGGCTGGACCGGGTACCTTTCCCAGGGTTCTCTTCCTTAGCAAGGGAGCTTATCCCCAGACCTGGTGTTTGCGGTTTGGAAGAGGGTGGTCAGGGTGGGCTTCACGGAGAAGGTGACATCCGTGCAGAGCTTGAAGTAGGTGAAGGAATGGTTCCCCTAAGGGCATTCAGGGGAAGGGAATTCCAGAAATACAGAACAGCAAAGTCAAAGAATGTGAAGTCATAGGGTGTTGGGCTGGGCAGCAGACCTTCCAAGAATGGAGTATACAAAAGGCAGAGAAGACACAAGACAAAGGCATAGTCCACAGTTGGGGTGTGGGTGAGGAAGGTGGGGATCATAGACAGCCTTCTACCCCTTTCCTGGAGATTCCACATCCAGACATCTGCCCATTTCTTGACTCTGATCTCATGTTCCAGGTCTACTAACTGGCCTGCTCCTGGGTCCCTGAGACCTGGTCCGTTGCTGTTGGCATCCCGGCCTTAAGCCGTGTTTCTGTAACCATCTCTGTGATCTGGTCTCTCCTGGCTGCCACCAAGGAATGGGGACCTGAATTCCATTCTGGGATGGAGACTGCTGCCAGTTCAGTCCCTGTGGGGACCACGGGCATTGTGAGGAGGGGAGACAGGAGTAGGGAATCCGTCTTTCAATCCCTGCTCTCACCGGTCTTCCTGCTACTTCAAGAATGGCACACCTTTGCTTCAAGTGCCTTTGAGCTCCCGAGTCCTCATCCTCAAACACTCCTCCCCTACTTTGTGTGACACACTTGTTCTCTTGTTTCACTCAGAAAATGAGCGGTCCTCAAATGTCCTCTTTGGAGAAACGTTCCCTGACCTCCTGATGGAAGACGGCTGCCTCTGCCCCTCTATTCCTTTACCCAGTTGAACGTCTTCACCCCGTATATGGACGTGTTTAGTCTCTGTCTCTCCTCTCTTAAATACAAGCTTGAGGATAGTAAGAACTTTATCCAGAATCCCAACCCTGGCAGATGGTTGGGCCTCCTGGAACTTGCCTCGGTGAATGGGTCTGGTTCCAGATTTTGGTCCCTCCAAGTCAACTGTGTCCCACTAGAGAACCAGACTCTGCCTGTCGGGGGGATGGAGATTCCTAGGAGTTAGGAGGAGATGTGTGGGTGAACAGAATGGCATTATGGGCAGGCACTCCAGGAACACCGTTCCCCATCCTGAAGCAGAGGGTTGTGGAGGCAAGGGCAGCATTTGCCAACATTTTACATGAAAAAAAAAAAAAATACAGGGACCTTTTACCTTCTCAGAATCATGCTTCTCTTGGTCTTATCAGCTTTAAGGTGAGTGTAAAGTGCTCATAATTTTAAGGTTCACAACTGTTGTAAGGTGACAATCTACTTTTTTTTAAATGTTTATTTATTTTTGACAGAGAGAGACAGAGCATGAGCGGGGGAGGGGCAGAGAGAGAGAGGGAAACACAGAATCTGAAGCAGGCTCGAGGCTCCGAGCTGTCAGCACAGAGCCCGATGCGTGGCGCGAACTCACGGAGTGTGAGATCGTGACCTGAGCCGAAGCCGAAAGCTCAACCGACTGAGCCACCCAGGCGCCCCTGTGGCAGTCTACTTTTAATCTTACTGATTCTTCATTCTTGAGAAGCAGCTTCGACACCAGTAGACTGGGTTTCAAATTTGGGCTCTGACGTATGGTGACTTTGGGCAGATCAAACCTTTCTGAGCTCATTTCCTCATCTAACACAAGGTGGGGGGAGTGGGAATGGGGGCACTATATTTGCTTCCCATCATTGGCAGGACATAAAGCATGGAGTCTTTGGTACATAGTAAGAGCTTAATTAATGTTTCACCATTTCCTCCGTCCTCAGCCCTTCTCCACATCTCCTATCACGAAAGATCTTTTCCATGTACTCTGTGGTCCACGAGATTAATACTCGCCTGTAAGCCGTGAGGACTGAGAACAGGAAGCACACGATCTTTGAGATCATCAAAGATGATCTTTGAAGCGCAATGTCCTGGCCACAGGTCTGAGAGCTATAAAAGCTGATAAAGTCAAAACAATTTCTTTGCTGGTGGAGTCGTACTACATTTCAGGCATATTTTCACAAATGCACAGGTGTGGCTTAGCTGATATAACAAAAATACCCCCAAATACAGAAGCTTATGTACGCTAGGAGCTTGTGTCTTTCTTATATAATAATAATAATTTGGAATGTTATATAATAATAATAAATTATATAATAATTATATAATATATAATAATAATTATTATTATATATGGCTGCGAGGGTGCTGGGAAGATTTTATTTCTACCTCCATGGCCACAGGCTATGCTGATACTTGGTAAGTGGGGGTCTACTGCTAGAAGAAGAAGGAGAGAGTGGGTGTGAGGGGACGGTAATCTCCTCAACACTGCTGGTGTGAAGGCGAGAGTGCAGCTGACTGGCTTGGGGGGAGCTCGCACCCGCTGGAGTGAAGCAGCTGCCGAAAGGTGCCTTTTTACCTGCAGGTAGTGGGCTTTAAATAAATGGGGAGCATGGATCTTTCTCCCTCCCATTAAAAAAAATAGATGTCACCCAACAAAACCAAACCTAAGCAGCTTCATGCCCACATTGTATTTTTTTAAAAAAATTTTTTTTTCAACATTTATTTATTTTGGGGGACAGAGAGACAGAGCATGAACGGGGGAGGGGCAGAGAGAGAGGGAGACACAGAATCGGAAACAGGCTCCAGGCTCCGAGCCATCAGCCCAGAGCCCGACGCGGGGCTCGACCTCCCGGACCGCGAGATCGTGACCTGGCTGAAGTCGGACGCCCAACCGACTGCGCCACCCAGGCGCCCCGCCCACATTGTCTTTTTAACGGATCCGTACCGTTCTGAGCAGTTCTCGTTGTTTCAGAAGCCAACTGAGGGGGTTTGTTTTGAAACTCAGAATCAAGGTTTTTACCTCAGCTCCTGGGGGTTTTGTGACCCGTGGTGATCCTTAGGGTCGGTGCAGAACCTGGGCAGCTGGTGTGGCCCACGGTCATGCTGGAAGCTGGGTGGTCACAGTCACAGCGTCTCCACCGGGATGTCAGGGCTTGTGACTTAAATTGCACTTCCCTCAGCGTCCATGCTTTGGTTTCCATTTCCGCTAACAAGAGCTGGAAGAAGCAGAGAATCCCTCTTAACACTGATTATCAAGTTCTCTGCCAATGTCAACTGCAGCTGCATGGTCATAGCTTTACCCCTAGGATCTTTAGACACAGAGGCTAGTAAAATGAGCTCGCATTTTTATTGTTGAGTGAGTTGAAAGAACAATTGTATACCCTTTCTCTCTTTTGGCCCTCTCATTTGAGGGGGATTAATATTTTCTTCTTGTTATCATTACCAGTTTACAGATGAAGAAACTGAGATACAAAGAGCTTATGGGTGTTATTCAAGGACACAAAGCTGACATGTGGTTCTCTGTTATTGAATGAGATCGATTTAAAAAATTACATCAAGGCGTGTTTGTTATATGAATGGGTAAGTATTGGTAAAAAGTATGATCATATCAGAAACTGTTAGACTCTGTCATAGAAAAGAGAATTCTTGGGGACAGCTGAATGGACTTTGTACCTACTCCCGCTTTGTACCTCAACCTAGTAATGACATTGGCACAACGGAACAGGGTTTTGGGGCAGATTTTCACCTCTATTATCTCTCTAGTTCATGGAGCAGATTCACAAATATCAACAGGTCTGTAGGCTAAGTATGGTTAGGACCTAAGTCTTATTTATTTTTGTAGTCACTGTGGTGTTTTGCACGTAGTAGGTGCCTTCTAATTTTTTTTTTTTAATGTTTATTTATTTTTGAGACAGAGAGAGACAGAGCATGAATGCGGGAGGGTCAGAGAGAGAGGGAGACACAGAATCTGAAACAGGCTCCAGGCTCCGAGCTGTCAGCACAGAGCCCGACGCGGGGCTCAAACTCACGGACGTGAGATCATGACCTGGGCCGAAGTCGGATGCTCAACCGACTGAGCCACCCAGGCGCCCCAAAACTTCCATGGGATAAATGCTCTCATTTGGTCCTCAGGACAGCTGAGGACAGTAAAGACAGATGGTCTCCCCATGGAAAAGGCTTGGCCCCTGAGGCTCAGGGAGGCTGAGTGACAGGCTGCGTGTCACAGAGCTAAGAAGTATGGTAGTAGGGAATGGGCCAGTAGTTTCCAGGTTTCCTGCCCCAGCAATCCTGGTATCATCCCACACCATGCTCAGGCCTTTAGCTACTTTATCTCTGAATCCAAAGCATGTACTCATAGGCACTCCAGAGGTCCATGTAAGTATCATTTTTCTCTCCGAAGAAGCCTGTCTTTTTTCTTCAAGGAACAAATTCAGAGCTTGAGACAATTGGTCTGGTTCTTTCTCTCTTTCAGTAAACGTGGAAATGCATCCTTTAAAACATGCACCTCCCGCCCTTGAAAATACAAGTGTGTTTTCTTCCCCTGTAACCCTGCAACAGAGAATTTGGTCACAGGTCTATTTTATCACTTGATTTTTCTAAAAAAAAATGAACAGGACTGGGAAAACTTCCTTCAGAGTCCCCAGTAGCCTAACCTGATCCTTTGTCCCCCAGACCTAACTCTCTCTTTACATAGTTGGACTGAAGTCAATTCTAAACTTCTTGGGAGACAACCTTCTGTTCAGATTCCCACTGACCCTAAGATTTACTACACCACTCTTTTCCCCTCAAACCCGATTCTCTTGTTCTTCAATTCCTTCTTTTGATCAATGGCACCATTTATAAGTAAAAGTCTGAGGAATGACTCCTCCTTCTTCCTCCCATAGCAAGCAGACTGTAAAATGACCCCCAATGATCCTCACCTCCTGATGTTCCCTCTCTGGTATAATCCCCTCCTGTGAGTGTGGGCAGGACGTGTGATTTGCTTCTAACCCATGGGATATAGCAAAGGTGATGGAATGTCACTGCTATGATTCGGGTCCATATGATTGTGACTTCTGTCTTGCTAGAAGGCTTTCTCCTTCTTACTGACTTAGACAAAGCAAGCTGCTATGGTGGGGAGGCCCAGATGGAGAGATGCTGAGGGCAGCCACTGACTAGTAGCTGGCAAGGAATTGAGGCCCTCAGTGCAACTGAATTCTGATAACCAATGACCATGTGAGCTTGGAAGTGGATGCTTCTCCAGTTGAGCCTTCAGATAAGATCTGAGCCCTGGCTGATAAGCTGAGAGCTCTTGTATCTCTATGTTTTCCTGCACTCCTTCTGCCTCTGCTTTGTGTCAGTCCTCATTTGGATAAAACAACTGCCCCCATATCAATCAGGGTCCCAGCAGGGAGCCAACAGGTACTCCCAAAGGATTTAACTGAGGAGCGGTATGGACAGGGTTGAAGGACTGGTAACAACAGGACACCATTATCATCCCAGGCCTAAAAGGGCAGGAGGAGTGAATCGTGATGCCAGAGGTTGATGAAAGCAGGAATACAAAAAGAGTTGTCTGGCCAGAGCTGTGACTATAGGTAGAGAAAGAACACAGCTGCTGTCTGAACTGCGGACAGGTAAATAAATACCTTAACCTCTTTCTCCTTTTGTCCTCCAATCCCTTGCTATGGCTTCCACTGGGCAAACTCATTCAGAAGCCAGATTAGTGTCCTGCCCTTGGGCTGGGATTTACACCGTGGTCTGTCCCGGTTGTCAGGCCTTCTGACTTAGACTGGAATTATACCACTGGTTTTCTTGGGGCTCTTTCTCGCAGATGGCAGATCATGGAACTTCTCGCTCTCCGTAATTGTGTAAACCAATTCCTCATAAGAAATCAATGTCCTTCTCTCTGTATTTGTATCAGTATCAGTATCTGTATCAGTATCTGTATCTGTATCTGACCCTATCCGTATCTGTATCTGTATCTATAGTATCTATATCTGGGAGACCCAGCACTGCTGATTTGGTTCCGGTGCATATGATTGCTTTGACCACCTCCTTTTCCTCTCAAGAGCAGAGACTTTGGTTTATTTACCTTTTTATCCCTAGGGTCCAACACAAACAAAAAAGCACAGTTAATGTAGGTTTGAATGAGGTTTTTCCTTTGCTATCCAGTGTCTTAGCTTGGATTCCTCTCAAGGCAGACCCTGAGACAAGACTTGGGCACAGGTATTTTATTTGGGAGATGACCCCAGGAAGCAAAGCGAGGGTGTAGAGAAAGTAGGAGTGAAGAGAGAAAAGCCAATGAGTTGCTGCTGTGGGCAGGGGACCCAGTCACACTGAGGGTCCTGAGAAAGCACAGGGAGCCATCACAGGGCCATCCACCGCACTACAGGGAGGTGGGGGCGAATCCACTGACTCCTGTTTCCTGTTGGTTGAAGGTTGTCTCCCAGGGGAGTTAATTTGCCCACACGGCTGGTTGTTCCGGCATCAGAGCAAGCCCCGTGGAGTGAGAAAGTCCTCAGGAGGAGCAGCAAAGAGTGACAGGCACCTGAGTTGTCAGAAGCTGAAGCTGTCTTCCCAGCTGTAGGTGAATGCAGGTGGTGCTGGTGGGGGTGGGAGGGGATGTGGTGGGGGTCCCGGAATCCAGTCTCCTGTATCGGAGAGGAAGGGAACATAAAATCGTTGTTTCCCATTTATAAACACCTGCTTCTAGATCAGCCTGCTTCTTTAAAGCAGGCTTGTGAAATACTTTTGGAAGGTTACAGGAAAAGTCAGTTTTTTAGTTATTAGTTTTAGTAATTATTGATGACACTTCCTCTTCAAAAGAGTTCTGCTTTGGATAATAAATTAATTTGTCAGCCAACCCTTAGAAAATAGCTGTGGCACTACCCACCCCCTACTGCCATCATTAAGAGCACATGGGCTCCGTGTCTACCTCTGTCCTGAGCCAATGTTCAGGACAACGTCCAGGACTGTGGTATGTTGGGATTCCCTCTCTTCCCCATTTGCACAGGGGAGCTGGACATTTAGAGGGTGGGGGATGGAATGGACCTCTCTTTCCACTCAATGGTCTTCAGCTTGCCTGCCTCCCCGCCCTTGAAGAACGTCTGGTTTGTCCACTTGTCTGGTTTTCCGTTCATCCTCACTTCCTGGTTGCATTCCAAATTCCTCTGGTGCAGAGGGTACCCCAGATCTCCACTAAGCTGGGACCCTGACCTTCTCATCTTCTTCCAACCCCTATTTCCTGGGGCTGGACCCAGCCCCCTGATCCTTTCTGACCTACAACAGTCATAACACACTCAGATTTTTGCCAAGAGGCCCACTCCCTGCCCCACATGCTTGGCTTAGACCTTGAGTCCCAGAACTGCACTGGGTCTGGAGTTCACCATGCCCCCTGGCCTTGGGGCTGAGCTGCTAGACCTTCTCTGAAAAGGTTTGCCCTTTGCTGTCTCAGCTGATTTTCTCTCATTTCCATTTGAGCAGGTCCTGGAATTTCCAATGTACTCTGGGACCAAGATTGTCTGGATTATAACAAATTTTGGCACAAGTGTGTTGAAAACACATGAGAGAAAACCAAAGGGATAAAAATGGTGAATTCTGTACAATTCATTCATTTGTTCATTCATTCATTCATAAATTGACTCAAATATTACTGATCGAGCAACACAGTTCTAGACTCACGGTAGGTCCTTAGTGTTTGTGGGATTGCCCAGACAGGGACAGGTACAGAAGTATGTCCCCCAGGGCTACTGAGAGCCAGGTGGGGAAGACTGGTGTACTCCACCCTTATTTTCCTCCCACTCAACTCAAGGTGCAGACTCCTCATGGCTCAGGATGGATGGAGTTCAGTTGGGAAAAGTGCATTCTTTTTTTTTTTTTTTTGTTTAATTTTTAAAAATGTTTTATTTTAGTTTTGAGAGACAGGGAGAGAGAGCGTGAGCAGGGGAGGGGCAGAGAGAGAGGGAGACACAGAATCCACAAGCTCTGAGTCGTCAGCACAGAACCTGACGTGGGGCTCAAATTCGTGAACCAAGAGATCAAGACCTGAACCAAAGATGGAAGCTTAACCGCCTGAGCCACCCAGGCAACCCAGGAAGAGTGCATTCTAGTGTATCAGCTACATGACCCTAGGGCTAATAATAATGTTGAGATCTTTTTTTGCTCTGGGTTCAAGTTTCCATGAAGCAGGTGATCCTGGCCTCTTTCTGTTCCCTATTACCTCTTCCCTGACCTCCATATCTGGCTGCTCACGGAAAGACCATATTCAGCTCTGCTCTAAGCTTTATGGGGCCAGGCTTCTGGGGGTACTTCTGTGCTGACCTGGTGCTACGTGGGACTAGAAGGTGAGTCCGATTCTGGGGTGCAGAATTAGGAAGCCTAAACCCTAAGCTATGTTCTCCCTCATTGACTATATACAGTAAGAACATTTTGATCTCTATTTTCCAAATACCCATGTCTGTCTTCCAATTAGTTCTTCGCTCCAGTGGGAAACAACAGTGGAAGTTACTGGGCCTCATCAAAACCCACCATGTAGTTCCAATTCATGGGGTTGGTGAGGATTAAATGAATATTTAGAATAGGACCTGGCGCTTAGTGAGAGCTGTTGTTATCGTTGGTAGGAATAATAGCAACAGCAACCTGATTCCTCACCCCACCTCGTTGAGGAAAACAAAAGGAACATTATTAAGTGTGTAGTTCAAGCATGGGCAAATAATGTTTTGGACGAGGGAAGGAGAAGTGGGTGGAAATGCACACAGCAAGGTGGGGATTGTGAGAAGAGAAACGGGTGACGTGGGATCAGTCACGCCCAAATCTCCACAGGCCCAGACAGCTTCCCTGAAAGCAGGCTCAGAACTGGTCTCCCCAGGGGAGGCTGGGCAGCCTTGGATTGCTGGTAGGCTCCACCAGAGGCAAATCCTGAAAAGGATCACTCTACCATGGCCTTGGGCAGGAATGCCGCACCCTTCTTGCCTTTGTTCCATTTCTTGATCGCGGGGTGGGGGTGGGGGAGTGGAGAGAAGGAGAATGCGAAGCAGAAATATCAGACCATATTAAGTTGAGGCTGCCTGAGTCTGAGGGGGTGGGCCATCAATGCAGATACCTTCATTTGCTTATGCAAAGTCCTGTTGATGAGCAGGTTAGTCTCTTCTCATTACTTAGAATTAAATTATTGACTGAATAGCTACCACATATCTACTTCAACTCACTGTGTTTATTTTGGGTGTTAACTGGCCCAGGGAATACCTCCAAGGAAGATGCCAATAACTCCTTAGCAGCTTATATAGGATCCCTTTTCTTTTCTTCCAAGTTATTTTACATTTATTTCTTTTTGAGAGACAGAGAGAGACACAGCTCAAGCGGGGGGAGGGGCAGAGAGAGAGGGAGACACAGAATCCGAAGCAGGCTCCGGGCTCCGAGCTGTCCGCACAGAACCCTCCAACCTCGAAGTCATGACCTGAGCCGAAGTCGGCCGCTCAACCGGCTGAGCCACCCAGGTGCCCCTCTTCCAAGTCGTTTTAAAAGGCAACAGTTGGGAGAGCTATCCAGCATTTTTTAAGTTATTATTGGGTGTTTCTTACAACTTGCCTGAGGTGGTAACGTGTAGGGGGATCTCCCTAATTTCCGATGGCTCCCTGAATGCACACTAGTACTTCCGTTGTCATTTTGAAGGAACAAATGTGACGATCCTACGTGGGGTGCAAACGGTGGAGAGGTGGATATCCCGCAAATGGAAATGTTCCATTTTACATTAATGGTGAAGACAGCTGAAGATTCATTCTGGCAGTGAGCACACCTTTTTGAGTGTCTTAAGTATGCCGGTGCCAAGAGCAGTGAATGAAGGGAGAGTAGGCGTCCCTGCCCCTCTACTAGTCCATTCCCAGGACATCCCAGCCGCACACGTGGTCCCAAGTAATCCAAGACGGAGCAGGGTGAGAGGGGATCTCTTTCTTTCCCTTAGTTGCTCCGATCATCTGACTTTTCTAGCCCCTTGAGCAAGACGGCTGAGGTAGGTCAGAGGACTGGCTCCGACAGCCAAATGACCCAGGTTTGGGGACCAGGGCTCTAGGAGTGCGGCCGGGTTGAGTTGGAGGGGGAGAGTCCAACAAGCCTGATAATACATATCGGGCCCCTAAGTGCATCAGCACTGCCTCATTTATGAGGATTGTTGCCACTTACTTAAACTAGCCTCTTCTATTATGGTGAACCTCCCAGACTTGGTCACCGTTGACCTCTTTCATGAGATGATTTCCTCAAGGTGGGTATTTAGTTTCTTGAATGCAAAACCTTTAAAGTTCATATAATTTGTTAACAGTTTTCCATTGGAGCCACCATAAAAATATTTTCTAAATTGGAGAGCAGCTAACATTACCTTGATTCCAAAACCAGACAAAGACCCCACTAAAAAGGAGAACTACAGACCAATTTCCCTCATGAACATGGATACAAATTTCCCTGATGAACATCATCAATTTCCCTGATGAACATGGATACAAATACAGACCAATCTCCCTGATGAACATGGATCAGCACACCGGATCCCACAATATATTAAAAGAATTATTCACCACAATCAAGTGGGATTTATTCCTGGGATGCAGGGTTGGTTCAAAATCTGCAAATCAATCAATGTGATAAATCACATTAATAAAAGAAAGGATAAGAACCACATGAGCCTCTCAATAGATGCTGAAAAAGCATTTGACAAAATAAAAATAAAAACCTTCAAGAAAGTAAGGAGAGAAGGAACATACCTCAAGATCATAAAGGCCATATATGAAAGACCCACAGCTAATATCATCCTTAATGAGGAAAAACTGACAGCTTTCCCCCTAAGGTCAGGAACACGACAAAGATGTCTCTCACCACTGTTGTTCAACATAGTGTTGGAAGTCCTAGCCTCAGCAATCAGGCAACATAAAGAAATAAAAGACATCCAAATTGGCCAGGAGAAAGTGAAACTTTCACTCTCTGCAGACAACATGATACTCCATGTGGAAAACGCAAAAGACTCTACCAAGCAAACTGCTAGAACTGATAGATGAATTCAGCAAAGTCACAGGATATAAAATCAATGCACAGAAATCAGTTGCGTTTCTATATACCAATAATGAAGCAGCAGAAAGAGAAATCAAGGAGTTGATCCCATTTACAATTTCACCAAAACCCATAAAATACCTAGGAATAAAGCTAACCAAAGAGGTGAAAAAATCTATACACTGAAAACTATAGAAACCTTATGGAAGAAATTCAAGAAGACACAAAAATATGGAATAAGACTCCATGTTCCTGGGTAGGAAGAACAAATATTGTTAAAATGCTGATACTACCCATGGAAATCTACATATGAAGTGCAATCCCTATCAAAATAACACCAGAATTCTTCACAGAGCTAGAGCAAACAATCCTAAAATTCGTAAAGAACCAGAAAAGACTCTGAATAGCCAAAACGATCCTGAAAAAAAAAAAAACAAAAAAACAAAACACCAAAGCTGGAAGCATCACAATCCCGGACTTCAAGCTGTATTACAAAGCTGTAATCATCAAGACAGTATGGTACTGGCACAAAAACAGACACTCAGATCAATGGAACAGAATAGAAAACCTGGAAATAGAGCCACCAATGTACGGCCAACTAATCTTTGACAAAGCAGGAAAGAATATCGTGGAATAAAGACAGTCTCTTCAGCAAGTGATGCTGGGAAAACTGGACAGCAACATGCAGAAGAATGAACCTGGACCACTTTCTTACACCACACACAAAAATAAACTCAAAATGGATGAAAGACGTCAATGTAAGACAGGAAGCCATCAAAATCCTCGAGAAGAAAGCAGGCAAAAACCTCTTTGACCTCAGCCACAGCAACTTCTTACTTGACATGTCTCCAGAGTCAAGGGAAACAAAAGCAAAACTGAACTATTAGGACTTCATCAAGATAAAAAGCTTCTGCACAGCAAAGGAAACAATCAGCAAAACTAAAAGGCAACCGACAGAATGGCAGAAGATATTTGCAAATGACATAAAGGGTTAGTATCCAAAATCTATAAAGGACTTCTCAAACTCAACACCCAAAAAATAAATAATCCAGTGAAGAAATGGGCAAAAGACATGAATAGACACTTCTCCAAAGAAGACATCCAGATGGCCGACCGATACATGAAAAAATGCTCAACATCATTCGTCGTCAGGGAAAATCAAATCAAAACCACAATGAGAACCACCTCACACCTGTCAGAATGGCTCACATTACAACCCAGGCAACAACAGATGTTGGCGAGGATGCAGAGAAAGAGGGACCTTTATGCACTGCTGGTGGGAATACAAACTGGTACAGCCACTCTGGAAAACAGTATGGAGGTTCCTCAAAAAATTAAAAATAGAACTAGCCTACGACTCAGCAATTGCACTACTAGGTATTTATCCAAAGGATACAGGAATACTGTTTCAAAGGGGCACATGCACCCCCATGTTTATAGCAGCACTATCAACAACAGCCAAAGTATGGAAAGAGCCCAAATGTCCATCAACAGATGAATAAAGGAGATGTGGTATACGTAGACAATGGAATATTACTTGGCCAATAAAATCGAATGAAATCTTGCCATTTGCAACAACGTGGATGGAACTAGAGTGTATTATGCTAAGCGAAATAAGTCAGTCAGAGAAAGACAAATATCATACGACTTCACTCCTATGTGGACTTTAAGATACAAAACAGATGAACGTAAGGGAAGGGAAGAAAAAATAATATAAAAACAGAGAGGGAGACAAACCATAAGAGACTTAAATAAGAGAACAAACTGAGGGTTGCTGGTGGGGTGTTGGGTAGGGGGAAGGGCTAAAGGGGTGAGGGGCATTAAGGAGGACGCTTGTTGGGATGAGCACTGGGTGTGATACATGAGTGATGAATCACTAAATTCTACTCCTGAAATTATCATTACCCTATATATTAACTAAGTTGGATTTAAATTTAAAAACATTGAATAAATCAAAATAAATAAAGTGGATAGCAAAAGCCTTCACTATTTGCCCCAGTATTTCTACCTCAAGGACATAAGTAAGTACCTGGGGAAAGACTCTAACTAGGGTGTTTATCCACACTGACAGAGGGAAAAAAAAAAAAATCAGGATCAACCTAGTTATTCATCAATAGGGGATTGGTTAAATAAGTTATGGTGTAGCCATATGATGAAATACTGTGGAGCCACTGAAAATGTCAGAGGGTTATACTCACGGATATACAAGTATGGTCAGAAATACTAAGTGAAAAAAAACCAAACAAGATGCAAAACAGCACATACCGTCTGACAATAAAAGCCCCCATTTATGGAGTGCTTCCTGTGTGCTAGGCATTGTGCCAGCTGCTCTTCCTGCATTATCCTAAATAATCCTTACAATACTTCAGTGAAGCTGGAGGTATGCTCTTCATCTCCAAGATGAGAAAACTGAGGCTTGAGCAAGTGAAATCGCTTGCTGCTACGGACCGAATGTTTGTGTCTCCTAAAATTCAGATGTTGGAACCTATTTGGGGGTGGGGCCTTTGGAGAGTGGCTAGATTATGAGGGCAGAGCCCCTATACAAAAGAGTAGTGCCCTTATAAGAGATCCCAGAGAGCTGCCCTGTCCCTTCTGCCACGTGAGGACAGAGCAGGAAGACATCTATGACCCAGGAAGGGGGCTCTCAGCAGACACTGAATCTGCTGGGGCGTTGATCTGGGACTGCCCAGCGTCTAGAACCATGAGAAAGAACTGCCTGTTGTTGAAGCCACCCCGTCTGTGATTTTCTGTGGTAACAGCCTGAATTGACTGAGATGCTTGTTCAAGGTCACATGCAAAGCTGGGATTCAAGCTCTGATTCTCACAGTCTGTTTTTTGGCTTAAAATACACACATGCTCACAAGAGACAGAGGGACATCTGAAAGATACATAATGCGGTGTTCGTGGTAGTTAATTCAGGATGGTGGGATCACAGATGATTTTAATTTTCTTCTTCTTCTTTTTTTCCTTTCTTCCTTTCTTCTTTCTTTCTTCTTTCTTTTCTTTCTCTCTTTCTTTCTTTCTCTCTCTCTCTCTTTCTTCCTTTCTTCTTTCATTCCACAAATATTTATGGAAAGCTCTCTGCATTCCAGGTACTGGTTTAGCCCTGGAAATAGAGAGGGAACAGAATAAACAAAAACCCTTGCTCTCATGGAGCTTCCCTTCTAATGGAGGGAGGCAGGCAATTAACCAAATAAATACACACTGAATTGGAAGGCGAGAAGGGCAGTGGGAAAAATAAAACCGGAAAGGGACATGGGGAGTGCAGGACAGCAGGTTGTGATTGGGACCTTGAGCAGAGTGGACCAGTGTTGGCTTGGCTGAGGATGTCACACTTGAGCTGAAAGCTGAGGGCCGCCCCGGGGGGGTTGGCCACTCAGAGAAGCGGAGAGAGCTGGAGGAGGTCAGGGTGCGGCCGTGACCGCTGGCCGGCAGTGGGCAGCGAGGGGGAGGCTCCCCACCCCTCCCCGTCCTCACACATCTGCCCTGCCCACCATTCCCAGGTGGGAGCTGTAGCAAGGACAGAGCTTTGAGAGAGCGAGGAGTTGAAAACACCTGCCCGATAGATGAGCCTGAACCTCTTAAGGCCTCCGTGGAAACCTTTAAGATTCTGGTGAGCGGACGTGTAGAGCTGCTCCTGCGGCGCCCAAGATAAGCCTGTCAAGTGAGTTCCCCCCATCTTTAGCTGCCCCCCACCTGGACTGGCTGCCTCTTGCGTGGGCCTCTCCTTGCCCTCCGTGCCCCGGGCCAGTTTCAGGTTTCACCCAGAAAGCACCTGAGTTTATGAAGCAACACAAGGGTTCTAGGCAGCGGCAGCGGGAGGGAGAGCAGGGCCTCCAGACAGGAATCTACCTGGAGGTGTCGAGGACTCAACCCAGAGGCTAGGGTGCCTGGGGTGCAGGGAGGAAGGTGGGAGGAGGGGAGGAGGTCAGAGATGTAGCAGGGGCCACAAAAACTTTCCCTCGTTAGGGAGACTTGGATTTTTGTGAGCAAGACGGAGAGTAGAGTGAGTGTTTTCGGCGGAGAGGCGACGTGATCTGACTTATTTCAACAGGATAACTCTGGCTGCTATGTGGGGAATAGCTATGGGGGAGGAGGCCAGAACAGAATCAGAACAGTTAAGAGGCTGCTGAAATCATCTGGGCAAGAGAGATAGTGGTGTGGTCTAGGGCAAGGCTTCTCCGGCACAACACTGATATTTTAGGGATGTTAAATCTTTTTTTTTTTTTTTAAGTTTTTATTTTATTTATTTCTTTTTTAATTTTTTTTTTTAACGTTTATTTATTTTTGAAACAGAGAGAGACAGAGCATGAACAGGGGAGGGGCAGAGAGAGAGGAAGACACAGAATCTGAAACAGGCTCCAGGCTCTGGGCTGTCAGCACAGAGCCCGACGCGGGGCTCGAACTCACGGACCATGAGATCATGACCTGAGCCGAGGTCGGACGCTTAACCGACCAAGCCACCCAGGTGCCCCTAAGTTTTTATTTTAATTCCAGTTAGGTAACATACAGTGTTGTTAGTTTCAGGTGTACGATATAGTGATTCAACAATCCATACATAGGGGTGGTAATTCTTTGTTGTGGGGGGCTGTCCTGTGCATTGTAGGATGATTGGCAGGATCCCTGGTCTCTACCCACTAGATGCCGGTAGTGCCCTCTCCGTTGTGACAATCCAAAGTGCCTGTGTATATCGCCAAAGGTTCACTGGGAGGTGAAATTGACAAATGTGGTTGCAACTCACAGAAGAACCAGGTTGAGAGCAGTGGAGATGTGAGAAGTGGTCGGATGCAGAATTTGTGGACTTTACGTGTGGCCAATGAGAGAGAGAGAGGAGTCAAGGCTGACGCCAAGGTTTCTGACCCGAACAACTGGAAGAGGGGATCTGCCATTGACTGACATGGGAAAGTCTACTGGTGAAACAAGTCGAAGGGCAGGGCTGCCTGGAACTCACAGGAGAGGTCTGGACTCTAGTATATGTAGTACTGATTGCTTATGTAATCTTGGAAGAGGCAGGAAGGAGTTGAGACCACCGAGGTATTAAATGGTGTTACAGTGACCATACAGAAAGGAAGTATTGCCAAGAGGTCTAAAGACCTTGAGACAGAAGTCATGCATTCTCAGGAACTAATGCATTCTCAGGTTTGAGGCTTAAGGTCAAGAGTATCTTACCTCAGTGAGGGTAGATGGTTACTCAACACTTTGGATTTTTCTGTTAGGAGAGGACACCAGGATATCTCTAGACCTTTAGACCCGAAGCAGTGGGCTAGAGCTAAGCCTCTGATCTCCACAGCCTTGAGTCAATATTGAATTATTTACTATCGTTCATTGCTTCAATTATTCGGTGTTTGATTTCACCCCACCAGAGAGGAAGGCGTGGTTCAGGGAAGAGCCTGTCACCCGAATACCTTGCATATTTGATTTACCAAACTGAGAAGAAAAAAAAAATTCTCTGGTTGCAAAAATTCCCTTGTGCTTTACCTACAGTTCTTTGGCTATAGCTGGAGCTGAAAAGTATTTTGCTACAGCACAGCTATATATAGAAATTTCTCATCTGTCTGAACATATAAACAACTGCAGGAAGTTTGGAATATGTTGCTAAGACTGTTCTCTTGGTTTCTTTGTCACAGATTTTCTGGCCATTCTGTAGGGGATGCGTTGCTTTCTTTCAGTTTGGTGGGTTGTCTTCCCTACTCCTCTCTCCTTAAACTTTTGGCAGAAGCTCTTACTTTGCTGTTGAAGAAATTGCCTAAAAGAAAATGGCGCCCTGTTTTCCAACTGAGTGAGCAGATCCCTCAATGTCTGGGAAGACAGTAAAATCTCTCTAATTCAGAATGGAGGTGGCAGGGGAGAAGGGTCAGGAGGGAGGGAGAGGAAAAGCCCTGACTTTAAATTAATGAAAATGCTGAGCTGAAGAATTTTGTTTTTACTGTATTTCTTTTAAGTAAATACAATGACAAGGAGTAAGTTAGTAAAAATTCTTTAAGCAGAAGTCCTACTGGAACACACTTTAATAAGTATAAGACATACGTAACGTGTGAACATTATTGCTAAAGTGCTTCTTTAAAAATAGCCTGAAAAGAGACTTTCCTGAAGAGTTTCCATATTATTACCTAAATTGGTACAGTTGAAAACTTGCAGTTTCATAAAGTCTGCCTTGGTGGGTAACAGTGAGGATGATGTTCCCTTGGCGTTATAGGGCTTGCCCACTTGTCTGATGAATGCAATCCCGAGGTGTCAGGTTGATGATGTCTAAGCAGAAGTTAGGGTTAAGAATAATAGAAATAATTAATCATAAAGGGTTGTGGTTTTTTGGTGTTTTTGGGGGGTTGCATTTTTCTCAAATGTATGCTATAGGTGCATGAACTCATAAGATGTTACCTTCGTAAATTCAGATAAACTAAGCATCTCTCTGTTATTGTTTTTTGCAACTGATCTTAAAGAAACACAAGTAGAATCGCCTGCAGCATATTCAAGGTCTGCCAACTGGAGTCTTCACTTTCTTCACATCCTTAGCAAAATCACCATGGAACATTTCCCTATTTCCCCAACACTAAATGTTTATGGACATTTAGGAGGCTTCTAGAATCTGTCCAATAGAACTTTCTGCAGTGATGGAAATGTTCTATAATTGCTTTGTCCAATCTGGTGGCACTAGCCATATGTGGCTTTTGAGCACTTGAAATATGACTAATGCTGATGAACTGAATTTTAAATTTAAATTAATTTTAATTTTAATTTTTTTAATGTTTATTTATTTTTGAGAGACAGAGAGAGAGAGAGAGCACAAGCTAGGGAGCGGCAGAGAGAGAGGGAGACAGAATCGGAAGCAGGCTCCAGGCTCTGAGCTGTCAGCACAGAGCCCAATGCGGGGCTCGAACCCACGAGCCACGAGATCATGACCTGAGCTGAAGTCAGCGCTCAACCGACTGAGCCACCCAGGCGCCCCTTAAATTAATTTTCATTTTAACAGCCACATGTGGATAGTGACTACCACGTTGAACAGTTTAGCTCTAGACATATTGCACAGCTTCAGATATAGAATTCTGTATAACCTAAGACCCTCCCTTACTTCTCTCCTCTCCATCTCCGTCCTCCTTCTCTCCTTCCTTCTATGAAACATGCTCTGAGTACCTACTGCATGCGGGCTCTGTGGTTGGTACCAGAGAGTAAAGATTAAAGACATGCCTCTGCCCTCCAGGAATTAAAAAGGTTGAAATGACAGTGACAGGTTGTGAGAAGAGCAGTTGTGTGGTCAGGGCCCAATGAGCATGGACGTATGGATCTCTTCCTCAAATATATCCATGTGGCAGGTACTCATTTTTGCTAAACCTCATTTTTTTTTTAAATTTAAAAAAAAAATTTTTTTTTCAACGTTTATTTATTTTTGGGACAGAGAGAGACAGAGCATGAACGGGGGAGGGGCAGAGAGAGAGGGAGACACAGAATCCGAAACAGGCTCCAGGCTCCGAGCCATCAGCCCAGAGCCCGACGCGGGGCTCGAACTCACGGACCGCGAGATCGTGACCTGGCTGAAGTCGGACGCTTAACCGACTGCGCCACCCAGGCGCCCCTAAACCTCATTTTTTAAATGTTGAATATTCATCAAAATATTTATCAAAAGTAGCCCAGTGGGATTTATCAAGAAAGCTAAATGAAATATGCATGCCTTTGGTATCCTGGGGATGTGGATTGAGGAAAGACATAGACAGAAAAATGGGAATAAGAGAACTGGGGGTTAGTCGGGGAGGGAAAGAGAAAGGGAGGTTCTGGCAAAAGGCGTAATGTGGTAGTTTCCAAAGAGCGAGGATGGCGAAGGCCAGGGAAGAGCTGGTGTGAGAGGGCCTTAGAGCGTGAAGATGGGGGGATCTGGAGGGAGGTAGGAGTGCCTGGGTCACTGTTAGTCTCAGTTTAGGATTTGTGCTTAGAAAAATAGCGAGGAAGGACTTTGGCTTTTTTGTATATGTAGTTTTTTGTATATATAGTTGCCAAGAGAAGGTTCTGGTTAGACCCTGCACAGCTGGGAAATAAAATAGAGGAAATAAAATAGTTGGCCACAAAGCAGAAGGAAGCCTGGATCGTGTTCAATATTATCCCTGAAACATACTTCTAGCTCTAATTATGATTAACTGTCTAACTTCTACCTCTCTGTTTGAACGTCTCCACTTCTCACTCACTCTGTGCTTTCCCACACCAACTCTTCTTTCAGATTCTCAGAGCTCTAAATTCCTTTTCACTTATGAGCTTCCACACATGATACATGTTATATATCCAATAGGTTCTAACTGAGCACTATATATATATATATATATATGCCCTACCTCAGGATTCCAGTGCTGTCCTTGTTCTTTACATGCCAGTGACGGAGTGTGGTGCTTCCAGTGGGTCATCTCTGAAGGAAACTAGTCAACTAGTCTGCCTTGGGCACACGTTTATGGAATGAGGGAATAAAGAGAAAAGAACTGGGTTCCCGTGACTAAGTAAAAGCAGGCATTGCACAGTACTTGAGCAATGACAATGAAAGACGCGGGAAGTCTAGACAACCGATGTCATGCTGCAGCTTTCTAGTCATCATTCATGCATTCTATCCTTGCATTCATCTATTCCGTCAACTGATAAATGTTTAAGAACTTAAGATGCAAGCAATAGGGACACAATAGGGAAAAAGACTTATGATACACTGGAGGAGATCAATGTTAAGCAGATCATTGTAAAAACACAAAATAATTTAAATTTTTGATGTAAGCTCTGAAGGGAAGTTCCAGGGCACAATTATAGAGAATTTCACCTAAGCTAGGAATCGTGGAAGGATTCTCTGAAGAGGTGACATGGTAGCTGAATAGTTGGAGAAGAATATTTCTTAAGTAGAGGAAACAGCGTATAGCACTCTTCCTTCCTGGCCCCCTTTGCAACAGGCGTTATGTAGCCATTTATTTAATTGTATTTACTAGTCCTTCTCTCTATCTGACCATCTGCCCTAAGAGATCGGGAGTTGTCTTGGTCTTGATCCCTGTAGCACAGTCAATATTCGGCCCAATTCCTGCCACATATCGGGTACTCAACAAAAATCTGTTGGAGCTAGAACATGTAGAACGCGCAGAAGCTCAGAGGTGAAAAGGAATTTGGAGCTCTGAGACTCTGAAAGGAGCCTGGGGTGGGAAAGCATAGAGTGAGGGATGGAGAATTTCAAATAGAGATGTAGAAGTTATCCTGGGCCTTGTGGGCTACACGGAGGAATTTGGGCTCTGTCCTAAAAGCAATGGGAAACTATTGGAAGAGATTAAATAAAGAAGTGATGGAACTTGTGGTGAGCAGAGCATAATGTATAATCTCGTTCAATCACCGTGTTGTACACCTGAAACTAAAGTAACATTGTTTGTCAAATACAGTCAGGTAGGTAAAAACAAAAGAAGTGATGAAATCAGATTTTCAGTTTAAACATATTATTCTGGCTGCTGTACAAAAAAAGCATATTAGGGGCGCCTGGGTGGCGCAGTCGGTTAGGCGTCCGACTTCAGCCAGGTCACGATCTCGCGGTCCGGGAGTTCGAGCCCCGCGTCGGGCTCTGGGCTGATGGCTCGGAGCCTGGAGCCTGTTTCCGATTCTGTGTCTCGCTCTCTCTCTGCCCCTCCCCCGTTCATGCTCTGTCTCTCTCTGTCCCAAAAATAAATAAACGTTGAAAAAAAAAATTAAAAAAAAAATTCCAATGGCATTTTTCACAGAAATAGAAAAAGCAATCATGACATTCACGTGGAGTCACAGAAGGTCCCAAAGAACCAAAGCAATCCTGAGAAAGAAAAACAAAGCTGGAGACAATACACTTTCTGATTTCAAACTACGTTACAAAGCTGTAGTAATCAAAACAGTATGGCACTGGCATGAAAATAGACACATAGACCCATTCGGCAAAATTTAGAACCCAGAAATCGACCCGTGTGTATGTAATCAACAAATATTTGACAAGGAAGCCAAGAATCTTCAATAGGGAAAGGTAGCGTCTTCAATTCATGGTGTTGGGAAAACTGGGTATCTACGTACAAAAGAAAAAGAAATTAGACCCCTATGTTATATCACTCACCAAAAGTAACTCAAAAATGGATTAAAGACTTAAATGCAAGAACTAAAAACCATAAAACTTCTAGAAAAAAAATAGGGGATAAATCTCCTTGATATTGGTCTTGGCAATGATTTTTTGGTTATGAAACCAAAAACACAAGCAACAAAAGCAAAACTCAGCAAGTAGCACTCCGTCAAGCTAAAAGGCTTCTGCATGGCAAAAGAAACAATAAAATGAAAGACAACCTGTGGAATGAGAGAAAATATTTGCAAACCATCTATCTGATGAAGGGTTGATATCCAAAATATATCAAGAACTCCTACAACTTAATAGCAAAAAACAAATAATCCAATGTCAATATGGGAAAAGGACCTGATAGACCTTTTTTCCTAAAGAAGATGTATACACGGGCAACAGGCCCATGAAAAGATGTTCAACATCACTAATTATCAGGGAAATACAAATCAAGACTACAATGAAGTATCACCTAACACCTGTTGAAATAGCTATAATAAAAAAGATAAGAGATGATGAGTGTTGGCCAGACCATGGAGAAGAGGGAACCCTGATGCATTAGGTTGGGAATGTAAATAGGTGCAGCCACAATGAAAAATAGTATGGAGTGTCCTCAAAAAAATTAAAAATGGAACTATCATATCATCCAGCAACCCCACTTCTGGATATATATCCAAAGGAAATGAAGTCGCTATCTGGGAGAGACACCTGCATCGCCGTGTTCATTGGAACATTATTCACAATAACCGAGACATGGAAACAACCTGCGTGTTCATTGATGGATGAATGGATAAAGAAAATGTGGTCTATGTGGGTGTATGGAATACTATTCAGCCATAGAAAGAAGCAAATTCTGCCGTTTTCCACAATATGGATGAGCCTTGAGGGCATTATGCCAGGTGAAATGAGTCAGGCAAAGAAAGGCAAGAACTGTATGATTTCACTTATATGTAGAATCTGAGAAAGAAAATGCAACAGGAGAGAGGGGCACAGGAAGCAGAGATGGGAAACTGTGGAAGAGAAAATGCAAGTAGTAAATCTGAATGCTCTGCAAGTTTGTCTCTCAGAGCCCCGGTAAAGTTGTTCCCCACATGCAGCCTCTAATTTGGGCACCGAAGTTCGAGGTTGTGAGGAAACCCCTTTAATAGCTACAGCTTAGTTATGTAAGCCACTGTCCATGGAGGGGAGCAATTCTGAACTTTCCTGGAAGCCCTTCAACTTGAAAGACCCTCTTATCTGCCATGTCATTAGGGGGCCAGCATGGTAGCCATTAGATTAATTTAATAGACTTTTATATAGCATTTATCAACATTCACATAGCAGAGATACCATACAGAAATGCCAGCAGGGGATATACGAAGCATGTAACTAGTGAGAATGAAATCTGTGGGAAGCATCATGGACTCAAAGGCTCCTGATATGTGTTAAATAATAATGGCTTCCCCCAGGGTTCCGATGATATGCAAATGAACGGATCTTTAAAGTTTAACTGTCCCCCTGGAGAAGCTGGCCGGTTTGGTCCCCAGAGTGAACAATCATAAAAGGGACAAAGTAGTTTTAGGCAGACTCACGGATTAAAGAGAAATGCCTTAAGGAAATGCCTTTCCGTGAATGGCAGGTGTGATAAACTTGTTCCGGTTCATTCCTTTTCTGTCCTGAGGCTTGGGGATGCGCTGTGATGTTTACATGACTTGGGAGGGGCTAGGGAAAAGTTAGGGGCTCCCACAGTGGAGCAGCAGGAATTAAAAGTCCGGGGACTTCAGTTTAAGGGGTCCAAGTCCATGTTCGTTGTAGCATTATTCACAATAGCCAAGACACGGGAACAACCTAAGTGCCCGAAGACGGGTGAATAGACAAGGAAAATGTGGAATCTGTATGGCAGAGATGTGTGCAGGCACCAGTGGTGGGTGGAAGAAGAAAGGCCCAGAGGAGCCAACAAAGGTGAGTGAGGCTAACTTAGGATGAGATGGCCCGCAGCGGGAGTTAGAGGTGAAACACGTGAAGCCTTGTGAATGGAGGTCAATTGCATGGGACCCTTCAGAGCTTTAGGACCTGCTTGGCGAGACGTTGAGACCAAAAGCTAGTTTAGCAAAACAGAAAAGGTCTATTCCCTCGGCAGCCACAGAACCATTGGTTCTTAAAGATGTCTCAGGGAACTTGAGGTCCATGGAGGTGACATGTCACAGAACTATCGGTGGCAGGAATCCAGGTCTGGGTCACAGCTCTGTTTGCTCTTATCCTGGGGTAGAGCAAGGGACAGCGCTTATCCAGATGAGTAACTGTTGAACTCAAGGGCGAGTCAACAGCAGGCCCGCCTGACTATAGACGCGGGCCGTACGTTCCAACAGCTCTGCTGGTGATAAGGGTGGTGTATCTGAATGTGGAGTGGGAAGGTGGGCGTTATTTCTTGGGCGCCCTAACATGCTAACATTTGTATTGACAAGGATGACCATTTGAAGAGCCAAATAGCACGGGGAAAGTGGGGCTTCTGAAGTCGTCTTGCTTTTGGATAAGCCATAGGCTCAGTAAGAGTGGGGCCCGTGGGGTATCTATCTGGGTGGGATGTTGCTCCAATGGAAATTACTCACAGGGGGCGGCTGGTTTTGTTGTGGCACGGGTCTCAGTGAACACACGCTTTGTCAGTCCCAGTATGCCTGCCGAGCGCTGCCACCTGAAACTTCACAGGTCCTGCTTGGCATGGGCACTGCTTTGCAGGCAAGGCTGTGTCAGAGATTAGATCGTTGGAGGCATGAGCGGGCAGGACAATATTTGCTGCCTTTATTGTGTTTCTCAGCTGCGTCTGCCGGCAGAGACTTCAACCTGGAAAAAAAAGAAAAGAAAAAATCTGTTCCATGCATGCCGCTTATGAGATTATAGTTTAAATTGTTAGTGTCAGACCTAGGAGACAGTGTGACATAAGACACCCCCAAATCTGCTCCCTGCCTGCAGGGCCCCAAGAGGGAATTGGAGAAATTACGCACAGTTACCTGGCTTGTCTGTTGATTCCTAATACATGGTTTCATATTGACTCTGGATTCACCGATTATATAAGCCCTGACCATGGCTGTAGATGGCTTCATCCACATAAGATGATAAACAGAGACTCCCCCCCTCCCCAAGAAGAACCCTTATAAAGGGAATGTGTCATGCTCTTGAGACAAGGCAGAGAAGCAATTCTATAACATTCTTACGTACTCTTCGTCCAAGAGAACTATTACAAGGGCCCGTATACTTTCTGGGCCATATACTGCCTGGAACTTTCTGTCTCTAAAAATTAGATTGCTCTGGACATCAAGGAAAAACTAGAGTAGCATGAAAAGGATGCTTCATTCTCACCAGGACAGGAATCCAGGAAGAATGAACATGAGATACAGGACAGTAGGCTGATCAAACTGGAGGAAGAGAAAGTTTTCCTTAAGAGAAAGGTTGACATATTTTCAGAGGAAGATAGAGAAGCCTGAGGTATAGAAACAGAAAGAGGAGGTGCATACAGGTAATGACTGAAGCGAGTTAGGGAAGGGGAGATGTTTTAGTTGTCATAAGATCTGAAAATAATGGATTGCGCATCAGTGAAATCTAACAGATGAAGAGAGGCCAGAGAAGTGACCAGAATGGCTTCTCCAGGAGGGGCTAAGATCCAGAAAAGCTGGGAGAAGCAGCCCTTAGAGACACAGATAGAGTCCACAATGAGAGCCATTAGGGAGCCCCCCTTGGAGACTGAGTTAACTGTCAAAGTCATTCCATACTATGGGGATAGATTTGACAAGGACTGAGTAGAAAAAATCAGCATAAAACCCCGTCATATTGGGGAACATTAATGATTAAGGTAAGGAAGCTTATAGGTTTTGCCCATTATCTGGGCATTCCTGATCAGTAAATTTATAGAATTATGACATTAAAGGAAGACCGAGTGGGGCGCCTGGGTGGCTCAGTTGGTTAAGCATCCGACTTCGGCTCAGGTCATGATCCTGCGGTTTGTGAGTTCGAGCCCTGTGTGGGGCTCTGTGTTGACAGCTTGGAGCCTGGAACCTGCTTCAGATTCTCTGTCTCCATCTTTCTCTCTGCCCCTCCCCTTCTCTCTCTCTCTCTCTCTCTCTCTCTCTCTCTCAAGGATAAATAAACATTTAAAAAATTAAAAAAAAAAAAAAAGGAAGACCAAGCAAAGATGCCATCTACCAGGCAGAGGCAGGCAGGCCTGGGTTAGATGTTAGTTTGATGGGAGAATATCTCCTAGGGGATTACCCTACTCAGAGAGTGACATTGAACAAGACTTTGAACAATGCTTAGGTTTGTTAGTCTTACAATTCATTGACTTTATTTCTCCTACTATGGAAGAACAAGTGTGAGGAATATGTTGGCAAAAATAACAGTTGCCATGGGAGAGAGAAGGAAGGGAAGAAGGGCATTTGATTCCAGCAAATGTGTTAGGTCTTTGCAGGAGAGAGGAAAGGGGATCGGCTCTAGAAGGAGATTCAACTGTTAGAAACTCACTTCTATGAGGGGCACCTGGGTGACTCAGTCCATTAAGCATCCAACTTTTGGTTTTGGCTCAGGTCATGATGTCGGGGTTCTTGAGATTGAGCCCCATGTCGGGCTCTGCGCTGACA